>NW_026571153.1:3133497-3315469 GCF_026225935.1 Boleophthalmus pectinirostris | reverse complement strand
AGTAAAAGTATTCAGTTACTATATACATTTGCTTCATTGGTTTAAAGAGGATTCAGTCCAGGTTTATTTGTTGTTAATTGTTTGTCTGTTATACAATAGAACACACCAGATTATTTGTCGTGATAGAAATAAAGTGGTAAAATAATGTAACTGCTACATGACTTAATAAAAAGTGAAAAACTTTAAATTTCAGTGTTTTTATTCATTTCTAACAGAATGCAAATATAAAATAGATTTACTCCATTTCAGTGAAAAACAGAATAAAGTGTAAAAAGTGGCACCAACACTTTTCCCTCCACATTTTCCAACAGTTCAAGAGTTAAATAAAGTTGACAGGTGTAAAACACTTTTCAATTTACACTGTCAAGTAATTTTTAAAGTCTGCGTCTGGGGAAAAGTTTCCCATCGACTTCCAGAAGAACTTTCTGCACAAAATACAAACAGCCAAAGTCAAAATGCTCTGTTCCACCTTGTGATGTCATGAATTTATAGTTTTCACATTAACAGTTCCTTTTACATTTAGTTCAGTAGAGCCTCACAATTCCAGGACTGAAATGATCCAAATGATTCTAGTGAAGGTGTGTGGAGTTTAAAAACACAGTGGAGCACTTCCTGTAACACCACATGACATCACGAGGTGTTTTCTGCATTTGTTCATGTGTTATGTTGACTTTAGTTCAGTGGTCTTTGCGTTGGCGTCCGCAGTGTCGTAGAATCACTGATCAATTCCAAATGAAGCAGAGTTTTGGTGAATGAATTTGTTCAATAATCTTGGTCAGAGCAGCGGTTTTACTGAGTTTCTATTTCCATCCCAAACAGACCAGAGCGAGAGTCGCACCGGAGGAGACGAGCACTGGCTCCTGGTGGTAGATCTATTGTTTTTAGAGGTGAGGCCTCGGCAAAAATGATAAACAGACAGACTGTTATAAATATACATATACAGGCTTCTATATAAATAGTATAGTCGTCCACAGGCTGTAATATCTGTATAATAACTAATGTCAGAGACAGACAGACAGTTTGGTCACTGTTGGTTGAACTTTATCTTGAATTAAAATATACATATAAAAAAGAAAAAGAACTCCTGAGGAGAGTTGGTGATGTCGTCCGTGTTAAGAGGCTCAAACTATTTCATCTAACACAGTGAACACAGTTTCACACTGGATTCATTCATAATTTTTCATCATTTTCTCAAACACAAGTGCAGCTCAGGTCATCACCTCAACATCAGACCAGCCTGAGGATTTCATGACTCACTGCTGCCCCCATGTGGCAGAACAGAGGACGCACTGGCCCACTGCACTTAAGAGCCGCTGGGTTCACAGCTTCTCATGAGGTCAACAGAGCTTCAGAACATGTTCCATTTTGATTTAACAGAAATAAAGAAGCAAAAAATGTTTAAAACTCTCAAACTGAAGTCGACCAATGACATGATGTTCACACAGACAAAGCAAAAATACTACTGGAAAGAATCAATCAATCAAAGTTTATTTCATACAAAAAAAACGTAACACAAAATGCTTTACAGTTATTAAAAACAATCCCACATTTCCTACACCAGGAGCAGAGCCGTCTACACCAGGAGTATAGAGAACCGTCCACCAGGAACTTCCACAGTGTCCAGGGGAGAGACGAGGCTGAATAAACACCAACTCTACACCAGGACCCAGGGCCCAGATGAGAGACGAGGCCCAAGGACCACCCCTCCATGAGGACACAGGACTCGGGGGAGAGACGAGGCCCATCAGGAGCCCACAGGTCAGACCCTGGCAGCTGCAGTCGACCACTGCTCCTGGTGCAGAGGGCTCCTACACAGGAAATCCTCAAAATGATAAAGGAATATGAATTCAAGCTGTAGCGGCCAAAATGCACCTCCGACCACTGTGTGGCACTACGTCTTTGTTTTCTGTGGATTGCTGCCTATTTAAGACCATTAATTAGGCAATACAGGTGTTACAAATTGATGAGGAACAGTCTTTTGACCGTGTTCATGACTCATGCTAAAATAAAGGAATATTTGAGCTTTTACTGGACTTTTGGGCTCGTTTATATGGAAACACGCGTCAGAAATACCTTTTAAAATTTGCATCCTAGTGGCTTGTGTGGCATAGGGCCACACCGCCCCGAAACAAGCAAATAGTACGCCTAAAATAAATAAATATAACAAAAATATGTTTAATAAAAACAAGTAAAAGTATAAAAAACAGTTGGATCTTGAGCCTGCTCTTAAAAACATGAAGGTTCATCTCATCTTTGGCCCTGAGCTCCTCCTTCAGGCTGTTCCAGAGACGAGGGCCGTAGTACAGGAAAGACGCCTCTCCGTGAGTCTGTGTCCTGACTTTGGGAATGACCAGGAGCCTGACGTCTGTCTGGAACTGGAATTCTCAAAGTACTATTTTGATTTATTCACGTTTAAAAAGTTTGAGAGCTATAAAAAATCCTGTTTTCACCTACCCCCCATCTCTGATCTCCTGCATGTTGGGTTAAAAGGTCAGTCATTTTTCTATAAATGATACAGGTGGGTTTCTCAGAGCTGCAGTCGTGAACAGGAAGGACCTGTTTCTAGAGATATCAGACGTTAATACTAAAGACATGAACAAGTCTGTCCTCCAAAGATTTGCACCAAGATACTGAGATATGTTTTTTGTCACTTCACTTTACACCATCATGTCCGGACATCCTGTATGTGGCCTGCATGAGCGCTGACATCAAGATGAAAAGCCCGCCCCCCTGCAAACCTCTTAAAAGCTTTATCAAGTTCCCTCGATTTCCACTGACGCACCATGAACAAGTTCATTACAGCGGCTCTTCTTCTGACCAGCTTCAGTAAGTACCATCCAACATTTGAACACATTTATCATCACTTAAAGATAATTTACTAAACTATTTATTTTGGTTTTAGGCTGGAGCTCTTGGTCTGTCATAGTGACGGTCAAATCTGGTGAAGATGTTGTCCTGACATGCAGGAAAGTAAGAGCAGAAGTGCTTTGGGCCAGTTTGGTTAATAATGGGACCTACAGGTGCATCGCCACCACCGACGCCTCAATGTGTCCAGGAATGGAAAATAATACAAGATTTGAAATTAGTGTTGAAACTTCTCATGTCTCTCTCAAAATCCAGAGTGTCAAAATGGCTGATAGTGGTTTCTACTTTTGTGTTTTCAACCTTTTCGGAAATGGAGACGTCAATGTTGTGCAGTTAAATGTTGAAGGTAAGATTTTATTTATTTTTTTTCCTAATTCTATTTTCAAATTTGTCTTTTCTTTACATTATTTGACATCCTTGTGTGGCATTTAATCTATTTCTTAATTTAGTAACTTTAATTATGTGAAAAATTACATTCCCCAAGGATGGGATTTGGCTCCAGTGTTTTTCTTTAAACTGAGTGACTTTATAGAAAAATAAGAGTCTGTATACATCTAATAAAATGTATTATTTGTTCTCTGAAGATGTTGAAGATGATGTCATGCAAGACCCAAAAGAAAATACCGGATATGATGGTTTGGTTAAAACATGAAACAAAAATGTAATACATTGGTAAAAGGATTAACGTCTGTAAACTTTTATGTATCTTTATAGGCACTTCTGCATCATGGATAAGCTTAATACTGGGAGGTCTGTGTGTTCTTCTTGTACTTGTGATAGACGCGTTTAAAGTCAAGAAACACCAAACACGTAAGCTGCGTTTTATTTATTTATTTCATCAGTTTGTAAAATATTTATTGACAACAAACTCCATTGCAGCTCAAAGTCAAGAACCCACTGGATCCAGAGAGGTACATTTGAACTCAATATAAATTATTGTTTTATAAATTATAAAAACAGGACTCTGATCATGTTTATGACTGTTTATGCTTTTCCTTACAGGACGAGGCAACTCAGGACCTGACCTATGTCGTTTATACTGACACCAGATAAATAAAATGACATATGTGACATATTATTTGGAAGCATTTCATACGTGTTATTAGAATAGTCTGTAGCATAAAGGTCTCTGTGGTTTTGTGGTGTTTTGTGCAACACATACGCACACTTCAGTGCCGCTTTTGTCCGATGAGGTGCAGACGAAACCACAAAATCATTGTGCATCAACATAACAAGTTTACTGAAAAATAGCAACTGCAACTTTCATTAATGTTAGGGTCAGTGTTTGTACCAAAAATATATTTAAAATACACATTTGGAAAAGAATATTCTTAATTCCAACAGCCTGTCTTGACATGAGTGATGTGCATTTTACTCCTTCAGAGTAAAAGTATTCAGTTACTATATACATTTGCTTCATTGGTTTTAAAGAGGATTCAGTCCAAGTTTATTTGTTGTTAAATTGTTTGTCTGTTTATACAATAGAACACACCAGATTATTTGTTGTGATAGAAATAAAAGTGGTAAAATAATGTAACTGCTACATGACTTAATAAAAAGTGAAAAACTTTAAATTTCAGTGTTTTTATTCATTTCTAACAGAATGCAAATATAAAAATAGATTTACTCCATTTCAGTGGAATAACAGAATAAAGTGTAAAAGTGGCACCAACACTTTTCCCTCCACATTTTCCAACAGTTCAAGAGTTAAATAAAGTTGACAGGTGTAATAACACTTTTCAATTTACACTGTCAAGTCATTTTTAAAGTCTGCAGTCTGGGGAAAAGTTTCCCATCGACTTCCAGAAGAACTTTCTGCACAAAATACAAACAGCCAAAGTCAAAATGCTCTGTTCCACCTTGTGATGTCATGAATTTATAGTTTTCACATTAACAGTTTCTTTTACATTTAGTTCAGTAGAGCCTCACAATTCCTGAGCTGAAATGATCCAAATGATTCTAGTGAAGGTGTGTGGAGTTTAAAAACACAGTGGAGCACTTCCTGTAACACCACATGACATCACGAGGTGTTTTCCGCATTTGTTCATGTGTTATGTTGACTTTAGTTCAGTGGTCTTTGCGTTGGCGTCCGCAGCGTCGTAGAATCACTGATCAATTCCAAATGAAGCAGAGTTTTGGTGAATGAATTTGTTCAATAATCTTGGTCAGAGCAGCAGTTTTACTGAGTTTTCCATCCCAAACAGACCAGAGCGAGAGTCGCACCGGAGGAGACGAGCACTGGCTCCTGGTGGTAGATCTATCGTTTTTAGAGGTGAGGCCTCGGCAAAAATGATAAACAGACAGACTGTTATAAATATACATATACAGGCTTCTATATAAATAGTATAGTCGTCCACAGGCTGTAATATCTGTATAATAACTAATGTCAGAGACAGACAGACAGTTTGGTCACTGTTGGCTGAACTTTTGCTTGAATTAAAATACACTGTAGCGTCTCCCGGTAATGAATGGACAAATAGTTTACAAGTGTCGCTTTATTGTGAGAACTGAATTGGTTACTGTCGGCCGTAACCACGTCAATACAATCCGGTTAACAATCCAATAAGTCCTGCTCAAACTCAGACCACACTACTCACAGAACCAAACAAAAAAAAAGAGAGAGAAAATGAACAAGGTTTTAACAATTAACTATTGTAGGTTGCTACAATACATATAAAAAAGAAAAAGAACTCCTGAGGAGAGTTGGTGATGTCGTCCGTGTTAAGAGGCTCAAACTATTTCATCTAACACAGTGAACACAGTTTCACACTGGATTCATTCATAATTTTTCACCATTTTCTCAAACACAAGTGCAGCTCAGGTCATCACCTCAACATCAGACCAGCCTGAGGATTTCATGACTCACTGCTGCCCCCATGTGGCAGAACAGAGGACGCACTGGCCCACTGCACTTAAAGGTTGTATGGAGGATTTTTTTTTTGTTTTTTTTGTTTCAAGTTGTCAATGATAGCATTATAGAGGTGCAGTAGCCTTGTAATTATGATGACCAAAAAAAAGAGAATAAAAATTCATCAACTCTGGACGTGGTGGGGCCAGCTAAACATTTGCCAATAGATAACGACACTGCCTCGTTATCTGTTAGCTGACAGGCTATCAATCAAACTCCCTACGTTTCTAGCGTAACTGACTTGCCTGCGCCGCCGGTACGTGGTTTACGTACGCCTGTCACGCAGTCCACAGACGCAAGACGCACAGACGCTGTTTACTCCACCAACGCAACAGTTCTTAGCGGCTTTTTTTGACCTATATCTTCCTCGCAGTTAGCACAAAGTTTGTTGCAATGGCAGACAAGAATCCAGGAGCAGTTAGCCGCAAAAGAAAGTCCGTTTTTGAGGTCGCTGAAAGAAGAAGACAAGGGGAAAAGCAGCGAAGCCAAACTAAGGTGATTCTTGTAGATTCATTCCAGCGATGGCGCGACTGAAGCAGACGCAGGGTCTAAAGACTGACGCATTGGTCGCCAAATTACTCCTGGACAGGTCACTTCTGCTTATTATGAAAACGTACTTTATTTCCAAGAGCTAGTCAAACGTTTTTCAGGACACGAAAGCGATATCCTATGTCTGAAAACGTAATTTTCAAGGCAAAGAAAGAGTCCGCTTGCTGCTGCGTGTTGTAGCTAGTTCATTCGCACTGAATCTCCGCGCAACCTTCTCTGCTCCCCTTTCCTACTCCTGTCCCCGCTGCCCGTTCCGCTCTTCCCCCTTCTCCTCACTTCTACGGGCACGGAATCTCCGCGCACCGCTCCCCTCTCCTCTCTCCTCTCTCCTCTCCTCTCTCCCTGCTCCGCTCTTCTCCCTGCTCCTCACTTCTCGTCCGCGAACGAAATGTCCGCACACCCGCTCCCCCCGCTCCTCACTTCTCCGCCTTGCCTAACCAACACTGTAGTTAGTTGTTTACAAGTCATGTGCAGCTCACCGGCTGTAAACAAACCTGTTTCTGGCGTAAAGAGGAGGCGGGAGAAGGCGTTTCTACGTAGGGAGCTGTAGGGGAGGGGGGGTGGTTTCACGCATGCGCAACATTTGAAAAAGGACAAACAGTCGCTGGATTTCTCGTTCCTTGGAAAATCCTCTATACAACCTTTAAGAGCCGCTGGGTTCACAGCTTCTCATGAGGTCAACAGAGCTTCAGAACATGTTCCATTTTGATTTAACAGAAATAAAGAAGCAAAAAATGTTTAAAACCCTCAAACTGAAGTCGACCAATGACACGATGTTCTCACAGACAAAGTAAAAATACTACAGGAAAGAACATGACTGCCCCATCTCTATTTTTACACTGACTTCATCACTGGCATTTTCAAAGTTCTATTTTGATTTACAGATTTACAAATGATACAGGTGGGTTTCTCAGAGCTGCAGTCGTGAACAGGAAGGACCTGTTTCTAGAGATATCAGACGTTAATACTAAAGACATGAACAAGTCTGTCCTCCAAAGATATGCACCAAGATATGTTTTTTGTCACCTCACTTTACACCATCATGTCCGGACATCCTTTATGTGGCCTGCATGAGCGCTGACGTCAAGATGAAAAGCCCGCCCCTCTGCAAACCTCTTAAAAGCTTTATCAAGTTCCCTCGATTTCCACTGACGCACCATGAACAAGTTCATTACAGCGGCTCTTCTTCTGACCAGCTTCAGTAAGTACCATCCAACATTTGAACACATTTATCATCACTTAAAGATAATTTACTAAACTATTTATTTTGGTTTTAGGCTGGAGCTCTTGGTCTGTCGTAGTGACGGTCAAACCTGGTGAAGACGTTGTCCTGACATGCAGGAAAGTCAAAGAAGAAGTGTTTTGGACCAGTTTGGTTAATAATGGGACCTACACGTGCATCGCCACCAACAACAACGACGCCTCATTGTGTCCAGGAATGAAAAATAATGCAAGATTTCAAATTAGTGTCGACAAGTTTTTTGTCTATCTCAAAATCAAGCTTGTCAAAATGGCCGATAGTGGTTTTTACTTTTGTGTCTTTCGCATTTTCCGAAATGGAGAGGTTAATGTTGTGCAGTTAAATGTTGAAGGTAAGATTTCATTTTTTTACTAATTCTTTTTTCACATTTGTCTTTTCTTTACATTATTTGACATCCTCGTGTGGTATTTAATTCTATTTCTTAATTTAGTAACTTTTTAATTGTGTGAAAAATTACATTCCCCAAGGATGTGTTTTGGCTCCAGTGTTTTTCTTTAAACTGAGCGACTTTATAGAAAAATAAGAGTCTGTATACATCTAATAAAATGTATTATTTGTTCTCTGAAGATGTTGAAGATGATGTCGTGCAAGACCCAAAAGAAAATACCGGATGTGATGGTTTGGTTAAAACATGAGATTAAATTGTTATAAATTGCTAATACAGAAGTCAACCCAATTCTATAAACCTTTATGTATATTTATAGGCACTTCTGCATTATTAATCGGTGTAACACTTGGAGGTCTGTGTGTTGTTCTTGTACTTGTGATAGTTGTGTTTGCTCTTAAAGTCAAGAAAATCCAAACAGGTAAGCTACATTTCATTTATTTATTTCATCAGTTTGTAAAATATTTATTGACAACAAACTCCATTGCAGCTCAAAGTCAAGAACCCACTGGATCCAGAGAGGTACATTTGAACTCAATTTAAATTATTGTTTTATAAATTATAAAAACAGGACTCTGATCATATTTATGACTGTTAATCCTTTTCCTTACAGGACGAGGCAACTCAAGACCTCAACTACGCAGCCGTGAATTTCCAGCCAAAAGCAAGACACCCCAGAAGAGCCTTACAAAATGATCCACATGTGATTTACGCTGCCACCAGATAAATAAAATTACATTTGTGTTTATTTGGAAGCATTTCATTGGTGTTATTAGAATAGTCTGTAGCATAAAGGTCGCTGTGGTTTACCACAGTTTTGTGGTGTTTAGTGCAGCACATACACATGCTTCACTGCTCCTTTTTCCACTGAGGTGCAGAGTAAACCACAAAAGCATTGTGCATCAACATAACAAGTCTACTGAAAAATAGCAACTGCATTTTTCATTAATGTTAGGGTCAGTGTTGGGAAGGTTGTACCAAAAATATTTTTAGAATATACATTAGAATATACACAACGGTACAGTGATCTAGATTTAAACATCACAAGTTTAGTGTTTTCTCGGGCAGTTTGTCATTCACTCTTGTGGGTTCACATTTTAGCTTGTACTTCCGCACACTTACAGTATGTCTCAAATACAAAGAGCACATCACGTGGTCCATGTGAAAACAGATTATAACACTGAGACAGTTTAAAAGTGTCCAGTGCTGCGTTTGTCTTTGCAGATTCAGAATGACGAGCTTCTCTTCAACAGTTCTTCTCTTCAGTATCAGTGAGTCGATGTTTTATCACATTTTCACCTCCGTGGATACGATAAAATACTTTTCAGTGCTTGTATTGCTGCAGGTTTATCGTGTGTCTTGGGCTCAGAGTCGAGGTCAGTTGAAGTCCAGTCTTGGGTACTTGCTTTTTCATTGCACATTTCTGGGCCTCTGACAGTTGGCTCACTTCTCTCTTCGCCTCCTTGATTTTTTTCCATGGTGGGTATTGTATCTCATGGCTCCCATGGGTGCTCTTACAGCCCAGCACCTCTAGGATCAGTGCTGCTGAAGTGTACATCAGCTCATTGGTTTCAGTGATGGTTGTGGTTGGATCGCTCTCAGTGCTGCATTCACATCTTCTAGGAGACTTTCAGATGGTACTTCACTTAGCCTCTGTAACCGGCGTCGGAGTTGCCTTGTGTTCATTCGGGCCATGATCTTATCTTTCAGGTCAGTCGCTGTCTCGCTCAGTGTGATACTTATTGATACTTAAAATACAACAGGGAAGAATATGACCCCATCCCAATCAATCAATCAAACTAACACAACCAGACAACCCAGACACTCACACACATATTAATTAGAGCACGACTGATATGGACTTTGTTGTGGCCGATATGAAACCGATAAAATGGGAGTTGGAGCTGCCGATAGCCGATATAATGGCCGATATATTTAGTGATGTAAAAATTCACTTTAAATCTTGAATTGTTTAAAAAAAACTTAGGTTTGGCTCTGGTGGATTTTAAATTGGGTTTATTTAGGCAACATTTATTGTTATTCTGCCTCTTTAGGTCATATTACAGACAGTAGGTCAAACTAATGGCATTTTTGCATCACATTCTAGACACTAGTGATGGTTATTCCAGTTCTTTTTAGAGAACCGGCTCTTTTGGCTCGGCTCAATAAAAGCAGCCGGCTCTTTCAGCTCCCAAGCGACTCTTCAGATTGTTTTGTTGCAAGCAGGTCTAAAGCACGTCTAAAGCAGGACTGAACCAGGTCTAAACCAGGACTGAAATGGACTAAACCAGGACTAAAACAGATCTAAACCATGTGTAAAACAGGACTAAACCAAAACTGAACCAGGACTGAGTGTCGGGACTTGGTCTTTATCTCTCTCCTTCTCTCGAGCCCAAGATTAGTCCTGGTTTATTTATTTTATGCTGAACTACAGACAAACATGCACGTTTTTCTATCCTATGCACACGAAGATTTCTGAAAGTTTCGTTTTCAGCCGCTGCCGCTGTCAAACTACCAAGAGTCTGCACGCAGCATGAAGAGAAAAAAAGTGAGAGAAAGAGAAAACACGGCTCCCAATAAGGATCAGGCTCCTGTCATTCGCTTCAAAGAGCCGGTTCTAAGAGCCGCTTCGTTCACGACCGACCCATCACTACTAGCTAGTAAAGAAACTACCGCTATTAGCCTTTAGCCGTAAATGCTGCAGGCCTCGGTAATTATTTATATGCGTAAATGTCATAATTCACACGTCTTTTCACAGCTCATTTACATCAATGCAGGTCCAGTAACAAATATACGGCCAATACAGTCACTTTACAATAGACCAATAGAAAACAGTCTGTTTATGCGCGGGAGCTACAGCAGCTAATCGCTAACAAATAACCAAAACTAGCTTCAAAGTCGACATATTTCCAACACTCAGCCTCACACAGGCTCCTCCCACATCACAAGTCTGAACTAATAAATGTCCTTTTAATCCAGACTCAAACCGATTGTCCGTAAAAAGAAAATAATCTCAGTGTTTGGATCTGTGTCTGCAGGTGTAAACAAACACACGTGAGTGAAGTGACGTGACTCTGTGGTGTGTTCAGGGACAGTACGGACACACACACAGACAAATGACTCAGCAGATAAATACTGATGCGGAGTCACATATTAGGACATTTATCTGTCTGTAAATTGGATTAAATGAACAGAATGTAGAGAGTCTAAGCTTTATAACGAGGTATAACATGCCCACGTGAAATATCGACCCATATCAGCAAGTATATCGGCCGATAGCCGATATGTCTCCTGGTGCCCATATCGGCTGATAATATTGGCCAACCGATATATCGGTCGGGCTCTAATATTAATCTAAAACAGGGGTCTCTAACCTTTTTCCTCTGGTGAGCTACTTTTACAAAATCAAAATGCCAGAGAGCTACTTATTTTAGTGGACATAAGAAAGAGGGCAAGCCTTAGTTGAGGTACAGTTAAATGCCTATAAAACATAAACCATTTTCCATTTATTAGTGCACAGAGTTAGGAACCAGTGGTAATAGTCATGTAATTAATACATTTGGAGTTATTCAGCATAATACGTATAATTCAATAATCAGTGGCCCTTAGCTACTTGGAAAGGGGTGGAGAGATACTGGTAGCTCCTGAGCTACAGGTTGGAGACCCCTGACCTAAAATATTCAAGCTACACACAGTAAAACATGAGGCTGAATACAGGCAAACCAGTTCAGAAAGCACCATCAAAACAGCCGTTCACACCGGGAGTATAGAGAGCCGTCCACCAGGAACTTCCACAGGGCCCAGATGAGAGACGAGGCCCAAGGACCACCCCTCCATGAGGACAGAGGGCTCGGGGGAGACACGAGGCCCATCAGGAGCCCACAGGTCAGACCCTGGCAGCTGCAGTCGACCACTGCTCCTGGTGCAGAGGGCTCCTACACAGGAAATCCTTAAAATGATAAAGGAATATGAATTCAAAATAGATAAACTAGGGCCGGGCACGTTAACACGTTAACTTTGCATTAACTAATTAAGTAATTAACGCCGACAATTATTTTAACGCCGTTAACGCAGTTTTTATTATTTATTTATTTCAGCCGCGGGCACCGGCTCTGAGCTGAGCTTATTTCTTTAGTTCAGTGCTGGAGTAACTGATTTACCCAGATACCATTGGAAGAAAAAATGTGATTGGTCCATTTCCATTCCATTATATTAACCCTTTGTTTCCTAAGAAATATCAGTCCAAGTTTATAACACTGATCTAGAAATTATTATTAGTGTAGTGTTCATTACTCACAGCATAAAAAATATTCAGTAAATATATTAGTAGTACAAATGTCCATTCAATATTTTTTCTTGAGCCTTCCTTGAATACCGTGAAGGCTCTGAGGTTCCCCTGTGAAAGAAATGCTGTTTGCACAAAAAATGTATGGCTCTTTCATTTACATTTCCAATAAAAGAGCGCTATACTCTATTTTTTAATTCATTAATTGGTTTTGTGTATAACATGCGATTAATCGCGATTAATCGCTCGAACTCATGCGATTAATCGCGATTAAACTTTTTTATTTTTGCCCAGCCCTAAAATAAATATAACAAAATATGTTTATTAAAAACAAGTTGAAGTATAAAAAAAACAGTTGGGTCTTGAGCCTGTTCGTAAAAACATGAACGTTCATCTCATCTTTGGCCCTGAGGCTGTTCCAGAGACGAGGGTCGTAGTACCGGAAAGACGCCTCTCCGTGAGTCTGTGTTCTGACTTTGGGAATGACCAAGAGCCTGACGTCTCTGTCTTTAAAGTGGACGTGTTGGTGTTCCTCATCACTGACATTCTCAAAGTAATATTTTGATTTATTCACATGTTTAAAAAGTTTGAAAGCTGTACCCCCCCATCTCTGATCTCCTGCATGTTGGGTTAAAAGGTCAGTCATTTTTCTATAAATGATACAGGTGGGTTTCTCAGAGCTGCAGTCGTGAACAGGAAGGACCTGTTTCTAGAGATATCAGACTTTAATACTAAAGACATGAAAAAGTCTGTCCTCCAAAGATTTGTATCGAGATACTGAGATATGTTTTTAGTCACCTCACTTTACACCATCATGCCCGGACATCCTTTATGTGGCCTGCATGAGCGCTGACATCAAGATGAAAAGCCCGCCCCTCTGCAAACCTCTTAAAAGCTTTATCAAGTTCCCTCGATTTCCACTGACGCACCATGAACAAGTTCATTACAGCGGCTCTTCTTCTGACCAGCTTCAGTAAGTACCATCCAACATTTGAACACATTTATCATCACTTAAAGATAATTTACTAAACTATTCATTTTGGTTTTAGGCTGGAGCTCTTGGTCTGTCGTAGTGACGGTCAAACCTGGTGAAGACGCAGTCTTGAAATGCAGGAAAGTCCAAGGAGACGTGTTTTGGGCCAGTTTGGTTAATAATGGGAAATACAAGTGCATCGCCACCAACAAGGCCTCATTGTGTCCAGGAATGAAAAATAATACAAGATTTGAAATTAGTTTAGAAAATTCTTTTGTCTCTCTCAAAATCAAGAGTGTCAAAATGGCCGATAGTGGTTTCTACTTTTGTGTCTTTACACTCTTCGGAAATGGAGAGGTTAATGTTGTGCAGTTAAATGTTACAGGTAAGATTTCATTTTTTTTACTAATCCTATTTTCACATTTGTCTTTTCTTTACATTATTTGACATCCTTGTGTGGTATTTAATTCTATTTCTTAATTTAGTAACTTTTTAATTATGTGAAAAATTACATTCCCCAAGGATGGGATTTGGCTCCAATGTTTTTCTTTAAACTGAGCGACTTTATAGAAAAATAAGAGTCTGTATACATCTAACAAAATGTATTATTTGTTCTCTGAAGATGACGCCGTGCAAGACCCAAAAGAAAATACCGGATGTGATGGTTTGGTTAAAACATGAGATTAAATTGTTATAAATTGCTAATACAGAAGTCAACCCAATTCTATAAACCTTTATGTATATTTATAGGCATTTCTGCATTATGGGTCGGTGTAACACTTGGAGGTCTGTGTGTTGTTCTTGTACTTGTGATAGTTGTGTTTGCTCTTAAAGTCAAGAAAATGCAAACAGGTAAGCTACATTTAACTTATTTATTTCATCAGTTTGTAAAATATTTATTGACAACAAACTCCATTGCAGCTCAAAGTCAAGAACCCACTGGATCCAGAGAGGTACATTTGAACTCAATTTAAATTATTGTTTTATAAATTATAAAAACAGGACTCTGATCATATTTATGACTGTTTATGCTTCACCTCCCAGAACGAAGCAACTCAAGACCTCAACTACGCAGCCGTGAATTTCCAGCCAAAAACAAGACACCCCAGAAGAGCCTTACAAAATGATCCACATGTGATTTACGCTGCCACAAGATAAATAAAATAAGATATGTGTTTACTTAAAAGGTGTTATTTTATAAGTGTTATTAGAATTGCCTGTAGCATAAAGGATACTGTGGTGAACCAGTGGAGTTTTGTGCAACACATATGCATGTTTCACAGCTCCGTTTTTCCATTGAGGTGCAGACAAAACCACAAACACATTGTGCATCAACACAGCAAGTCTATTTTTAAAATAGCAACTGCAGTTTTCTTTTTTGTTTTTATTGGGCAGCAACTGCAGTTTTCACGAATGTTACGGTCAGTGTTTGTACCAAAAATATATTCAGAATGTACATTTGGAAAAGTCCTTTATTTTCCCAAAATCAAAATGAATACTTGGCAATTCTTTATCAAGCAATTTTATATTTAAAGAGTCTGGATTAAGATGAGTGCATGTGCATTTAACCGTCAGAAAGCAGTATTCTCCTCAGGCCACGCAACAGACCAAGTTGGAAAATACATTTCAATTAGTGTTGGGCATTCGATTCAATTTTCGATCGTCGGGAGAATGAACTAATGATTTTCGCTTAATCATTTACGTTTTATATTAAAATTATCATCATCATTATTACTGTTACTAATCTGCATAAATAAACTCAACTTTACAACATATAAACCAAAACCACTCTAGAGCCACATCGTTGAGATTATAATGTGTTTAATGCAGCTTTGACACATTTGTTTATGTTTTACAGAAATGAAACTTAAAACCGCATGGCTCATTTGCATAAACTACTAGCGCTGCTCTTAGCTCTTAGCATAGCTTTTATTTGACATTATCTCACTCACTTTATTTATTTATTTTGCTTCTGTTGTGATGAAAAGACTGAAAAGTGTTTGTCTTTAGGACGCATGTGCACTCTACTTTATGTCGCAGTAACCGGGATACTGCGTTTACGAGCACCGTGACGAAACCGGGACACTCCAAAAAAAACAAAAAAACAAACTCATACTCGGGACACTGATGTGCTGTAAACACACTCAATGGTACAGTGATTACCAAAGAGCCAGAGCCCAAACGTGGGACTGTGACGCAGCCTCATCTCCTCACGCTACACACAGAAACCTACAATTTTTAGATTAAAAATGATCGACAAAATTCTTAACGATCAATGTAAATAACCTATAGTATAATTTGTCTTGGTTAAAACCTTTTATGACATTTTTAATCATTATGTTTAGTGGTTTTATTTTGAAGGGTTTGTTTTTGTACCGAGGTCGGGTCGCGGGGGCAACAGTCTGAGGAGGGCCTCCCAGACTTCCCTCTCCACACACACGTCCTCCAGCTCTTCCAGGGGGATCCCGAGACGTTCCCATGCCAGCCGAGAGACATAGTCCCTCCAGCGTATCCTGGGTCTTCCCCGGGGCCTCCTCCCAGTGGGACATGCACAGAACCGAGGGAGGCGTCCAGGAGGCATCCGAAACAGATGCCCAAGCCACCTCAACTGGTTTCTCTCAACATGGAGGAGCAGCGGCTCTACTCCGAGCTCCTCCCGTGTGACTGAGCTCCTCACCCTATCTCTAAGGGAGCGCCCAGCCACCCTGCGGAGGAAACTCATTTCGACCGCTTGTATCCGCGATCTTGTCCTTTCGGTCATTACCCAAAGCTCATGACCAGAGGTGAGGGTAGGAACGTAGACTGACGGTAAATCGAGAGCTTCGCCTTTTGACTCAGCTCCCTCTTCACCACAACGGTCCGATACAGCACCCGACCTTGGATAAGCGGAAGAAAATGGATGGATGGATGTTTTTGTACCTTGGTATTTTCTATTTGTTTAGCTTCAAATCTGAAGAGGCATAAAGCTCTTACGGTACACTGGAGGATTTATTGCCATTAAATCTAAAAGTCGCCAGTTCAAGTGTCAGTGTTCATTCAGAGGGTACGCAACAATCAGCATTGGTAAAGTTACTTTTAAAATGTATTCCCCTACAGAATACAGATTACAGACCCCAAAATGTAGTTTTTAATGTAATTCATTAAATTACTTAAAGTGAGTAATGTAATCTGAATACTTTGGATTACTTGATTTGCTGTAGAGAAGTAAAGACGAGGAAATCTTCACATAAGAAGTTCTGTCTGCTAAAAGAAAATAAAAAAGCCCAGACTTTACTTAAAATATTACTGACAGCAGAAGAGACATGGTCCACGCAGCATGATTTAGTCCTGTTAAATCCTGGTGTAGACCTGGTTTAGACCTGGTTTAGTCCTAGTTTAGTCCTGGTTTAGACCTGGTTTGGACCTGGTTTAGTCCTGGTTTGGTCCTGGTTTAGTCCTGGTTTAGACCTGGTTTAGTCCTAGTTTAGTCCTGGTTTAGACCTGGTTTAGTCCTAGTTTAGTCCTGGTTTTAGTCCTGTTTAGTCCTGGTTTAGTCCTGGTTTAGTCCTGGTTTAGTCCTGGTTTTAGTCCTGGTTTTAGTCCTGGTTTAGTCCTGGTTTAGTCCTGGTTTAGTCCTAGTTTAGTCCTGGTTTAGACCTGGTTTGGACCTGGTTTAGTCCTGGTTTGGTCCTGGTTTTAGTCCTGGTTTTAGTCCTGGTTTAGACCTGGTTTAGTCCTGGTTTAGACCTGTTTTAGTCCTGTTTTAGACCTGTTTTAGTCCTGGTTTAAGTCCTGGTTTAGTCCTGGTTTAGACCTGGTTTTAGTCCTGGTTTTAGTCCTGGTTTAAGTCCTGGTTTAGTTCTGGTTTAGACCTGGTTTAGAACTTTAGACCTGGGTTTAGAACTGGAAACAGGAAAATATCGCCATGTAATCCATTTATTTCAACAAAGTAACTGTAATCCAATTACCACTCACTGAAACAGTAACTGTAACTGAATACAGTTACTCATAATTTGTACTCTGATTACATAACTCCAGTACATGTAATCTGTTACTCCCCAACACTGGCTACAATCTAGCGATTAGTCAACAAATCATGGCCAAGCCTAATTTCAATTCAAGTATTGAATTACTGTTTTCATTTTAAACCCACTTCTCTCATCATTGGTTTATGCACCAAATAAAACTCTGCTCATCATCATCATAATGCGCTTCAACATGCTACAAAAAATATTCTGTGTGCTGAAGTATAGTGACCGAGTACCACAATAATGAATACAAAGAATGTATTGGAATAATTTTATTAATGTCCGTGGCACAAAAACTTTCAACACTGTTCCCTGTTTAAACAATGACAAAAGGTAATACATAAGAAATCTGCATGCACATCTTATGTTCAGGGCTAGAAACTTAGGACTGAAGATCTTTGAATGAGATGAAGTTATAAAATGTGGCCAGTACATGAATCATTACATGTCCTTCTCTTTTACTTACCTGAAAATTCCAGATTCTCAAAGCCTCCAGTTTCATGAGACTCCTTTACCCAAACTGCAGATAAACTGTGTGTGTGTGTTTTACCACGGGCAGAAAGCTGATCATAACTTCAGCTGGTGATTGATGCATGAACTTTAAAGTCAGGACGGCTCGACAAAACGCTTGATTTTCAAATCACAATTTTACTGCAGCCAACAGAATATCCAAGCATTTTTATGGAAATATAATCGTCATGATTAAACAGTAGGATGTGATTAGCGGGAACGTCTTAACACCTTCGTTTTTTTTCCAAAAAGTTACGCGTTTACAACCAAATGAACGCTTTTTAACGTGCAAATTCATTGGTATTATTAAAGAGGATTCAGTCCAACTTTATATACTGTTACACTGGTCGCCTATTTATACAGTAGTAGACACTAGCTATTTCGTTGTGATAAAAATAAAAGCGACAACATGAGGCAGGTATTAAAATACTACAACACATTGAAAAACTAAAAGACTTGAAGCGAAAACCTAAAAAAACAATTCCTAAATAAAAATAACATGAACGTCCACAATTCACTTCCTGTACGTCAGCGATAACGCGCTGCGCCGCACAAATG
This sequence comes from Boleophthalmus pectinirostris, assembly GCF_026225935.1. Classification (NCBI taxonomy): domain Eukaryota; kingdom Metazoa; phylum Chordata; class Actinopteri; order Gobiiformes; family Gobiidae; genus Boleophthalmus; species Boleophthalmus pectinirostris. Next base: position 3,297,168 of record NW_026571153.1, on the reverse strand, counting down.
GGTAGATTTTAGTCGCGTACATCAAGGGGACGAGCGCCGACGCAGTCGAGAGACGGCGATCCTGAAAAAAAGAGCAAACCACAAAAATGTGTAAATATTGCGACCAGAGCGCCGATGCATGTGTACTTCAACGAGAGAAAGAGCACGACTTCTGGATGGCGCATAAGGACGCATCCCCTGGGTTCCTGCCTAAGTAGAAAACGCAGGGTTATAGTAGTTCCGTGGCTCAGGCCTCTCACCTTGGTTAATAAGCATATCGAGCAGCGGGCGGCGGGGGCAGTTCGGCGTAGGGGTCCCTGTTGTATCCGGGGGCAATGCGGGAGCGATCGTAGCTGTAGCCGTTAGATGAAGGCGGGACGGGGGCAGTGGGCGGGCGTCTGATGGGACTGCGATCTCGGGGGTAGTATGACGACGGAGGCGGCGGAAGTGGCCGACGCTCGTACGGGTCTCGGGCGACGGGAGCGGGCGGCGGCGGGGGAGGAATGGGTGCTCGCTGGTCATCATACCCTGAGCCGTAGGGGCGCGCTCTGTACTTCTCATAGTAATCTACCACACTGTTGTACCTATCCCTCTCATTGTCGTAGGGACGCTCGGCGTAAAGGGGCCGCCTGGGGGGAGGAGGTGGCAGCGGGGGAGGTGGGGGGTAACTCGGGGGGCCATAGCGGCCTCTCATGTAAGGTGGGGGCATATCAGGCCTGTCTGGATAACGTGAAGGCCAGTAGTCAGGAGGTGGAGGAGGGGGGTAATCGTCAGGCCCTTCGTGTCGCGGTCGGCTCTTGGAAATCTGCACGTGGATGTGTTTGCCTGTCGACACAACGCACAGTTAGGCACGATGGACATTCATGTTCATATCCAAAATCTTTCATACCGGCTCTCACCTTGGAATTCTGTGTTGTCCAGATCCTTCAGCGCATCCATTGCCTCATCGTAATTGGGCATGTGTACAAAAGCAAAATTTTTGACGACGGCACACTCCGAAACCGTGCCATACTCCTCAAAAAGGGCGAGGAGCTCATCGTCACATCCCTTTTCTACGTTGGCCACGTGCAGTTTGACTGGACCCTGGTTCTTGCCGTGGCTGGCCTCCACGTTCATGGGCGTGCCGTGCAGAACGTAATGATGCAGGTTCTTGATGGCTTTTGTGGCAGCTTTGCGGTCATCCATGTGAACAAACGCGAAGTTCTTGATGATGGAACACTCCATGACGCTGCCGTACTGCTCGAAGAGTTCTTTGAGCTCATCCTGGGTCGCCTCCGTGGACAGGTTTCCCACAAATATCTTCACCATGTTGACCTGTCTGCAGAGAAAAACAGAAACGATAAGTTAACTGGAACAACTGGAACCCATCATTATTAAAAATGTATTTATTGCTCATGCTTTTATTTTGTTGGCATCAATTTAAAGAGAACAACAACAAAAATCTAACAATTAACAGAAATACATATTAAAACCATTATTTGCCTCATCTTTGCCGCATGAACAATAGAAACAGAAAGAAGATAAACCTTATAAACCCTGCCACCAATGAGCCATATTAATTATTAACTTAAAACACTTTCCTTAGTCACATAGTCCAACATTATTTTAAAATGGATCAAAGATTTCAAGGCATCAACTTCAATTATGTAGTTTAAATATGAAATATGTAGAAGGCAGCAATCTACAGCAGGAACAGCTCATGTCGACGTCCAATAAAAGTTAAAATACACTGATATTATGATGTAAGTGGGTGTCAAGAAAACCTAGATTAGATATAGATGTATATTTAGTGTGACCAGACGTCCTTATTTACCGGGACAGTCCTGGTTTTGCGCCTTGTGTCCCCTGTCCCTGCCGAGCTATAAAAAAACAATGATTTGTCCCAGTTTTATACAAGAAATGTCCCTTTTTGACCAGTTTTATACAGTAAAGATAACAATACATTGAGATTTGTTTAAGTAAAATACAGACGATTTGCATACATCTCCTATTAGACTGTATAGTTTGCTTAGTGTGATCAGGCATAAATTGTTTAGGTTTTTTGTTTTAGGTTTACAACTGTACTGACTCGTGAATAGGTCACGAATGGGCCGAGCGCAGAACAATTTTCTTTAATTACGCACTTGTATCCAGTGTTGGGAAGGTGACTTTTGAAACGTATTCCCCTACAGATTACACACCTCAAAATGGAGTTCATAATGTAATCCATTAAATTACTTAAAGTGAGTAATGTAATCTGAATACTCTGGATTACTTGATTTGCTGTAGAGAAGCAAAGACGAGGATATCGTAATATAAGATGTTTTGTCTGTTAAAAAAAATAAAAAGCCCAGACTTTACTTAACTGTATAAAAAATATTATTGATAGAAGACGAGGAGACACGGTCCGCGCAACATGGTTTAGTCCTGGTTTAGTCCTGGTTTAGTCCTGGTTTAGTCCTGGTTTAGTCCTGGTTTTAGACCTGGTTTTAGACCTGGTTTAGATCTAGTTTAGACCTGGTTTTAGACCTGGTTTAGATCTAGTTTAGACCTGGTTTTGTTTCTGAAAATGAGTGGAATTAATAAAAAAAAAAAAAAAAGGCAGGGGAGGGGTTTAGCCCAAAACGCGAAAACAGCAAAATACCTCTGTGTAATCCATTTATTTCAACAAAGTAACTGTAATCCAATTACCACTCACTGAAACAGTAACTGTAACTGAATACAGTTACTCATAATTTGTACTCTGATTACATAACTCCGGTACATGTACATCTGTTACTCCCCAACACCGCTTGTATCAATATTTTATTATTACCATTCACGACAAACCCGGGGGTGTCCCAGATTCAATTTTTTTCCTAATATAAATATGAAAAAAATGTGCAAAAGATTAAAGCGGGTGAACGTGAGCGGCGAGGGGAGGGCTCGGCTTGAATAACGCAAAATGGCGGAGGTTCATTTAGACGAACGCGTTAAATAATCCCCCCAAAAACACAACGTTAAATGTGCACACAAACAGAGTAACTTAAAACACATTATTTAGAGTCTACGTAAAATAAATAGACGAAAACCGACCAAAAGTTCTGTAATTCGTGCTGAATGAGCGATTACGAGCGGCTTCGAGAAGATCCGGGGTCAGACAAAAGCGCACGAGCTCCGACGCTTTTACCGAAGATTAAAACCCTCCGCCGCCGCGCACGTGAACGCTTTACACCAAAACAACCACATTCTACACATTTTAGATTTACGTAACACCGAGAAAAGACTTTTAATCACCTAAACGAACCAGTCCGTCTGCAGAATGTAGGTTACTGAGGCCTTCCGTCGTCCGCCGGCTGCCGCTCCTTTGTGTGAACTGTGGACTGAGACCGAACTGCACATCCGGTCAGCATGAGTATTACTGCGCCCCCTACTGGCCAGAGAAAACAGAGCCAGGCGTTGGGCAGCTACTGCGCATGCGTACGACCCCCCAAATGCTTTTAAGAGTTCAAACGCCGTCGATTTGAGCAAACAAAATAAAAAAAAAGTTGTTAAAACATGTAATATTAAAAAAATTAATAAATAAATAAAAAAAAAAAATAATTTAAAAAAAATAAAATAAAATTAAGAAAAATAAATAATTTTTTTTTTTTTTTAAAGAAAAAAAGAAAAATAAAGAAATAAAGAAAAATAAAGAAATAAATAACACAATTTTCAAAAGCATGTAATATCTATAAGAAAATTTATAAGAACATCACTCTCCTCTACATCATGATACAATTCTTTAATTTATCATTTATATTTAGTTTATGGTATTATCTTGATTTCTTTGTTTTGTTTTGTTGTTTTTTTGTTTGTTTTTGTTTTCCTTCTTCTGCCCTCCTGTATAATCAACTACAAACCACCCCCGTACTGTATATATATTGTCAATATGACAGTATGTATTTGAAGATATTGAAAATTAATTAATTAATAAAAATAAAATAAAAAACGAGGAGTGGAGTAACAAGTCACATTTTAAAAGTGTATTGGTTTTATTGTCTGTTTTTATGAGTTAAGCATTGACGTGTGCTTTAGATGATTGAATAGTTTGGATTTATTTGTTTTTATCATTATCATTTTCATTACACCATATTTTATTTTAATTCCATGTGTAAAAACATTGTAACTTTGTTTAGAAAGCCGCTGTATAAATAAAATATCACCATATTATAATAGGAAATTCACACTGCATCAGCTTATGTGTAATGTTCTGATCAGCAGTGGGACAAAAAAATTAAGGGATGAAAAAAATTAATTAATAAATAAAAGAGGCTACAGGTACAAACATAAACTTTAGTGTTTTAGTACTCGAGACCGGTCTTTGTCTCGAGACTTAATTTTTTTAATTTATTTTTATTTATTTATTTTATTTTTTTCATTTTATTATTTATTTATTTTCTTTTATTTTTTTTTTTTATTTTTTTTTCTTGAGGTCTTGGTCTTGACTCAGCTCAGTCTTGAAGGCACTTGGACTCTGTATTATCTTGATCTCGAGGTCTGATACTCGACAAGTGATAAAATGGAGATAGATTTATAATAACATTGATATTTAACCCCGGATAAGCGGAAGAAAATGGATGGATTAATATATATTTGCCCAAATAAGTGTAAAATACAGATAAATGTAAAAAATAAAAAAATAAAAAGGCAAAAATGGTCTCGATTTGGTCTCGATGGGCTGTGGACTCGGTCTTGTCTCGGACTCGACCTTCAGAGGTCTTGATCTGGTCTTGGACAGGCCTTGGTCTGGATTGGTGCGGTTTTGACAACAACACCAATAAACCTTGACAAGATTAACTTCTACAGTGGTCAATAAAAACAGTTTTATTGGAGAGACTTTTATAAGGTTATTTGTGTTTTATTTAAACAACAATAAAATAAATTCTTCTGAGTTAATAGATAACAGCAAGATGACACCTCGTTGCTTCATGGGAAACTTGCCGGGAATTCCCGTCGATAGAATGCTGCATTTACTGTCCTCTCGTAAAAATAAACGTTTATAATAAAAACTTGACATAACAGGAATCCAGACTTACATTTATAAACCTACAAATTTGGTGTACATCTAATTATTTAAGTTGGCTGAAATGGATTGAAAGTAGCGCAAGAATATTTGTTTTTAATGTATCACTATGCGTTTGTGATACGGCATGTGATTGAAAAAATGCTTTAAAATATATTTTTAAAAACGGACCAGCCCCATTGATTAGATTCTAGTTTATATTTAAGTAAAGCTGTATTCCCCCAAAAACAGGACTTGAAACAGGCGTGTCCTATTAAATTATTTGAGGCTGAACTTGACGAAATCGTGGAACTTCCCAGTGAAAGTGAAAGCAGCGCGGTAGGTCTTGTGAGTCTGACGAAAGGGGGTTGAGCTCGTGCTTTTTCTTGCACACAACTCTTTTTATTTTCAGTATCGCAAGAAGGCACCGTTAGTTTCCACAAAAACAAGAAGTTGTGGTTCCGATTCAGCTTCGAGAAACTACTTTCCAGGTAAGAAAAACGCCCCTAGATCTTTTAATTTACTTAGTTTACATGCTGCAAAAGTGTACTGTACTGTGCTGTAACTTTTGACAAATATTCTGGGGTTTAAAGAGTTTTTTTTCTTTCACGTCAGAGGGATCCCATCATGAACGTGTCCCAAACCCTGGAGACCGAGGAAGACCTTCTGACAAGTCTTCAGATAAAGCTGTACCACCCCCAGCAGTGCTCAAAGGGCATGTTCAGTCTTCTAACTTTGGGCAGAAGGATCAGGCAGGACGCTGACGACCCCCTCCGGATGGGACGGGACGGACAGACTTGCATCTTCGCCCTGGCCGACCAAAAAGTGTCCCGAAAGCAGCTGTCCCTCCAGGCGTACCGCACCCCTCAGAAGCAGGGCATGTTCTTCACCGTCCAGAACTTGAGCAAGAAAGGGCGCCTGGTCGTGAACGGGACCGGGCTCGAGTACCTGGAGAGGCTGGATCTGCCGGACAAGGCCCTGGTGCGCTTCGGGGAGTACGAGATGCTGATCGTGAGGGAGTCCGGAGAGGCGAAGGGCAGTTTTGAGGTGCAACTGGATGTGCTGGAAGTGTCTCCTTTTACGGAAACCTGTGTTTGCATCCCGACCACGAACCCGGTTATGGACACTGGTTCTGACTATACGCGTGGCCTCATGTCCCGGGAGCCTTCGGAGTGCGACGAGACCCTGCCATACCTCACGTAATGGCAAAGTTTGGATTTTTTTGGAGGGGGGCGGATACTGTTACATCTTTCAAACATTCATTTATTTTTGTGATCAAAGTGTTATTATTTGCAGTTATACATATTCCAAGTAGCATTGCATTTTTCTTTTTAAACCCCACACCCTTAAACTCCCTGTTGATGAGAATCTGCAGTAAAATACATACACATAAACACATATATAGTACACACATATATAAACAGTGTTGGGAAGGTGACTTTTAAAATGTAATCCCCTACAGATTACAGATTACACACCCCAAAATGTAATTTGTAACGTAATCCATTATGTTACTTAAGGTGAGTAATGTAATCTGAATACTTTGGATTACTTGATTTGCTGTAGAGAAACAAAGACGAGGAAATCTTCACATAAGATGTTTTGTCTGATAAAAGAAAATAAAAAGACCAGACTTTACTGAACCAAATTAAAAATATTATTGATAGAAGAAGAAGAGACATGGTCCGCGCGACATGATTTAGTCCTGTTAAATTCTGTTTTAGTCCTGGTTTTAGTCCTGGATTAGTCCTGGTTTAGACCTGGTTTAGTCCTTCTTTAGACCTGGTTTAGACCTGTTTTTAGTCCTGCTTTAGACCTGTTTTTAGTCCTGGTTTAGTTCTGGTTTAGTCCTGGTTTAGACCTGGTTTTAGACCTGGTTTAGACCTGGTTTAGTCCTGGTTTAGACCTGGATTTAGACCTGGTTTAGATCTAGTTTTAGTCCTGGTTTATACCTGGTTTAGTCCTGGTTTAGACCTAGTTTAGTTCTGGTTTAGACCTCTTTTAGTCCTGGTTTAGATCTCATTTAGATCTAGTTTAGACCTGGTTTTAGTCCTTGTTTAGTCCTGGTTTAAGACCTGGTTTAGTCCTGGTTTAGACCTGGTTTTAGACATGATTTAGTGTCTGGTAATGAGCGGAATTACCGAAAAAAGTCAAGCCCAAAATTATTCATACCTCTGACAAATTTTGATTTAAAGTGACTTTTATTCAGCCAGCAAGTGTTTTCTTGATTGGGAATGACACAGACGTCTCCCAGGAGATAATAAGATGATGTACAAGAGGCAACATTGTAGAAAAAAAAAAAAATTCCAGGAAAAGTCCAGAATTATTCATACCCATTCCTGACTTGTGAGCGGCCACAATACGCAGCCTTAGATCCCCAGGGAGCTGCTTTGTCTTAGTCATGACTGTTTGCAAACCAACCACAAAGACCTGTTGTCTTTCACCTGCTCAGTTGCTTAAAACAGCTCTTCCCGAATGAATCAGGGGAATTAGGAAGTTTAAGAACAGCTTGGGCTCTTTGGAATAGTATAGAACTTTGGATTTTACCATAAACTCTGACAGTTTACAAAGGGTATGAATAATTTTGGACACGCCACTTTTTCTTCAAATGTAAACAAAAGATGAGAATTTTTAACTCTTTTTTCCCACAATGACGCCTCTTGTACATCATGTTATTATCTCCTGTGTCATTTCCAATCAAATTTCCTCCGTCAAAAGACAACAGCAGAAATTGTGTTATACTTATTATGTACCAAACATAGAAAGTTGACAAAGAGTAAACAGATTTTGAACATTCTAAGAACATATATTATAATGAAAAATCTCCAGGTAACAACTATACGATAGACAATGTTGGGAAGGTGACTTTTAAAATGTATTCCCCTACAGATTACATACACCAAAATGTAGTTTGTAATGTAATCCATTAAATTACTTAAAGTGAGTAATGTAATCTGAATACTTTGGATTACTTGATTTGCTGTAGAGAAACAAAGACTTGGATATCGTAACATAAGATGTTTTGTCTGATAAAAGAAAATTAAAAGCCCAGACTTTACTGAACCAAATTAAAAAATATTATTGATAGAAGACGAGGAAACACAGTCCCGCACAGCATGATTTAGTCCTGTTAAATCCTGTTTTAGACCTGGTTTAGTCCTAGTTTTGACCTGGTTTTAGACCTGGTTTAGTCCTGCTTTAGTCCTGCTTTAGTCCTGGTTTAGACCTGGTTTAGACCTGGTTTTAGACCTGGTGTAGACCTGGTTTAGTCCTGGTTTAGACCTGGTTTAGTGTCCGGCAATGAGTGGAATTACCAAACAAAACAAAAAAACAACAAAAAAAGGGAATAGCCCAAAATGTGAAAACAGGAAATTATCGCTGCGTAATCCATTTATTTCAACAAAGTAACTGTAATCCAATTACCACTCACTGAAACAGTAACTGTAACTGAATACAGTTACTCATAATTTGTACTCTGATTATGTAACTCAGATTCAGATCTCATTTTGATCAGCAGATTGAACCGGCAAGGGATGTTTTTGTTTTTTGCTCCGTGCATTTGAGCAGCAGAAAGCTCCAGTTGAACAGAGCCATTCTCTCACAGTCAGAGGTTGAACTGATTTCCACCGGCATATTATCCTTATCTTTTAAACATTTTATGAAGTGTCCTTTAATTTTCACTGGAGGGTCTTTAATGTGTAGTAATGTAATATTATATTGCTGTGTTGTACTGTGACAGTCATTTTCTTATGTTTACACGATCAATGTTCTTCAACTTTTACTTTAAACTATGTGATAGTGTTAAAAAATATATAAATGTTTTGTTTTTTTTTTGTTAACATTTCTCTCAAATGCAAACATGCAGTTAACTTGTCTAACCAGATTTGTAAATCCTCTCACATTTCACAGTTGATTATAGTAGTTGTAGTTTCAGCCTTCAGAGCACATTGTGATATTTGGACTATGAAGTTTAATGTTTTATGATAGACAAGATAAAAATAAAATCTTTATCTCGATGAACCTATTGTCTGTTGATATGTAATGGTCTTGTTGCAGCAATCCAGTGGTTAGATATTGGGTAATAAAAGTTCAAACAATCTTATAAACTCAGGTCACTTTACGAGAATAGGAGTGGACTAAAGGAAAAAACATCGGAAAGTAAAATAGTTTTTTTTTTTATTTACTGTTGAAATAAGAGGAAGAAGTGAAGCACAAGGAAGAAGGCAAAAACGTACACTGGTATTTTGTTTCTAATTGCTTGGTATGACTTGGTGCACATTACAATCGTGCCAAACCAGTTCAGTGTAGATCGTATTTGCTTTTTCAAGTAGTTTTATAGTTTTATCAAAATGCAGTAAAGGCGCGGTCACATCCAGGTCTTCATCAGTGGACGATGCATCTTCTCCCAAACCCGACCAGTGGACCCATCTGTAAAACAAACCGTAAACTTGAGCACATATTGACTTATACACAGTGTTGGGGAGTAACAGATTACATGTACCGGAGTTATGTAATCAGAGTACAAATTATGAGTAACTGCATTCAGTTACAGTTACTGTTTCAATGAGTGGTAATTGGATTACAGTTACTTTGTTGAAATAAATGGATTACATGGTGGTATTTTCCTGTTTTCACATTTTGAGCCACTCATTGTCAGAAACTATACCAGGTCTGAACTAGATCTAAACCAGGACTAAACCAGGTCTAAACCAGGTCTAAAATCAGGTCTAAACCAGGACTAAACCCAGGTCTAAACTAGATCTAAACCAGGTTTAAACTAGATTTAGACTAGATCTAAACCAGGTCTAAACCAGGACTAAAACCAGGTCTAAACCAGGACTAAAACCAGGTCTAAATCAGGTCTAAACTAGATCTAAACCAGGTCTAAAACCAGGTCTATACTAGATCTAAACTAGATCTATACCAGGACTAAAACCAGGTCTAAATCAGGTCTAAACCAGGACTAAAACCAGGACTAAAACCAGATCTAAACTAGATCTAAACCAGGTCTAAATCAGGAATAAAACCAGGTCTAAACTAGATCTAAACTACATCTAAACCAGGACTAAAACCAGGTCTGAACCGGGACTAAACTAGATCTAAACCAGGTCTAAACTAGATCTAAACCAGATGTAAACCAGGAGTAAAACCAGGTCTAAACTAGATCTAAACCAGGTCTAAACCAGGACTAAAACCAGGTCTAAACCAGGACTAAAACCAGGTCTAAAACCAGGTCTAAATCAGGTCTAAACTAGATCTAAACCAGGTCTAAAACCAGGTCTAAACCAGGACTAAAACCAGGTCTAAAACCAGGTCTAAATCAGGTCTAAACTAGATCTAAACCAGGTCTAAAACCAGGTCTAAACCAGGTCTAAAACCAGGTCTAAATCAGGTCTAAACTAGATCTAAACCAGGTCTAAACCAGAATTTAACAGCTTTTTATTTTCTTTTATCAGACAAAACATCTTATTTTAACATTTCCTCGTCTTTGCTTCTCTACAGCAAATCAAGTAATCCAAAGTATTCAGATTACATTACTCACTTTAAGTAATTTAATGGATTCTGTTACAAACTACATTTTGACGTATGTAATCTGTAGGAGAATACATTTTAAAAGTCACCTCCCAACACTGCTTATATTATTTAAAAAAAAGGAAAACAGACCAACCTTAAGATAAAACGGAATGTTCCAACCGTGTCTATAGGCGCTGACGGGGGAGGCCGGACACACGCTGCAAGCTCCCGGCAAGCGGCAACAAGCCTGTGTGGAGAGAGAGAAGCGACTCATCCTAAACTGTATCGGTGTAGAAAACGTAAACATCCCAACTCATGCCACAAGAGAGAAAAATAAAACAAAAAACGTACCTCTTTACTTGAGGATATATCCCGTCTTCAAGCAGCACTTACCATCAGAAGACCCTCTAACGCGATCTAAAAACCTACAAGAAGCACAAATACTAAGCATCCCGAGACTGTGGGCAGAGTACAGCAGCAGCAGGATGACATGAAGGTCGGTGTAGGCCGTGAATGTGAACCCAAAACTGGGGAACTAAAAAAAAAAAAAACATCAGAATGAAACCAAAAGCGCCTGTGATGGAAACAGATCGTGAACGAGTGAAGACACATCAGAACTCTTGCAACAATATGCAACGAATGCTTGAGGACAGTAAGGCTGACGAGGATTTGCGTGACTAATGACATAACCGTTTTTGAGTCCCATTACCCGTTTATTATGTTTACATTTTTTTTTTCATTTTTTTTTTTTTTAGCGAAAGCCTAACATTAACTGATTAAACACACTGAAACTTTACCGCAAACGTTCAGGTTCTTCTGCGTGGCCTGACATTTTAGATTCACTTTAGCTGAAAATAAACAAAACGCTGGATTGGATGTGTGACTCAAATATGCTGAAATTATTTTTAAATCGTACAGGTGCACATGTGAAATCATTTAAACCTCGCTGTAAGCTTTAGTCTAAACTTAATACTGCCTCTTAGCAGTTGGTTAAAATTGCGAACAGTCCATTGTACAAGGCTGAAGCAGATCCTGAGCAAAGCGAATTCTGAAAAGAGCAAAAAGTTTAAATTAAAAGCCGATGTTACTTTGGTAATATTTGTTTATTTAAAAAGCCCTCCAATGAAAAACTTGTGAAATCAAACAAAATGAAATAAAATTAGACAACTGCTTATATAATATGAATCCTTCTTCGCAAGATAACAAAAGAGTAAAGGAAAACCAAGATATTTGTCGCAATGAGATCACTTGCCACACCAAGAAAACTTTTTACTCAGATTTTACTGACGTGTTTTGATAAACAAACTTAAGATAAATTATTTCTATTCAATTAACTTGTCAGTTGTATTGTCTGTTTAAAAAAACTCCAGAATTTAAACAATAAAAGAAGCAGGGAACGGCGCTGTCCGCAATTCAGCATCTTCCAGCAAGTCTCAGGTGAACGCAACGCAATCCGCCATAGACCGGGGTGTTTACGCCTTGAGCATCGGTCGACGACGATCTTGTCATATTCTAAACCTGCAAGAGAGCACACCACAAGTCAAGAGCGCCTTCTACTCAGACCGCGCAAGGCTGACTTTTCCAAGCAGCAAAATGACGTTTTGAGCAGCAGCCAACTCATGGTTTAGAGCGCCAGAGTCAAATCAGGTAATCACTTGCATTTTAGTGGCGAGTAAAATCAGATTAAACATAAGCAGACTGCATCTCCTCACCTTGGACTAGTCTAATAGGCGTATCGAGCTGGTGGCGGCGGTGGAAGTCTCTCAGAGTACATGTCTCGAGACCTCGGGACCCCGTACGAGGAGCCTTTGGAGACAGGGGAGAGGCGGGAGCGCTCGTAGGAGAAGCCGTTACCCGCGGGTGGAGGGGGCGGCGGCGCCCTGCGCAGAGGGCTTCTGTCCCGGCCTATATACGATGGAGGCGGTGGCATTGGGCGGCGGTCGTATGGGTCGAGGCCCAGACGCTGGGCCAGAGCAGACGAAGGCGGCGGAGGAGGAGGGATGGCACTGGAGCGCCTGTCGTTATACGGAGTGCTGTAGCCTCGGGCGCGGTATTTCTCATAGTAATCAACCATTCCAGCGTAGTTGTCGCCGTAGCGGTCGGGGTACGCCCCACGCCTGGGCGGAGGGGGCGGCATAGGTGGCGGTGCGCCGTAAGCAGACATGGGGCCTCTGTAGGGCTCGTGCCTGTCGTCAGGGTAACGAGGCGGGTAATAACTGCCTCTGCCGGACGGAGGTGGATAGTAATCCTCCTCAGGGGCCCCTCTTGGTCTGCTTTTTGAAACCTGAACATTTATGCGCTTTCCTAAGAGAAAAATATATGCAATCAAGGTTCTCATTCAACTTAGTAGTGCATCAAATTAAATAGGCAGGAGTCAAGGTCTTATGTGCCTAAAATGTGTAGACATTTGTGTTTTAGATGTGCAGTCATTGGAAAGACAAACTGCATTATAAAATGAAAATAATTTGATCTCAAAAGAAGAAGTTGCACATCCTTGATCTTAGACAAACCTAAACATTACCTTGAAACTCGCTGTTGTCCAGACCCTCCAGAGCATCCATGGCCTCGTCGGCATTGGGCATGTGAACAAAAGCAAAATTTTTCACAATGGCACACTCTGAGACGGTGCCATACTCCTCGAACAGCTCCTGCAGCTCTTTCTCGTGGCCCTTCTCGACGTTGGCGACGTGGAGTTTCATGGGGCCCTGGTTCTTAGCTCGGCTGGGCTCCACGTTGATGGGTCGGCCGTTGAGCTTATGGAAGTGAAGCTCTCTGATGGCCTTTGTGGCCGCCTTGCGGTCATCCATGTGGATGAAAGCATAATTTTTAAACTTTGCGCATTCCGTCACTGTTCCGTATGGAGCGAACAGAGCCTCCAGTTCTTCTTTCTCGGTTTCCTGGGCGAGGTTACCAATAAATATTTTCACCATGACTGCAGCCAAGTTCTGAGAGAGACAGACACAAGTTCAGGTCAGTACAGCGTCCAGTGACACCGATAACGAACAAACACAGCACAAACGCACAGAGTGATCAGAATTTCAACATCAAAAACTGCGACGCAGTCCGTTTGGAGAGGCTGGTAATAATAAAACTGTGAAACGAGTGCGTAATTACGGAAAACAGTTCTGCACTCGGCCCATTCACGACGAACATGTGAGTCCGTGCAGCCGCATTTTCTTGTGGTTTGGTCATTTTTAAGCAGCTTTTCTGTATTTTACAGTTTGGGATAAATCTGCAGGGACGGGGGACACGGGGATCAAAACTGGGACAGTCCCGGGTGTTTAGGGACATCTGGTCACCAAATAAACACGGCACAAACACAAACAGCGCACACACGCAGCGCCGCCGGAGCTTTACGAAGAGGAAACCGAAAGCTGCGAACGCCGAACAAACGCCACTAACTAGTTTGTACCTTTGACCCATACATATACACACCAGGTTAGACAACAGTGTTATTTTAAATGTGAGCGTTTAATGTCTATAAAGTCGTACTTTTACACGAACGCAGCATTTGTTGGTTTCGTTTATCGTGTTGTTAGCATACCGACACTAGCTTCCTCTCAGGGTAAGACGTTTTATTAAACACGCACAACAGGACGTGCACAAAACCGCAAACAGACTTTATTGAGATAATAATAATAAATCTTTAACTTATTGTATTGTATTATTTTGGCTAAATACTCACCAGCAGACAAACGGCGTCGAGCCAAAGTTGAATCCAACGAAACTTGATAATCTACAGTCACAGGAAACGCGACCGAGGGGTGAGTTCGCCGAATGTGATTGGTGGAAACACGCGTCTGTAAAAAATACTGAGATTGTGATTGGCGGAGAGCTGGTGCACGCGCTTAAAACCCGCCCAGCGGAATTTACAGCGGAACTTCCTTTTTTTTTTTTTTTTTTTTTTTTTTTTTTTTTTTTTAAATTACAGATTTTCAGATACAAACAAAATGGCACTTTATCAAGTCAACAGTTCACGTGAAAAAAAAGCATAAAAAACACAACAGTAAAATGAATAAAAATTTAGCGGGGAGCTGGTCCTCGCGCTTAAAACTCGCCTACCCGAACTTTTTTTATTATTTTTTTTTTTCTTCAGATTTTCAGATACAAACTAAAACGGCACCTTATCAAAGTCAAGAGTTCACAGGAAAATAAAATAAATGCATAAAAAACACAACCGTGGATGAATAAAAACATATATTAGCGGAGAGCTGGTCCCCGCTCTTAAACCCCGCCCACACGAATTAATTATTATTATTTTATTTATTTATTTATTTATTTATTTATTTTTTTTTTCAGATTTTCAGATACAAACACACACACAAAAAAAACACGGCACCTTATAAAAGTACAGTTCACATGAAAATAAAAATAATGCATAAAAACACGACAGTGAACGAGAGGGGTGAGTTCGCCGAATGTGATTACTGGAAACACACGTCTGTAAAAAAATACTGATATTGTGATTGGTGGAGAGCTGGTCCCCGCGCTTAAACCCCGCCCACCCGAATTTAAAACTTTTTTTTTTTTTTTTTAATTGCAGATTTTCAGATACAAACAAAACGGCACTTTATCAAGTCAACAGTTCACGTGGAGAAAAAAAGCATAAAAAACACAACAGTAAAATGAATAAAAATTTAGCGGGGAGCTGGTCCTCGCGCTTAAAACTCGCCTACCCGAACTTTTTTTATTATTATTATTTTTTTTTTTTCAGATTTTCAGATAGAAACTAAAACGGCACCTTATCAAAGTCAAGAGTTCACAGGAAAATAAAATAAATGCATAAAAAACACAACCGTGGATGAATAAAAACATATATTAGCGGAGAGCTGGTCCCCGCTCTTAAACCCCGCCCACACGAATTAATTATTATTATTTTATTTTATTTTATTTTATTTTTTTTCAGATTTTCAGACACAAACACACACACACACACAAAAAACACGGCACCTTATAAAAGTACAGTTCACATGAAAATAAAAAATAATGTATAAAAACACGACAGTGAACGAGAGGGGTGAGTTCGCCGAATGTGATTAGTGGAAACACACGTCTGTAAAAAAATACTGAGATTGTGATTGGTGGAGAGCTGGTCCCCGCGCTTAAACCCCGCCCACCCGAATTTAAACTTTTTTTTTTTTTTTTTTTTTTTTTTTAATTGCAGATTTTCATATACAAACAAACCAAAAAATACATAAGGGTGAATTGTTGTAGAGTTGTAGGGAGTATTATCTGTTACATAAGGAGTTGGTTGGTTTAATCTTAAAAAATGACACTTGTGAATAAAATGTTTACCTAAAATAAATGAACTGTTGATACCAAATTCCATTATTTTATAATTTATTAATACACAATTTATTTATTTATTTGTTTTAATTTAATTGTATTGTATTATTTATTTTATTTTTTATGGTTGGAATGGCCAAGACTGAAAATCAAACCCAAATTGTTGCAGAATCTCACAATAGAAAGAAAAGATGTTCCAAATCCTCCTCCCCTGAGTCACAAAACACACATTTACTCATCTCAAATTTACATTTTTGTTTTAGGAATTCATTGGTTGGATAAATTTTATTCCAAAATTTAAACTGTATCTCTTTTACTTTAGGGGGAACTGGAAAGGAAAGATATAGTTCTAATATTTTAATTTCTTTTAAGAATGTAATCTATTTTAACTGGCTTGGAGAAGCAATAATTTAGTAAGGAACATCTCAAAAATGTGTTATTCAATACAAAGTTGTCTGAGTCCAGGAGAAATATCAGAATACAACACATCCTGCTTGACCGTAGTTCTAATCTGTAATGTGAGAGCTCTGATACTCACCGGAACTAAAAGTGTTTCATTTGATTATGAGTCTAGATCCAGTGCCAGGCAGGACCAGAGTGATGTGAATGGACTGGACTCGTAACTTGTTGTCTTGTTGTTGATCGTCCAGCAGAGGGAGACACAGACCGAGACATGAGCCTAGTCTAGAGTGACCAGACGTCCTTATTTACCCGGGACAGTCCCAGTTTTGAGCCTGTGTTCCCTGTCCCAACCCACTGATCTGTCCCAGTTGTATTCAAAAAATGTCCCATGTGTCCCTATTTTTAACCAATCTGATCCCTGTCAACAGTAAAGAGAAGCATAAATTATCATTTGTTTAGAAAAATACAGAAAAGCTACTTAAAAAATGACCAAAACACAAAGAAAATGTGACTTCCTTAATTACATACTTTTTTCATTCATCCATCCATCTTTTTCTGCTTATCCGGGGCCGAGTCATGGGGGCAACAGTTTAAGCAGGGACTCCCAGACTTCCTTCACCTTGGACACTTCCTCCAGCTCCTCCAAGGTGTTCCCAGGCCAGCCCAGAGACATAGTCCCTCCAGTGTGTCCTGGGTCTTCCCTGGGGTATCCTCCCTGTGGGACATGCCCAGAACACCTCTCGAGGGAGACGTCCAGGAGGCATCAGGACAGATGACCGAGCCTCAACTGCTCCTCTCGACGTGGAGGAGCAGCGGCTCTACTCCGAGCTCCTCCCATGTGACTGAGCTCCTCACCCTATCTCTAAGGGAGCGCCCAGACATCCTGCGGAGGAAACTCATTTCGGCCATTTGTATCCACGATCTCGTTCTTTCGGTCATTACCCAGAGCTCATGACCACAGGTGAGAGTAGGAACGTAAATTGACGGTAAATCGAGAGCTTTGTCTTTCGGCTCAGCTCCTCTTCACCACAATGGTCCGATACAGCGACCACATCACTGTATTTTAGAACATAAATAAACTCTAAAACCTCTGAGGAATCTTTCCCACATTATTTAACAAGTTCTTGCAAAATTGTTTATCTGTAAAAACATTTCATCTTCAAAAATGCTCTAAATCAGGAAAAAACACTATATAAAATGTGACCGTTTTCCATTTCACATTTATGTTGTCTAAAGGCAAATTAATGTCTTTGAAACTGTGTTGTGTACACTTCACTCTTAAACTATATTACTCTATCATACTATTTTATTACTATATTACTTACTACTTATTAATTACTATATTAGAAATGTTCCAGGTAATTAACTTTTACTTTTACATTTTATAGAAACTACACATCAAGACCAAACCTCGTTACTTGGATGAGCGATGGCTGGGAATATCAGGTGCCATGGTGGAAAAAAATGGTCGTTGTGTCCTTCGGCAAGACACTTCAGCCACATTGCCGCGTGGTGTGTGTGCGCTGGTGCAGATAGGCAGTCTCGCCTTCGCCAGTCTGTCCCAGGGCGGCTGTGGCTGGAGCGTGGAGTGAATGAATAATGCACTGGAAAGGTTCGAGTGTCCAGAAAGTGCTAATGTATTGTTACTATTACTATAAACAAATATTTAATTAATAATGGTTCAGGCTTAGTAACGACTTAATTAAAGAGTTTGGAGTTCTAGCCTGAATATTTTTTTAATCAAAGGCCCAAATCAACACATATTTCGAATAAAGACTTTTAGTTCAGGTGCAAGCGTAGTTATAAATTGTTACCAAATAACTCGGCAAAATATGATTTTTACTTTTACATTTATATTTTGATTCTGACTAAATAAACAAGACCTGCTGCCTCCCATAACATTCAATACGGCTATAAATAGAGGTCTGCAGAAATATCGAAATATCAATATATCGTATTGTTGAACGTGAAGATACGGTATCGATATTGTGGGCTGCTGTGTCGATATATCGCCAAGAGTATTTTTTTTAGTGTGTTATTTTGTTACAGTGCTTCTTGTTTAGTGGAAGGAAACTCGTTTATGCGACACATTTGACATTTTCACAGTTTTGATGATTAAAATGTTTGTTAAACCACTTCTTGTGCAAAGTTCATATGAAACACAAAGACTTTTAGTATCACAGACATGATTTAGACTATTTTTTTATCGAATTGCCTTGAGCTATATCGAATCGTAAGCTCACTCTATGTATCGGGGTATCGTATCGTATCGGCAACTTCTTCATGATCCCCAGCTCTAGCTATAAACCTCATCATTTTGACGCTCCCTGTAGATCATCATAAACTCCAATATTAGTTTGTGAAAGTTACTTGAAAATGTTTAGAGTAACAAATAAAAAAATGTATATCCCATAACATATTTAATTAATTACACAGCAAAAACTGGAGTGTTAAAATTTCAGGGTGAAATATTTCAGAATTGTTTTTAACACAAAAAGTGTTATTTTAACTCTGCAAAGCTTTGGGGGCAGGATAAACAAAAATTGTGCAGAATTGTCCTTTTGGTGCTTTTCAGTGCAGGGAACAGTCTGAAAGACAAAGTAGGAAAAAGCTGAGGCGCTCAAAAAGTACAAAATAATTAAAAGCCTTTAATACCACATGGCAGATAAAGTTAAAATCACACCAACGATTTTAACTGATTTGAAAATTAACAATTTGAAAGTTAAATGGGGATTGGAGTTGGGGTTATTTGCCAGAGTTGATATGGTTGAAGTTAATTCAATTTGCCTTAGTGTTAATTTGGCTCCTCCCACCACCATTTCAAACTCCCGCGAGAGAAGACCAGTCTGAACCAGTTTTGTTCATAATTTCATCTTAAATTAACTCAAATAAAGTGTAAAAATAAAACATCTGTGTGTTGTTGAGCTAAATCGGGGAGGGGGGTCAGCCCTGTGTTCCCATTGCTCTGTGTTGCCGAATTTTTAAGATTTTCTCAAAATGAAACAAATTCAAGTCATTTTTATTTTTATACCACATTTAAAAGAGAAATTTCAACCTCAGATCCTTTGCTCCACGACCTCTACATTACATCTGTAGTCAACTGCTGCTGGAGAATAGATCGGGTGTAATTGATGACCAAATTGGGAGAAATGTGGGTAAATTCTGATGCAAATTGATGATAAAGGAAATGAGGGAACATAAGGCCTAATTCTAAAAAGAAAAAAAAACTCCAAAAACTTAGAAATGAGGGAACATACGCGTGCTCCCCAATCAGGATAACCCTAGAAGTGTTCTCTGTTTACTCTCAAAACGTTAATATAACTCTTGATTTTGGAGTTAAACAGGAACTTTTGTCCAGTGTTAATCAACATTTCCAAAAGTGTTAAATTAAAGCGATAGTTCAGAATTTTGGACATACGGCGTCATTTCCTCGTGAACCAGAGTGTTGGAGACGTGTGGAGACACTTTTTTTAAATCTTCCATCCAGTCCTTGTATTTGCAGAGGTCACTGGTGTTAGACTAGTGCATGTCAATGGTCATAGTTTATCCTGCCACTAAAAACAGTCTTACCCACTCCACAAAACCCCCAAAACAAAACCATTATTACACCAGACTGTCCATGTGAATGTCTGTGTTGATAGAATAATTGTAGAAGTAAAACCAACGTTAGGGTTGAAGGATTTTTATTTATTATTATTTATTTGTTTTTTTATTTATTTTGCATTTGAAGTATTTATGTCTGAGCAGCAGCAGAGAGAGCGGCGGATTGATATATGAGAAAATAGTCCCTCAACATGAGAAGATTCATGTGATGCAAGGTTAGTTTTACTTCTACATTTATTCTATTAACACAGACATTCCCATGGACAGTCTGGTGTAATAATAGATTTTCTTCCGGTGTTTTGTGGAGTGGGTAAGACTGTTTTTAGTGGCAGGAGAACTATGGCCATTGACATGCACTAGTCTAACCGATTCTGCCTGAATGACTGAGGGTTTTTTCACGTAACTCTAGAACAGATCGGACTTGTATAAACCCCGAAAAAACGTTAAGACTCCACTTTTTGCCGTGTACAGAACGAAAAAAATGTGTGCAAAAATGTATACCAAACAATGAAAAGTCCTTTATTGCCATCAGAACATGAGTGAGACAAAAACTCTGACAAAGAGTGAGGAGTCGACTGTACAACCAGCACTCGCCAAACGCAAACGCACACACACACGCACGCGCACACACACACACGCAAACGCACGCAAACACACACACACACACGCTTCCAAACAGGACACAGGATATACAGGTCACAAAATGAGGTAATAAAAAGGTCCACTCGCACATGCAAACTCCAACCCAGGTACAAAAACTTAAACTCGTTTTTTCCAACAACACAGGTGAGCAGAATGTTCAACAGCAGCATCTATGTCGCCCCAATTCTCCCGTTTTGAGAACCTTTGGTCACTCTTGCTTGCCATGCGAAACAAAAACATAACAAAAAAAATATTAGGTCTCTTTCCTGACGTTTAGCAGATGAGCGGTTAAGTAAGGGGTCAACACAAATTTCTTCAAAGTTAGTGGGACATTCAAGTGTGTGAGTTAGCAGCAGTTCTAATAGTGAGTGGAATCAATGGCTTTAGTTTTAAGTAGATGACGTTTTTTGTTGTTTTTTCTTTTCTCCATCATGCGCAAAGACAGGCACGTTTTTTTTTTTGTTTTTTTTTGTCACCCAAACGCCATGCAGGTTAGAAAAATAGACTGCACGAGACAGAAATCAACAGTTCATCTCCAGAGAAGAGTTTGATTTCATTTGGATTTTATTATTATTTTCTAAAGATGTGGAAATAGCAACAAAAGAAAAAAAATAGAACTTGAGAGCGGTAACCAAGACAACAACATGAGCAGAGAGCCATTGAGATTTTTTTTTTTTTCAAAAGTCCCTCGCACTCGCCGTTGAAACCCAGTCCGTGAGGTACGAGACAAGTCCGTTTAAACGTCGACCGCTCGGAGTGATTCGCGTGCGTACCTGTTTAGAATGGCCGTGTTTTCGTTGGGTTTTTTTTGTGTGTTTTCGTTGTGGTTGTGTCAGTTTTGTTTTTGTTTTTTGGCTCTCGCGTTGAAGCCGTCCCACACGTTTTCGGGCCTTTTCCGCTCGGACCTCCCCGAAGCGCCGTGCGACCCCGGAGAGGCGGCCGGCGGTCTGCTTCTGCCGTAGTGGTTTTTATTTTTTTTAGTACAGCTATAGTTTCAAGACACTGTTGTGACCGCTGCCTCCCTCGACGCCGAGCGGAGGCGCGGCGAGTTCTAGGTTTCTCGTGAGTTTTTTTGTTTTCCTAAAGCCTGTCCTGTTTTACGAGCAGCGCCGCTTTTTTTGTTTGTTTTTGGACCCTGTGTAGGCTTCGTGGTTGTCGCGTCACCAGCACAAGCCTCTAGTCGTTACCAATTGTCACCTCTCAGTTTTTCCTTTTTGCCAAATCTCACACGCAACCGCACATCAGTACATACCCCCCGAAAGTGCCCAAATATTCCGATTTTGGCACCTCTTTAAGTCACCACCTTGGCCAGCCACTCCCTCCGCTTCTCTAGCCTCTCTCGTCCGTTTCCTTTTTCTCTCCGTAAAACAAAAAAAAAAAAACCCTGGAAGAACAACCTCTCCCCTCTTAAGTAACAATAGCAAACTTAATGAAGAATGTTTTTAATATATCTTTTTTTTTTCAAATTCAAGGCACAATGTCTTAATATTCCAATCTCCCAGGTTCAGTGTGCGTCCCGTTCGGACCGCCCGCTCGTGCGCCGCTCCCTACAGCCCACACCTCTCCGTCCTGTAACACTGTTCGGTAGAGAGAGTGACCGCCAAGTCCAAACCAGTGATAAACAATGAACAAAATGAACAAAAATAAAAGACACAAATAAAGATTTTCTTGAACAAAAACGTCTTGTCCTGTTTCTCGTGTTTCAGTATTTCAAAATCAAGTCATATCCACCAGCTCTTTTTTGGCAAGCTAGTTGTTTTTTTAAATAAGCACTAAGTACTGATAGATAGGATAGCATACACCGTGTGGTTTTAAGTAGATGCGTTTGTCGTTTTTTTGTACTTTTTCACTCTCATAGTATGGATTCAGTATTTTGTCTCATCTGTTTAAGGTTTACGTTAATGCAAGCAGGGACAGAGTTTGCCATGAAGTCTTGCTCTAGACTTAGGTTTGTGAGAGGCGGGCGGGCCGCGTGCTTTACGACACCCCGTTGACCAGGGTCAGGCCGGAGTCGCCGCCTGCGTTCATGCCTTTGCTGGGGGAGCGCTTGGACGGCGTCCGCTCATCCTTCTTGGAGCTAGTCCCGTTCTCCTACAAAAAAAATACACAAAACACATGATTGGAATTATGTGAGAGCTGTATTTTTCAGACTATAAGGCTACGTTCAGACTGCAGGGTTTAACGCTTAATTCCGATTTTTTTGTGAAATCCGATGTGCTTCACTTCACTGACATGGAGTTCATTAACAATTTTCGCCGACTTCAGTGCAGAATAGTGACGTTTGTGGCTTGTTGATAACGTGTAGGTGGATGAATGCACTTTGGCCGTTCACACTGAAGTCACATGTCAAAAGATCAGATATGTATCGTTTTAATAGCACATATCCAAGGCTACGTTCAGACTGCAGCCTGAAGTGACCCAAATCCGATTTTTTGGCCCCTATGTGACCTGTATCTGATCTGAACCACACAGATCCGATTTTTTCAAATGTGACCCAGGACACTTGGATATGTGCTCCTAAAACCGATACATATCTGATCTTTTGACATGCGACTTCAGTGTGAACGGACAAATCGCATTCATCCACCTACACGTTATCAACAAGACACAAATGTACACAATGTCTTCTCCTCATACAAAAATTGTTAATGAACTCCATGTCACTGAAGTGAAGCACATCACCACTCACCACATCCACACGTTCCTTTCAACGTTCTGTCCCACAAAACACCACGACCAAAAACCTCGTCCTTCTCCTTCTCAATCTCCTCCTTAAAACAAGTAAGTTGTTCATGTTCTGGCTCCGGTACGAGAGGAACTTTAAAATCTCCAGGTGCTCGATGCTGCGTCCACGTTTGGACAACTTCCGTAAACACAGAGACGCTCGCTGCGGTTGACGTCGTCGTGTCTCCAGTGTCACATGTGGGACACTTTCGGGCCGTTTAATGTTCACACTGGAGTCACATACAAGTCACATTTAACTGGAAATGTGAACGACCTCGAAAAAACATCGGATTTCACACAAAAAAAAAAATCTGAATTGAGCGTTAAGCCCTGCTGTCTGAACGTAGCCTCAGTGTCACTTTTTTTTTCATGGTTTGTGTTTCCTGTGACTTATCCTCCAGTGTGACTTCTATATTAAAATGTTTTTCGTGAAGTGTGGAAGAGGTTCTCGTCTTGTGTGTGAGTATCTGCTGCTCCTGTTCCTCCTGTACCACTGTCACTTGGCTCTACTGCGCATGTCTCCTTGCAGAAAGAGCCTCCGTCCTGTCTGTATCATGTCAGTCGATCGCACCGTTACTTCTGCACCACTGAACAATTTAACATTGAAACTTTAAACTTATAAAGACAAAGACTGAGAAGACTGAAACGCCCCCGAAAACAAAATCAGATTCTGCAGATTACAAACTGTAAGTCGTGAAATCTGCAGCTGAAAACGGAAATCGAGCAGCAGAAAGAAAGTTTGGAGTGAGAGAGAAACTTGTGACACCGGGAGGATGCACCATGAAACTTTCCTGAAGTCACTGGATGGATGGACAAAGCCTGGACTTCAGTGACACCGAAACCATCCTGTCGGGATTCAGAAAGACCCCAGAATAATTCTAACTGGAACTGATGCTGAGGGTTAGGGTTAGCGCTCCGTTTACCTCCGGAGATCGAGGCCGAGTTGTTCAGAAGTGACACCGAGGATGAAGAATTGAATGGATTTAGTGATTTGGAGTGAGATGGAGAGTTTGGTTAAACTTGTTCTGTTCTGTTGTTTATGTTATAGTTTATCTGAAGAACTGTAAAATATGTGACATTAACAGTCTGTTGACACATAAAATCCAGTGCAATGTCTATGTATGAAAAAGAAAACTAAGTTGTTGAGCATAGTAGTGAAGATTTCTGTTTGCAATTGAGTGAACTAAAATGTACTGATTTGAAATGTTTGAAAGTAACTCTCGGTGTTAATGTGTCTGGAAAAGGGAAACAAAAGATGACTCTTCTTTCTGCTCCTTTTCAATAATTTCTTGTATGTTTGATGTTTTGACACTGTTAATGTTTTTTTATACTTTATGAATGAAATGTATAAATAAATCATTGGGTTTATGTTAATGTAAGCAGGGGACAAATTTTGCCATTTTTTATTTGTTAACACTCTATAAGATCAGTGAGTGTTTGTGGTTGGACAGGACTTTACCTTGGGCTCAGGTCCAGTGTGGTTTTCTTTCTGGGGCAGGTTCTGTCTGCTCTGGGACTCAGCGCGAGATATGTAATCAGCAACTGTCACTGGAAACACAGAGCAGCAGCAGCACGTTACACACTGAGACGTGAACACACCTGAGGAACACTGACGCTTCCATCATTCTCTTCACTATATAATAGGAGTGTAATGGTTCATGTATTTGTGCCAAATAGTTTCGATACGGGACGTTTGGTTCGGTGCAGGACTGTGCACGAGTGAGTTCGCACAATTTGTGTGTTTATACTCCACCACTCCATGTGCAGCTACACAGAAGGATCAGCTCTTTAATATTCACGAGGAAACTTGTCCGTGATCGGAGGAGTGTTTCCCGCAGCGCTTTATAGTTAGAGCGGCCACCTTGAGAACAATTGCCCCCGCCTTGACTATGTCTCTCCGAACCACGTGAATCCAAACTTACTGCAGACCATGTGGCCAAGTTTGTTTTTCAGGCCAAAAATCTGAAAATTGAGTAAAACTTCTTGCTGGAACTGTTAGTGCTGCGCTTTACTTTTTCAAAAGATTTGTTTACCGTTTACAAGGAATTCATTTTTATAATATTTCAAACATTTGTTGCTTATTTGAGAATATTTCCTTTAACTTTTTAGTATTACTCAACAGCACTTTGCATTTATTTTATTTTCCTGTTTGTATAAAGTTAAAACAAATTGTTGCTTTAATAAACACACAAATGGTTTTTGCATTTCAAACTGAACCGAAAATGAACCAAACCGTGACCTCAAAACCAAGTATGTACTGAACTGTGATTTTTGTGAACCGTTACACCGCTGCTGCTGCACGAGTGTGTCGGTGGTGATTTGGTTGGAGTCACTTTCTGCGACAGGTGAAGTGTGTAAAACAAACGTACCATGCACTGAGGTTATTAGACACTTCTTCACGGGAGGCCGACAACAGAATAAAAAGTCAAACATACGTCATGTTCTACTGTTGATGTTCTGTGAACCTTAAATGAACCGAAATGCCCTTTAAAACTTCCTCTGTGCTGCTGAAATCACTTGGAATAATCATAGGAAATTGTATTGCTTTTATGGCTGGTATAACTGCTTTTCATTGATGAAATATGCAAGTGTTTCCTGGAGAATGAAATAAAAGCATACCCTCGGCCGGCTGTCTGTCGCGGCTGGCTGAACCTCCCTCGGGCCGGTTGCCACGGTTACGGCGACGACGGCTCCGGTTGCGGCGCTGGGGTCTGGCTTCTTCATCTGGCAGTGAAATGACAAAATATAGGTCAGCTCTCGCCTCGTGGACCAACAGAGCTTTGATTTGATCACAGAGGGTCGCCGCTCCATTACCGAGGCCGTTCTCGCTGGGGCCGCCCTGGCCGTCGGACTCGCCCGCGTCCATCACACTGGGGTCCTGGTCGGTGCGGCGGCGCCTGGAGCGTCTGCGCCTCTCCCCCGCGCCCTCGCTCACGTCTCCGTCGGCCAGCTCACCCTCGCCCTCCAGCAGAGAGTACGGGTTACTGTCCGGGTCCCTCAGCACTGCACAAAAACACACAAACACACAAAAACACACAAACCCACACTGGTCGTTTAGGTTTCAGCCTTTAAAAAACACACATGCAAGTATTTAATATTCAACTATAACACACAAAGATGATATTTTAGCATTCTGCAACATTGATCTAAAACAACTAAAAAACAGGGTTCCCACTTTTTTTCACTTACAAAATTTCAAAACTTTTCCCTGACTTTTTCATGACCTAAAGTGAATTTTCCATGACTTTACGGCAGAGGTTGGACAAAGTCATTGTTTTGCAAGTCTCAAGTCTTTGACCTCAAGTCCGAGTCAAGTCCCAAGTCAAATACAGGCAAGTCCAAGTCGAGTCTCGAGTCACTGACCCATAAGTCCAAGTCAAGTCCAAGTCGTCTGCTTTGAGCTTTTCAAGTCTTTAAACCAAAGGACCAAATATAGTTTAGATTTTTGCAATTTATATTGAATTATACGATACATTTTACTTTAAAAAAAATCATGGTACTTTATATATGAGTATATATATAAGAGATGTAGAAATTAGTTTAGGTACTTTTTCCTTTTTAAATGTCTTGACAAGATCTTAGTGTGAATCATTACGGTCAAAATAGAAAGAATTCAGATTTAAAAGTGCTTCTCAAGTCATTGACCTTCAAGTCCAAGTCGAGTCCCAAGTCGTAGTCGATTTTATCAAGTCAAGTCTCAAGTCCTAAAAATAGTGACTCAAGTCTGACTCGAGTCCAAGCCACGACTTGCAAGTTCCCATCTCTGCTTGACGGCCCCAACAGAATTGATTAGACATTTAGGGCTAAATCTGAAATGTGAACTCTTTCCACTCACCTTATGGTTTGGGATTATAGTTTTTTAACATTTAAAATCCTGTCAGTGCATTTATTGTTGTCTCTTTTAAGCAAAAGGCGCAGACGTTTGGAAATAATCAGAATAGTCTAATGAGAACTTAACAGAACACTGGAGTTGCGAGAAAGAGATACTAAAATTTCATGACTTTTCCAGGCCTGGAAAATAACATTTTCAATTTCCATGACTTTTCCAGGATTTCCATGACCGTGGGAACCCTGAAAAAATAACGGGTCCTTTGATTTACCAGATTACTGCTTTAAAAATACCTTTGTGACGTTTGTAATTCTGCATTGCAAGACCAAGTTTGACTTTTGTGTAATTAAGTACAGAGCAGTGGGCGGAGATAGGGGATAGGTGAAATCACATTTCCACGGCAAAGCATGCAGGATTACTCAAGCAGGCTTGGATCAATTTAAATTAGGGGTGGGACTTGATTTAAAAAATGATCTAATTAATTACAGCCTCTGTAATTAATCTTAATCACATAATAGTATTTGCTGTACTCATTTACTCATTTTCTTCCAGGCGCCTGTCATTTGTTGGAGTTTGTTCTCTTGTTTGTACTCGGACCAGACCTGCTCCTGCCAACAGCTCCACAGTTTCTGTTCTCACTGTCACATGTTTTGCATTTGTCTGTGATATGCAAACTTTTTGCTGCACCTTTGTCAGTATTTCCATCAGGTAGATTTTTGAATAGAAATTGAGTGTCCAGTAGACTCATGCTCATGTGCATCAGTATAATTGCTGTGCCACGTCATCGTGCACAGATGTTCTGTTTTGTTTGGCAAACTGTGATAAAATGCGTTAATATTTTTAATGCATTTTTTTCTTTAAATGATGAATCATAATTAATGTGTGAAAAATCCCCCAGTCGTCCAGGTAGAATCCAAGGCAGAGGAGAAATTCAATTTGTCAACTGGACAAAAGTTTATTTGGTCGAATACATTTCACAGTTCATCCAAACTGCTTCTTCAGTTCTGGTCAGACGCTGGTGGACACTTCCTTATATCTGCCAACTACACTGAAACTACTCTGAAACTAACACACACACTAGTTTACAGTTTCTGTTTGTAGGTAGGTTAATCATAATTAACGTGTTAATGTCCCAGCCCTAATTTACATACAACTTTTAGTGGGCTAATGATGAGAAAAAAAACATTATAACAGAGTTAATGGTTAATAAAAGTGTGTCCCCTTTAAACAAGGCTTGACTAAAAACACAGAACACCCATGATGGACCCCTGAGGGACCCCGTGATTGAAAGATCATTATAGAGAGTGATTAAAAAAAGGAGAGAGGACTGAAGAGCACCTGAGCTGATGGAGTTGGAGGGTTTGGACACTGGGCCCCCGCGGCCCCGTCCTGAGCTGGAGCCTCTGCCGCGGCCGCCGCGTCTGGAGCCTCGCTCATCACCACCGAGGCCCCGGGGCCGCTGTTCTCGTTCCACATCCTCAGACTCAGACGCATTGGATTGTTCAGAGTTTGTGCCTGGATAAAAAATAAAATAAAAACAAGATTTGTACCAAAACAAAAAGAAAAACATTAATTTACAGTTGTACAAGCTTCACACATTGACAGTAGTAGTAGTAGTAGTAGTAGTAGTAGTAGTAGTAGTAACAGCGTATGAACAGCAAGTTTGTGAAAAACATTTCCACATTCGCTTACAATCCGTGTTTCATTCATTAATTTTTCAAAATAAAACCAAAAAAAAAAGAAAATGCCCCAGGCCCCAGTCCCGGCCCCAGTCCCGGCCCCAGTCCCGGCCCCAGTCCCGGCCCAGTCCCGGCCCCAGTCCCGGACAGGGACAGGAGTGTCGGGACAGGAGTGTCGGGACAGGAGTGTCGGGACAGGAGTGTCGGGACAGGCCTGGGGGTGCGTCCGCATAGACTGTCGGGTGATCAGTCCTGGTTCAGTCCTGGTTCAGTCCTGGTTCAGTCCTGGTTCAGTCCTGGTCCAGTCCTGGTTCAGTCCTGGTTCAGTCCTGGTTCAGTCCTGGTTCAGTCCTGGTTCAGTCCTGGTTCAGTCCTGGTTCAGGCCATTATCCGTTTTTTCCATTTTTCATTTAAACGCAAAATCGAAAACTGAAAAAACGAATCATTATCTGTTTTTTTTCCATTTTGGTTTTGGAGACAAATAATGAAGAAAACAGTTTGGTTTTATATTGAAAAACAAATT
The DNA here is from genome assembly GCF_026225935.1 of Boleophthalmus pectinirostris. NCBI lineage: Eukaryota > Metazoa > Chordata > Actinopteri > Gobiiformes > Gobiidae > Boleophthalmus > Boleophthalmus pectinirostris. Next base: position 3,267,985 of record NW_026571153.1, on the reverse strand, counting down.
AACAAAAGATACACAGATCACTAACTCTACATTTCCTGTTTTAGGGGTAACTACACACTTAAAAATTCTGTTGTTTTTTTGCTTTTAAGCAGTGTGTAGTCTTAAGACAACTACAATAATCACATAACCCAATGATTTGATCTGATATTTGGTGTGTTTACTGAGAAATCTGAACATGTGTCATTAATCAATAGAGTTTTAGAGTAACTAAATAAAGTAGAAAATAAAGTGGATTTGGAGGTGCGTCATGCAAGTGTGGAGCCAAACAGTTTTTTGACGTCCTGTCGCCCTTTTACTTGTTAAAATTCCCTTTTTGCACAATTATATATCCTCAGTAAAGAGTTTTGAACTGCACTTGTGGATTTATTTCACTTTTGAGGCATTTTAAAAGTCGGAACAAGCTGCACAAAGCGTCACATCTACGGCTTCACAAACGTCTGGCCCTCACACTCACCGTATCCGGAGTACTGGTTGTTGTTGGTGCGGCGTCCCCTGCCTCTGCCTCCGTAGGTGCGGGAGGTGTGGAGGGAGTTGCTGCTCTCGTCGGTCAGGTAGCCCTTCTCCCTGTCGCCTCCGGGGCCGCTGTTCCTGCCACTGGGGGGAGCTCTGTAGCCGACCCCGATCTGACGCAGCTGCTCGTCGATCTGCAGACGCTCCAGGCGCAGCTGCTCCACCTCCTGCGAGCAACGCCGGGAAAGAAGAGATGTAACCGGAGTTTTCCACGAGGGTTAACCAAGTGTCACCAGCCTCACCATATTTCATTTGGTTAAAGTTAAATATATTTTCAAAACAGTTCAGTTCGGCTGCATATGAATGAATATATAATGGCTCTTTTTAATTTAATGATGGTTATTTGTGTTTTGATTTATCTGTATTGTGATTTTAATGTATATCTTATTCTATAAAGCACTTGGAATGACTTTGTGTATGAATTGTGCTGCAAAACAAACTTGCCTTGCCTTTTACTGATGGGAAATGCTTACAATAACTTCAAACAAGTTACGGCTGAACTTTTTCCGATCGAGAATTAAGTTGTGGTGACATAATTCTACCATTAGGTGCCGGTAAAGCCCCTAAAACAAGAGTCTCCAACCTTTTTCCTCCGGTGAGCTACATTTACAAAACAAAAATGCGAGAGAGAGACACGCAGAGAGCTGCTCATTTTAGCTGCTGCAAGAAAATGAGAAAGTATAAAAGCCGCTGCGAGACTTAAATGGGGCACAGTCAGAGGCGGCGCTACCATTAGGCAAAAGTAGGCGGCTGCTTAGGGCCCCCAAACCTAGAGGGGCCCCCCCAACTAATTTCCCTCAGTGCCACTAATGGCAGAGGCCTCAGAGCAATTTGATTTTCTCTCAATATGACATTAAATGAGAGTAGCTTTAAACAATAACCATAAGAAGAAAAAAAAAAATAATCAAATGTAATGGATGTAAACAAAAATGTAATTGTACTAGTACTCCAGTAGGCGACTGAACTAATAAGACAAGTTTCCAATCCACCATAATTCAAATAAATAGAGATGTCAATGTCTCAAGAACAATGGGGTAATAACAGACACTACCGGTCAAAAGTTTTAGAACACCACACTTTTTCTAGCTTTTTTACTGTTGACCAAAACATATTTTAAACTTTAGATTGACGTGTGTGTCCACCTTTGGCAGATAGAACAGCTGAACTCACTCGTGGCAGAAAGTTCTTCCCGAGTCTGTTGCAGAAGTTTCCATAAATGTGTGACACTTGTCGGTCGCTTCACTCTTCTGTCCAGTTCATCCCAAACCAGCTCGATGGGGTTTAACTCTAGACACTGTGCTGCTGGACACACATGTTTTCAAGTTTTACCATCTTGTTTTTTTTCCTGAGGTGGTTTTGGCAGAGCTTGGACTTGTGTTTTGTTCATTTATCTTTTTTTTTTTTTTTAACCTCTGTCTGTTCAGTTTTTACCTTTGTACCATTTCAAGCTCTTCATTGGACTTGAATTGCAATAAATAACTGGAAAAATTAGGGTGTTCTAAAACTTTTGACTGGTAGTGTATATATTAAAAAAACAAACAAACAAAAAAAACAAAAACAAAAACTGTGTATTATAGTGAGGGCCCCAAACTCAAGTTCGCCTAGGGCCCCCAAATTGCAAACTCCGCCACTGGGCAGAGTTAGATGTCTATGAAACATAAACCATTACCCATTTATCAGTGCACAAAGTCAGACATCTAAATGAGAGATTTGCAGTGACAATTAATCAAATATTAGTTATTCAGAAATGTCTTGGCGAGCTACATGTTTCTACGGAGTTACAGGTTGGAGACTCTTGCTCTAAAAAGTTTCATAATTGCAGTCATTTTTATTCACTCTTCACAAACTTAAATTTTCCTTGGCATCCAGCCCACACACTAGTGACTGAGGTATCAAAAAGTATTGATTCGGGAGGAGAAAAAAAAAAAAAATCAATGCTTAAAATGTCTCAAAAAAAGTAAATTTGTACTGCCCATATATTTAAATCTTAGAACACTTCAAGTTAGAGCGAAAATAATGAGACCTGCTTTCCATCAAGATCGAATTCGTTCAGTGCAATTTGAAACATCTCATTTTGTATCACTATGTGGAGTAAGGCCGGGTGTACAATGTGCAATTTTTGGCGCTTTTTGAGACGATTTTTCACTCGTGCGACTGTTTTTGGGGGTTTTCAATCATGCGTCGTGCTTCGTGTAGTAAACATGGGGTAACGAGAACCGACTAATGTCTCACGACCAGCTCCCAATCAGCAATCGTAGGTCGCAAGAAAATCAAACCTGTGTGAAATCTAGTCGACTCTTGTGAGGGTTTTCGCTCTGTCTAGGTCACAGGTGTCAAACATGCGGCCCGGGGGCCAGATCCGGCCCTCCAAGACCTTTAATCGGCCCTCGGCTGATTTTCTACTAAAATATTTTGATTCTATTTTTTATTAAAATCTTGTTAATTTTCTGTGGTGTTTATCACAGCAGCGTCTCCAGCGTCTCTGTACGTGGCCCCTCCCACCAGAGCAGCATAAATGAAGACTTGTCTCTTTCCAAACGCTCTTAAAGGACGATCGTTTCGACTGTTGACCGTGAAACCCTCATCAGAAAAATGTCAAAAATGAGAAAAGTGGAGCCAAGTGCAGGATTTTACAAGAAAAACTTACTTATTTCTAATTATACAAGTTCATGTTAAACAAGTTCATGTTAAAATATTGTGTTGAAATGGTATTTTTCTTAAAGTTTCAGGTTGTTCATAATATTATAACATTTTGTAAAAGAAAGAATTCATCAATTAAAAAAGATTTCAGTAAGAGATTTGTATTTCTCTGCACAAATATTTGAACTTATTGTTATTTTTGGGGTTTATATGACATGAGTTTTCTGATCTGGCCCCTTTGGGATCAAAGTCGGTTGGATACGGCCCCCGGACCAAAATGAGTTTGGCACCCCTGTTCTAGGTCTTTCGTAAAGTGTGAGAACATGAATCGTGAGCTGTGAACTTTTAAAACCCTGAGCTGGGGCTGAGTGAAACAATCAAAAATATCGCAGAGCGTACGTCCGGGGTTAATATGATTAACTGAGATCCAGGAGCAGGACAACGCCTTGACCTCCCTCTCCTCCTTCTCACCAACGAACCACAGCTCACCTCGACCACACCTCGAATTTCCCAGAAGCCTATTTGTAGCAGCCTATCCCATCATCTCAATCTTGTCTTTCAGCTATAAGACATCTACAAAAGGAGGGGTCCCGCACCAGCTGGGCCAACTGATTGATCGATACGGAGCCCCAACCCTGAGTCTCAACCCAGCCACCTGTACCTCATTCATCCCATCGTTCATCTCACCATTCATTAATAAATATCATCATTGCACCGCCGTATTCCAGAATCGGAAAACCACACTGCAAATTTCTCTGATCTGGCAAAGATTCAGGTTATTATTCATCTTGTTTTCACATTTTTAATCTATTTACTAGTTCTGAGATGATTAATCCTAGTCTAGAGTTCGTTTATTTTAAGTTAACTTGTAAAGTAAAATGTTCTTGCTGCATGGACAGATAATTTCACTACTTTTAAACCATTTACAGTTTACATTGTACATTTTGGCCAAGCTTTTTGACTGATTGTACAGAACTTTAAGGTTTACTTAAAGGAAGAGCCTTGAGCATTGTTTCGCAAAGACTGGGTCATGATCCTCAGGTGAGTCGCAAGAGATTTTATTTTTTTGCGTCGCCTTGTGGCTCTGCAATCTACAGTTGTAAACATTGATCTGTGATTTTATCGTCATTCTGGATCAGCGTTTTGTCACAATATCATGTCCAGTATTTCTATGCTTATTCCTTTCACTACTACATATAGGTAAGTGTGTGAATTTGGATTTTCTGTGCTCACAAAATTAAGACAAAGCACAGAAACAGACTGAATGCTGCTCCTCCTACACCCGGACTGAACACGCTATAAAAACACAGACAGGTCCAACTATCTCACTAGAAATGTTGAAATGTTAAGACATGTTAAACCGTGTCTTATTCGTTCATTCGTTTTTCAAAATAAAACCAAAAATAACAATGAAAATTTATGAAAAAACAACAATTTTCTGAAAAACAAAATGAAAAAATGGATAATGATTCGTTTTTTTCAGTTTTCGATTTTGTGTTTAAATGAAAAATGGAAAAACGGATAACGACCGTTTCCCGTTTACGTGACTTAAACTGCGATGCCGGACTGAACCTGGACTGAACCAGGAATGAACCAGGTCCGGGATCAGACCAGAAGCTGACCAGGACCATTCATTTAAACACAAAATCGGAAACTCAAAAAAAAAACAATCGTTATCCGTTTTTCCATGTTGGTTTTGGAGACAAATAATGAAGAAAACTGTTGTTTTTTTGTTTTCTTATTTTTTGTTTTATTTTATTTTGAAAATCTAATCAACTTATGACACATGGATTAATGTTTTTGTATCATTTCTATCATTTCTTTTTGTTTTGTTTTGTTTTTTGACTATTTTGTTCCAATATTGCTGCTTCAATTGAATATTTTGGCCTTTATTTAATTTCCAAATAGTTGACTTATGGATCCTTTTATTTCTGCTTCAATTTCTGTTTTTCTTTGTTTAAAACTTGAGTAATACTAATTGTTCAGCGACACGATCACTCAGTCAACAATAAAATATCCTCATTAATGTTCAATAATGCTCCAATCCAGCTTTATTTTGTGATTTACGAATGTCTTTTATTGACTTTGGTCGCGAAGGTTTGTGACTTTTAAAATATGGTTCCCCAGAAAAAGAAGTTTGGGAAACATTGGCCTTAGATTTATCCAGAACAACATTAGAGTAACTCCCACTTTCTGGACACTTGTTACATGATTTGACCTCTTTCTAAATCCCCCGGTTTAGAGTCCGGGGGAGGCGACCATTTGGAAATAATTGGAGAGGCAACTTCCTCGTAAACCACGCCGCGGCAGTGCACAGGCAGCAAGTTTGATCCGAGCCTCTCACCTCGGCAGCTGCCTCACCCCGCGACAGCTGCAGCTCCGGGGTGAGAAGGAAGTGAGGCGAGGGGTATTTATGGAAGCCCCCTCCCTCCTCCACTGATAGCCGGTAATCTAAACTCAGGAATCTACCCCCCGAGCCTACAAACGGCACGGGTTATTTATAAAAGCGCATGAGGTAAGGGCAAAATGTGGCACCCTCAGCAGCTCTGATCATAGAAGGAGACAGGTGTAGAGAAGAAAAAAACGAGTGCTCTAAAAGTATTTAAAGAAACTGTTGTGTGATTTTAAGTTTTGGGGTAAATTGAGGTGCGGTTTGGGGAGTAAGCGGCGCCCTCTTGTGGCGAGGCGGACGAACCTGGAGGTAGGACACGTGGTACTCCAGCAGGGCCTGAGCGTTGCTGATGTTCTCCTTGGTGCCCACGAACACGAACGGAACCATGCCCTGGAGACAAGAGAGATTGTTAGTCAACGTAATCACAAATTACGTGAAGTCTACACACAGATTTCAAGTCGTTTTCCATTTTGAGAAACATGGTGAGGAGAAAAATCAGTTTGGAGTGGACAAAAGTTAGTTTGGTTGAAGACGTTATAACTTTTTTACAACCTCTATACCCTGTATCATATTTTGATGAACTTTTGCTAGTAATGAAAGGAATTGGCCTTCAGTTGGTCATATTTTTGAAAAAAGTCCCCCAGACGAAAAATGAAGTTTTGGCAAAGCAACAACCAGAATAAAACTGTTAGAAAGTTAATATCTGTTCAATCATAAAATAACCAAAGACAATTTTCTCTTTAATAACACAGGAACAAAACACATAATCAGGGTAAAGATCATTTAAAATAGGCCACTAAAAGTCCAAAAATGATGATTGTCAGTGTTGTTAGCGACGATGAATCGAATGGTTTATAAAGTCAAAGCAAGAACAGAAAGTGAAACTCCAGTATATTATGATGACAGTACAACTTATTACTGATCCACTTTCAGTCCAATTGACTTGTAATGGTCCTTGTGATAAGTTAGCACGGTTTCACATTTCATATCATCGGCTGTAAAGTGTATTTAATGTGTTTTTTATTTCGGGGGGACTTTTTTAAAAGAGTGTTGAAAATGGAGTTTGGTTTCTTCAATTATACCAAAAAGTTCATCACATCATGATGCAGGACTTTGATTTTGGAAAAAAAAAAGTTCAAAAAGTTATAACCCTAGTGGACACTTCCTTATATCTGTCTGCAGGGAGGAGCTAACTACACTGAAACTACTCTGAAACTAACACACCTACTTGTTTACAGTTTCTGTTAGTTGGTTCGGCCTATTGACAGGATGTGGGGTCTAATTAACATAATTCATGGCCATAATGGAGCTTCCACCTCTGGACCTGACCTGGCTCCACCTGTTGTTCTCTTGTTTGTTTTGATTTAGGTTTGAGGATGGAGTTGTAAATAGGAGAGAGATGGTGTCTGAGTCCATTTATGTTTAGAGAAGGATTATATTTCTTAACAAAAATGGCTTCTTTCTCTCCCCTCTCAAACCAGTTCTTTTCTCTGACTAAAATCTGTACCTCGCTGTCCTCAAATGAGTGTCCCGTGGCTTTTAAGTGGAGATGAACAACAGACTGAGGTCCACTGTTGCTCTCTCTGTGTCTGTGTTGGTTCATCCTCCTGACATTATTTAAAATGTTATTATTTTATATTCTGCTTGTTCTGGATTCAGTGTTAAAGCAAAACTCATCATTTAACATTTTTTCAATAAGAAAAGGTTTAACATTACATATCTCGAAAGAAGAGAAAACATGCAGATGGTGTTGAAATTTTGCTACAAATATTTAGTTTGACCCACGACTTAGACCCAGTTTTTAATTTTGGTCCTGTGTGAATTTGAGTTTGACACTACTGGTCTAATGAACTTAACAGAACGCTGGAGCTGCGTGAAAAAGATACTAAGGCTACGTTTATATGACGACGGTCTGAACAGAAGACGTAAAAGTGGCGTCGCGTCTTCACTTTTTATTCCGTGTTTAGACGAGCGTTTTCGGGAGGAGATCTGCGTGTATACGGTGACGCAAAAGTGTGCGGAATTCGATTGTGTATACATGCCAGGCTGGCTCGGTGGTGATGTATGTGACCTGAGCAGATCTGACCAGAGTTTTGCGTCTTGGGCAGTGTAGACGGAAACACTACGACGGAACGTATTCAACTTTTCCACTCTGGAGTGTGGTTTCAGATTTTTGCGTTTTTAAGCCCCAAAAACGCCGTCACCGTCTAAATGATAGGCACTTCCCATAAAATATTTTGTCGTTTATGTAAACAGACCCTAAAATCCCCAAATTTTTCTAAAACTTTCATTGAATTTACAAAACTTCTGTGACTTTTAAAGATTTCCATGACTGTGGGAACTTTGGAACATTCCTTGAAAGCGAGAACATCTCCACGGAGACAATCAGGTGGTTGAGAAGTGTTCAGTCGTCAAATAGTTACGACTTTTTAAACTGTGACGTCTACAGCCAATCAGTAAAAACATGCAGTTTGAGTGAGTTTTTTTTTTTTTATTAAATGGTACTACTTAAAAGTCTTTTCTCGTAAATTCCATATTTTTCCACGTACATGTTTTGAATGTTTGCCTAGTGGTTCCAGACACGCAGCGTTTTATAATTTTTCTATTGTGCAAACCAGAGGCATTGAACAAAGTGAGTAACACAAGTGCTGCCATGTTGACTGACACGAACAGCACGGGGGACGACGACAGCGACAAGGCAAGCAGAGCAGAAGTGTGTCAGCGCAGACAGCAAGGGGGACACGGACATGCGGCTGTGGGAGGAGGAAGGAGAGGAGGAGGAGGAGGAGGAAGAGGAGGAAGAGGAGGAGGTACAGACCAGGGGCTGTCCGAGCGGTTCATTCACCTGTTGGCTGCCTACCTCCTCACGGGGAAGCTTTTTGTCATTGTCCCCCTCGATCCTGACGCGCACCACCCCCGATTTGTCCACGATCTCCTGGATGACTTTGCCGTTTTTGCCGATGACTTTGCCTAAAATACAAAAAAATAAAAAATATTAGAAAGAAGTCATATAAAAGTTTGTCTGGTTGATTATGGAAAACATCATTATCACGACTGTTTTGGTCAGAGGCGAGGTGGTTTTAGGGAGTAAAAGTTTTCAGAAATATTCGTGTGCATAGAAGAGAAATCGGTGCATATTTGTCTGTAGTTGAGCATAAAATAAATGTTCGTAAACTCTCGAATGAGTCCAGTCATACATAAAATGTGTTGTGTGTGCTTTATCCATCAGACTACAAACTGAAAAGTTGCGACATCAAGAATTACAATCATGAAATGAAAATGTACAATGACGCTTTCTTCAGTACAAACACGAATACACAGACCAGGACTAAACGAGGACTAAACCATGAGGACTGAATCAGGACTAAACCAGGAGGACTAAACCAGGAGGACTAAACCAGGAGGACTAAACCAGGAGGACTAAACCGGGTCTAAAAGAGGTCTAAAAGAAGTCTAAAAGAGGACTAAACCAGGACTAAACCCTTTTCTTCTGTGGTCACCCGACAGTCTATGCGGGCGCACCTCCAGGCTTGACCTGAGACTGAGTCCAGCTTGAGTCCAGCTTGAGCCCAGCTTGAGCCCAGTTTGAGCCCAGCTTGAGTCCAGTTTGAGCCCAGTTTGGGCCCAGTTTGGGTCCAGTTTGGGTCCAGTTTGGGTCCAGTTTGGGTCCAGTTTGGGTCCAGTTTGAGCCCAGTTTGAGCCCAGTTTGAGCCCAGTTTGAGCCCAGTTTGAGCCCAGTTTGAGCCCAGTCCTTGGATCAGTCCTGGGATCAGTCCTGGGATCAGTCCTGGGATCAGTCCGTATGCGGCACAAAAATCCAGCATCTCAATCGTTTTTTTCTTCCGCCTGTGAAGTTCTGACGTATTTCTGACGAGTCGAGTCTTGTCTGTGAATTCATATTCGTACTGAAGAAATCATAATCGTAAATTTTCATTTTGTGATTCTAATTCTTGACGTCGTAACTTTTCAAATCGTATTCAGACGGATAATATACGCACAACACATTTTATGTTCAACTGGACTCACTCGAGAGTTTACGAATATTTATTTTATGCTCAACTACAGACAAAAATGCACGGATTTCTCTCGTATGCACACAAATATTTCTGAAAGCTTTCTCACTCCATAAATACATGCATGTTTAAGGTTTGTACCAGATTTATTCCCCCATGTATCTGAGCAAAAAGTGCAGGGGTATATTGTACAAACAGAGCTTGAGGTCAATCTAATTATAAATCCTTTTGTTGACCAATAATCAGGAAGTGCTTGTTTTGCTTCCCAGTTGCTGTAAGCTTCAGCGTGATGGCAAAGTTTTTCTTCATGCTTCATTAGGGCTAATTAACGTGTAATTCGATATTACGGTAACGATTTACTGTAGAGACTATTAGACAAACCAAGTAGTTAATTAGATCTTCGCTGGTGTTTATAAAGTCGCTCGTGTTTTACTCTGGATCTCTGAGTGGACCGACTCTTACCGACAAGGTTTCTGGGAACTTGAAAGTAGTCTTCTTTGAACTCAAGGTATTCTCTGGCTTGTTTCACGGCTTCTGGGGTCTGCCGGAAAAAAACAAAGAAAGCAAATGAGTTTTAAATTACTAAAGATCTGAATGCAGTTTTCATTTCAGTTGAATCGCGTTTTACTTTGTCGCTCCTTGACCTGAACGGCCCCGTATTCAGTTTGTGGAATAAGCCGATCGGAAACATGCTTTTAAACCTGGTTCGTGCAGATGTGGGCAGCTCTAATGAATATGTGAAATGTTTTGAGATATCCGCAGTGAATACCAAGTGTCAATGTGGGCAAAATGAGACGTGAAAGCTGCAGGACGCGGTGGAATTCAACATGTAAAGTGAAGGTTTACTTCTGTGTTTTCTGTCAGTGTGGCACCTCCTCACACCCACTGAGATTTTTGACTTTCAGAACAGAGTTTAGAGTTTTTTTATTTGAACATTTATTTAAAAAAGGCATGAAGGCATAAAATATAGTCTCCATACTCTCAGAACATGAACATTTAACAAAGAAATAAACAAAGTAATGCTAAAAAAAAAAAGAGTAGGAAGAAGTACAGCTTATTATAATCCTACTCCTACAGTATTTTTCAGACTATAAGTGTCACTTTTTTTGTGGTTTGGGTGTTTGTGACTTATACTTCAGTGCGACTTCTATATTAAAATGTTTGAGTGAAGCGTGGAGAGGTTCTAGTCTTGTGTGTGAGTATCTGCTGCTCCTGTTCCGCCTGTGCCACTGTCACTTGGCTCTACTGCGCATGTCTCCTGCAGAAAGAGCCTCTGTCCTGTCTGTGTCATGACAGTCGATCGCACCGTTACTTCTGCACCACTGAACAATTTAACACTGAAACAAAGTTATAAAGACGACTGAGAAGACTGAACACAAATGCCCTAAAAAACAAAATCAGATTCTGCAGATTACAAACTGCGAGTCGTGAAATCTGCAGCTGAAAACGGAAATCGAGCAGCAGAAAGAAAGTTTGGAGCAAGAGAGAAACTTTCCTGAAGTCACTGGATGGATGGACAAAGCCTGGAACTGGAACTGATGCTGAGACTACGTTTACGCTGAAACGAATTACCGTATCAGAAACGAATTGTGTCCACAATCAAAGCCTTCCCTATCCACACAGCTTTGAGCACATTTGTTTACATTTTACATAAATGAAACTTAAAACCGCATGGGTAATTTGCATAAACTGAGCGCTCAAAAATACAGCTTGCTTTTGTTTCCTGATGCGGTTCAGATTCTGTCGGACTAATGGACACGGCTCAGTGGAATATGAGTGTTCTTTCTGTGACAGAGGGATGTTCTGCTGATGGTGAGTCTGTTCTGAGTTTCTGTCGTGTTGGAGATGGTTCATGTGAAACTTTTCAGAGATTATACGTCTGCAGGTCGTACACACACACACACGTTTATATGAATGGACATATATTTTAGTCTCTTAGCGTTTTGGCGGTGAATTACTTCGCGGTGCACAGACCTACATCAGAGTATCAGTGTTTTCAGGCGTCCACACGGTGCTGGATCAGATCTGTACTCGGATGAATTCGTGGGAGCTGGAGGCACCAGATCTTTCCGTCTCTGGAGCCGTTTTCCATCGGATTAATGTCGACGAACACTGCACCCACAACGAAAAGGACTCGAATACTGACTAGTGTGGACGGGGCCTGAGTCTGGTGACAGCGACAAAGAAGAGGAAGCGGCGCTCTGTTTACCTCCGGAGGTCGAGGCCGAGTTGCTCAGAAGTGACACCGAGGATGAAGAATTGAATGGATTTAGTGATTTGGAGTGAGATGGAGAGTTTGGTAAACTTCTTCTGTTCTGTTGTTTATGTTATAGTTTATCTGAAGAACTGTTCATATGTGTCGATAACGGTCTGTTGTTCTTCTTCTATTGTTTTTATGAGAACTTGACCTTCAACAAGAAATGTCATTTCCTGGTCTGATTTTATCAAATAAATTTCCCCCCAAAAACTGCCACTTATATGTTTTTTTCTTCTTCAGTACATATTTTTTGGCTGGTGCGACTTAAAATCCGAAAAATACAGTAATTAGTGTATTATAATTGTAAGTGACGTTGAAGACCCGATTAGAGTCCCATCCCTCTTGGAAAGCTTTGTCAGGTTCTGAAGACACTGCTGCTCAATCCACGGTTTTAGAACATGCCCAGTGTCGGGAACTACACAACTCGTCCTGCACATGTTTCCAAACGTCTTCCTACCTCTCCGTAGATCCTGAACGTGCAGCTCTCCTCTTCCAGTTCGATCGCCGTGACCCCGGGAACCTTCCGCGCCTGCTGGATGTTGGCGCCGTGCGAGCCGATGGCCAGCCCCATCAGGTCCTCCCTGACCCGCACCTCTTCCTGATATGCCGACGCTAGCTGCTTACTGGTCTGAAAGCACAGAGAGACGACGGAATAAATTCGACTTCTCTTCACGCCAAGTTTACGTCTTGGTGCGTACTCACCTCTAAATGTTTGGTGGCCTCTTCGTTTCTGGACATTAACATGAGTTTGGTTCGGATGCTGCGGAAATGCATGTCGCTCAGAAGGGTCGCGCGCTTTACTGTGGTTTCATTTGTCGACTGGGGAAAAAAAAAGACAAACCAGAACAATTATAAAACAGAAATATGCCAACATTTTCAGTCTGGAAATAACATTTTGCTGATCAGTTATTTGAGGTCAGGGATGTGTACAGAACACAGCAAAGAATTCAGCTATAATATTTTTCCTGGGCCATTATATATTAATTTTAAATCACACAGAGACATTTACTAAAAAAAATGAACTGCATCAAGTAGAGAAATAAAGGCTCCTGTAACACTGGCCACGTTTACATGATGGTTTTTAATTCTGAATTAACTGTTCTGAATTAAATAGTTCGGTATTAAAGTATTCTCCTTCGAGTTTACGTGGAAATAATAATTCCGAATTGAGGTTTACATGGAAAACACGTTAAATTGTCTTTATTTAATTCCGTTCAGCGTCTGGGGGTGGGGAAGGGTTCGAACACATTTACGTCGACCGCAAGAAAACACACACTTCAGCTGCTACTGGCTTTTCTGATCTCTGTTTGTCGTTATGCCACGGACACAAACATGATCCAAACTTTTCCCGCAGTGGTTCCAATCATAATTGCGCAGCAGCTGGAGAATTCTCTCATCACGCTTCACGTTGAAGGGAAGAGTGTCGGAGAAGGGAGGAAGAAGACAAAGTGAGTGTGAGGCTGCTCTACCTCAGCCCACTCCCACATCCCGCTTACAAATCCAAAGAGACGTGGAGGAAAGTCCGAAGACAAGACTGGTGGAGCCGGATCGTCCGGATCGCGTCAGAAGGGCAACACAATGAGCAAGTGCTGAACGAATGGGAATATTTTTATTTGGAAGAAGAAACCTGCACGTGATCAAGGAATAAATTAATACGGCTTTAAAATTGGAATAAACCACCCACTTAGAGTTACTACAGGTTTCTTCAAGTTAAATTCAAGTCTTTTAAGAGCTTTTCAAGACCATTTATATAAAAACTAAGGTTATGTTTACACTGAAATGAATCGCCATATCGGAAATGATGTGTGTCCAGACATGATCCACACAGTAACACGAGACCACCTGAAATGATGGTCACATGACTAGGCTGGCATCACGACGTCACATGGGCGGTAAAAACAAAGAAGTGGAGCACCGTGTCTGAAGTTACAGCTACTTGTTTTCAGGCCAAGGAAGATGGCAAGCGTGAAAACAATCTTTTCTACTACCAAGTAGTTCTAGCTCCACTGTCTCCTATTTGTCTGTGTTTTGTTTAAACTGTTTTCCGCAATAGCGTCACATGACCGATGTCACAAACCCAGAGAATCAGGAAGGTGCAAGTCACAGTGGCGTGGTCCAATAAGGACGAAACTAGAGCTCATATGTCAGAGTATCAGTGTTTTCAGGCGTCCACACGGTGCCAGATCAGATCTGTACTCAGATGAATTCGTGGGAGCTGGAGGCACCAGATCGTTCCGTCTCTGGAGCTGTTTTCCATCGGATTAATGTGAACTAACACTGCACCCACAACGAAAATTACTCGAATATGTACTAGTGTGGATGGAGCCTTAATACCTATTTCACAGCCTATTTCATAGAACTGCAGGCAAAGAAAAACTAAATTCTTGAAAACTATTTAAGTGACGTTGTTTAACCAGATAATGGTGCTTGACAAATTAAATTTTGAGGAGAAATTCAATACTGAGAATTGAAGTACTGCACAAATTTAAAAACCCAAAAGTCGTTTTCCAGTCTTTTGAAGGTATTTTCCAAATTCATAGACTAGACTTTTTAAGACACTGCGGGAACCCTGACTTCAGAATTAAGTTTGATTCTGAATAATCATTTTCATTAGGAGTAAGTGTTTACGTGGTCTTTTTAAAGCGGAATTAATTTTTATTTGGAATTAAAGCTCTCATGTAAACGTGGCAACTGTGGCATAATGAAATCAGTGAATAAAAACTCCCGAAAAAAAAAAAAAACCTGCACTCTGACCGTCCACCACATCCCGGCGTCGCTCACTCACCAGCACTATGAGCTCGTGTGTCTGGGCGCTGTAGAAGATGCAGTTGGCTCCGATTGCTTTCCTGAAGTCTTTGTGGATGCTGTCGTTTGCACAGCTGTGGACAGAAACAAGAGTCTCAGGGGGTGACAGGAGCAGTGACAGGAGCAGGGACAGGAACAGGAACTCACATGTCTCGTAGGTCTTCTGGTACGGGGATGGGCACCTTGTGGAAGGAGTTTTTGGACGAGGGACTGTTGGGGTTGACGGGCCGGATGCGCTCTGACGTGACGATTTCGTTGTACGTGGCGTCGCAGGCGGCGTATTCGATCACGTAGAACTGGAGAGAGGACAGGAAACACCAGACAATGTTTATTTTATTCATAATCACAAAAAGCATGAGTGGGTGTTGGTGTTGTCATTGCCACTTTTGTACCAGAAACCCACTTTTCATCTTTAGCTAAACCATGTGTGTATCAAAAACCATTAATAATACTAAAATAAAAATAATAATAAAATACTACTACTACTAATAAAAATAAATAAAATACAATACTAAATAATAATAATAATAATAATAATAATACCGATACTAATAAAAATACTACTACTACTAATAATAATAAATAAGTACATAAATAAATAAATAAATAAGTAAATAAATAAATATCAATAAAATTATTATTATTTAAATAAATAAGTATTATTTAAATAGTAGTGGAAATAATAGTATTTTTTAAATTATCATTATTTACATTATCATTATTATTATATTATTATATTTTTATTTTATATTTTATATTTTTATTATTACTCTTATTATTACTACTATTTTTATTTTTATTATTATAAACTTTACAGATTATATTGTTTTTATTATATTTTTTAAAAAGGTGCAGTATGTTCCTTAAAACCGTATTCTGGAACATTCTCCATGGACATACAGTTGGTTTTATTCCGTACTGTACATAGCCTTTTATTTTTGTATATTTTAACGCTAAAAAGTTACATGACGTGGCTTTAATACTGATAATTAAGAACATTTATCACAACACACTGGTGAAAGAAAACTATGAGTTAAAGTAGAGGCAGTTAGGGACCATGCTACCAAAATGGCAAAAATCTTATTATAATTAAGATTATTATTATTATTATTATATTAACTGTGTGTGTGATTAGTTTGTTATTTTATGTTCACGAACACAAACTCCAAACCTGATAAATCTGTTGTAAAAACTGTGCAAAAGTAGGTTTCTGGTACAAATTAAAGAGGAAATGACAGGTGCTTTTTGACATTTACAGTTTTAAAGATGCACTGTGTAACTTTTCCGGTGGAGGATTCCCCAGCTGCTCATCGTCGTGCTGATGTAACTGTTTTGCCTAGAATGTCCCCAACTACAGAAATGCACACATCCTGTTGTGTGCAGAGGGTGACCAGACTTTCAAAATAACAAACTGGGACATCCCCTAATTCGTGTGTCATTCGTTCATTTGTTTTTCAAAATAAAACCAAAAATGAGAAATTGAAAAAGACAACTATTTTCTTTTCTATATGGAATTTTTTTTTTTTAAAGATTTGTTTTTTCAGTTTTCACGGCTTAAACTGTGATGCCGGACCAGGACTGAACCAGGACTGAACCAGGACTGAACCAGGACTGAACCAGGACTGAACCAGGACTGAACAAGACTAAAACAAGACTAAAACAGACTAAACCAAGACTAAACCAAGACTAAAACAAGACTAAAACAAGACTAGGACTGAACCGGGACTGAACCAGGTCTACACAAGGTCTAAACCAGGACTGGAACCAGGACTGGAACCAAGACTAAAACAAGTCGTGGTCCTGGTCGCGGTCCTGGTCACTCAACAGTCTACGTGGGCGCACCTCTGGGCCCATCCTGAAACTCCTGGTTCAGTCCTGGTTCAGACCTGGTTCAGTCTTCGTTTGGGATCAGTCCTTTTTTAATCCTGGTTCAGTTCTGGTTCAGTCTGTTATCCGTTTTTTTCCCCCCATTTTTCATTTAAACACAAAATCAAAAACTGAAAAAAATTATCATCTGTTTTTCATTTGGGTTTTGGAGACAAATAATGAAGAAAATAGTAAATTTTTTGTTTTCTTATTTTTGGTTTTATTTTGAAAAACGAATGATACACAGATTCTCAGTTTTTCTGGTGGTTTGTAATAATAAAATTATGAAACGAGTGCGTAATTAAGGAAAACTGTCACGCACTCGGGACTAACATGAGTCAGTATAGTCACATTTTCTTTGTTTTTTGTCCGTTTTTTTAACAGCTTTTCTGTATTTTACCCAAACAACTTTAAATTTTTGCCTCTTTTTACTGTTGGCAGGGATCAAATTGGTCAAAAATAGAGACATTTCTTGTATAAAAATGGGACAAATCACTGGTTTGGACACAGGGCTTAAAACTGGGACTGTCCCGGGAAAATAGGCTCGTCTGGTCACCGTACACCTGGTCAAAGTACAGCTCAGATCTATGGAGAGTCCGTTATTTGCGATGCATTTCTAGTAATTCCTATATTCATATATGAATAAATGAAAGATATAGATATACTGCGGAACATTCCAGGCAAACCAGAAAAGTTACACAGACCTTTAAGTGTAATTTGAGCTACATAAAGGAAAAGGTTAAAAGTCACAGAACTTAATGCAGCACAAGGCAAAGTACAACACAGAACAGGCATCCAGGAAAAAACACAAAACATGCTTTTCTGACCAGCTAAATACTACTAAAGGTTTATAATCCGTGTGTCATTTGTTCATTTCTTTTTCTAAATAAAACCAAAAATAAGAAAATGAAAAAACAACTATTTTTCTTCATTATTTGTCTCCAAAACCAAAATGAAAAAACAGATAATGATTCACTTTTTCAGTTTTTGATTCTGTGTTTAAATGAAAAATGGAAAAAATGGATATTGATCGTTTCCTGTTACGGACTGAACGAGGAATGAACCAGGTCTAAACCAGGTCTAAACCAGGTCTAAACCAGGTCTAAACCAGGTGTAAACCTGGACTAAACCAGGACTAAACCAGGACTGAACTATGACTGAACTACTGTGCGACTGAACCAGGTCTGAACGAAGACTGATCCCAGGACTGATCCCAGGACTAAATCGGTCTTGGTCCCATTTACATGACTTAAACCGAGAAGTTGGACTGAACCAGGACTAAACAAGGACTAAACCAGGACTAAACCAGGACTAAACCAGGACTAAACCAGGACTAAACCAGGACCAAACTGGTCTCGGTACCGGTCCTGTTTACATGACTTAAACCGAGATGTTGGACTGAACCAGGACTGAACCAGGACTAAACCAGGACTGAACCAGGACTGGTTCAGTCCTGGTTCAGTCCTGTTATCTGTTTTTTCCATTTTTCATTTAAACACAAAATTGAAAATTTTAAAAAACGAATCATTATCTGTTTTTTCATTTTGGTTTTGAAGACAAATAATGAAGTGAAAGTGAAAATTGTTGTTTTTGGTTTTATTTTGAAAAACAAATGAACAAATGACACACAGATTGCTGATAATGCGAGCTGGTCTGTTTTTTTTTTCTCAGTTTGAGGATTAGTCACGATTAATAACATAACTGTTAATGGGTTAGTATAAGAAACTAAAACGGTGTAATTAGAGATGAGCTCATTTACCCACACTGTAAAAATATCCTTGTGGCCTGCATAATCTCTAATGTTTAAATTTGTGACCGATGTAGCGCTGTGCAATTACTTGAACTTTGAGATTCATTCCTCTCTAAACATCTATCGTCTTTTAAAATGGAGATGTTAGGACCCAGCTCGCTCGGGTCGGGGACGTAACACAAACCAAGATGGAAAATGGTATAAATAAAAGTAATAATTAAAAAAACAGGAAAGTGAAAGGTAAAACAAAAGTCGTCTAAAATATGTACACAAAATAACCTAAACTACAAAATAAGACGAACATATAACGAGTTTTGTGTCAAATCAAGTCACGTAAGTTTATACTGAAAAAGAACAGAGCGACTAAACTAAAGGACATGTAAAACAAAACTAAATCATGAGTGTCCCAAAATAAAAATCACAGCAAATCCTCTGTCGGTAAATGTTTTTGGAGCAGAAGAAATTTTATGGAGAATTCAATGATCACTGATGCAATTCCACTCCCAAGCTCTTGGTGGCAGTAGACGTAATGCGTCAGTACAACTTAATGGGAGAAGAGACAGACCTGTGGAGGGTTTTGTTTACCGTCTATGTTTGTATTTGCATTTGAATTAATCATTTGTGTGCTCGGATGTTCCCTGAATGTAACATGTGGCCCTTTAATTTGGGCGCCCTTTCAGAAAAAACTGCGATGCCGGACTTTTGCACAGCATACAAACTGAGCCAGGACTGAACCAGGTCTTAAATCAAGACTAAACCAAGGCTGACCCAGGACTAAAACAGGTCTAAAACAAGTCTAACCCAGGACTGAACCCAGGACTAAAATCAGGACTGAACCCAGGACTAAAATCAGGACTGTAACATGCCTAAAACCAGGACTGATCCCAGGACTGACACAAGTCTAAAACAGGTCTATAACAAGTTTAAAACAGGTCTATAACAAGTTTAAAACAGGTCTATAACAAGTTTAAAAACAGGTCTATAACAAGTTTAAAACAGGTCTATAACAAGTCTAAACCCAGGACTGAACCCAGGACTAAAATCAGGACTGATCCCAGGACTAAAACAGGACTGATCCCAGGACTAAAACAGGACTAAAACATGTCTAAAACCAGGACTGAGCCCAGGTCTAAAACAGGTCTAAAACAGGACTAAAACCAAGACGGATCCCAGGACTAAAACAGGTTTAAGCTGGTCTCTGCTCAGTCCCGGTCTCAGTCCCAATAACCCGACGCACTTCCGGGCCCTTCCCGAGACTCAGTCCCGGGGCTCAGTCCCGGGGCTCAGTCCCGGGGCTCAGTCCCGGGGCTCAGTCCCGGGGCTCAGTCCCGGGGCTCAGTCCCGAGGCTCAGTCCCGAGGCTCAGTCCCGGCTCAGAGCCCGTTGGAAGTCTTCATCACATTTTTCCAAACGTCTTCCTGGTTTGTGACGTAAGCGTGAACAGAGCCTGTAGCTCTGTTTCTGTTCATGGAATTTATATGGACAAAATATGACAACAATAAGACAAAAAAATAAAAAATTTGAATCTAATAAAAACTGAGAAATTAAGAAACGATTTAACTTTTTTTCTGTCATATTGCCAAGCCCCACTACGATCTCATTCCCAGTCCAGCCCAGTCAAACCACAGAGCACCTACTTGGTAAACACAACAGTGAATCTGAATGTCAAGTATCGGCTGTGTGGGTTCGTTTTCATTATGTAACACTGTAAACCAAAAAGTGACAGATGGTCGGGGCGATGGGGATCAGATTACGCTCTCTCACCCACTTTGTACACTTCTTATTGACAAAAACACCTCATTAAAATTCTCTCTTCTGTTCATTCTCAAAGCTTTAAAAATGTATAATCACAGTTGGGCCATTTGACAAAAAATATATAAAAAGTTCATAATTAATCACGATTGTTCTCCCCGTATTGACTGAGCAAGACAGAATTTTAAACTTAAAAATGGTTTCCAATGTTCATTTCCTGAACGTAAACAAGACGGACCATTTTAGTTTCTTTATTTGAGCAAAATGTGTCTTGACTCAGAACAGATTATATCGTACAAGCAGCTCTGGAAGTCAAAATGTCAAAATAGGTCAAGTATTTTATTGTCCAATAATAAGGAAGTGTGCAGTTAGGATGCTAGTTGTCATCAGCTTCATTACCGTCATTTTAAAACTCTGCTGCACATAAGGACCTGGTATTACAATTTCTTGATACCTACATTTGTTTGCTCAACACAAATTAATGTGTGGTTGTATTTTCAGTTTAATGCTGAAACGATTTAAAACTAACAGTGTCTATAATGTTTCTTTTAACTGCGCGGGGAGATGACGTTTGATTAGTTTTGTTCCGTCGTTACGTGACACTCATAAGGGACCAAGACAAGACGACAAGTCCGGACACAAATGAGTTGGTCCCAAAAAAAAAAAAAAAAAACCTCTACAGTTTTGCAGCAATTCGGCTTCAGGCGCACATTCCTTTACGTTTTACAGAAACAAAACTTTAAATCATGTGGATCATTTGCATAAACTATAAAGTGCTGATAAAAACAGCTCGCTCCTTGTGCACTGATTTGGAGATGATTCATGCGAAACTTTTCAGAGATTATAAGTCTGCAGGTTGTACACACAGACCGTACAGCGGAGCAGCTTCGTATCTTACCAAAGTCGTACTAAAACATTTTGGTAATACGGTAATACCATATACCCGGTAAAATTCTGAAAAGGTTTAATGGTATCAAAATTTGGATACTGCCCAACCCTAGTCCAAACTGGTGCTGATTCTACATTCAGACTGCAGGACTTCATGCTCAATTTGTATTTTTTTTTTATGAAATACAATTTGATTTTTCAGTTTTTGATTTTGTGTTTAAATGAAAAATGGAAAAAAATGGATAATGGCCATTTCCCGTTTCTGTGACTTAAACAGCAATGCCGGACTTTTGCACTGCACAGAATTGAACCAGGACTGATCCCGCACCTTCCTTTCTAGGGACATTGCTACCGCTGTCCCACAAAACTCCACAGCCAAAAACCTCGTCCTTCTCCTGCTCAGCGTCTTCCTTAACTGAAATAAGCTGTTCATGTTCTGGCTCTGGTACAACAGCAACTTTAAAATCTCCAGGTGCTCAACGCTGCGTCCATGTGTTATCCATTTTTTCATTTTGGTTTTGGAGACAAATACTGAAACAAATTGTTGTTTTTTTTGTTTTCTTATTTTTGGTTTTATATTGAAAAACGAATGAAAGAATGATACACGGATTTACAACTCTCGCGGGAAGAAACACGAGTCGGCGTTGGACTGTGTTGGCTCACGACAGGTGCTTGTTCCTCTGTTAAGACGTGTTGGTGCGAAAAATGCGACCTAGCTGTTCATACTGAAGTCACATGTCAAAAGATCAGATATGTATCGGTTTTAGGAGCACATATCCGAGTGGCCTGGGTCACATTTGAAAAAAATCTGATCTGTGTCATTCAGACTGTCATTGGAGAGCAGATACAGGTCGCATGGGGTGAAAAAAAAAAATCAGATTTGGGTCACTTCAGGCTGCAGTCTGAACGTAGCGTAAAACTCAGCTACGGCACCTTTAAAAATTGCAATTATTAAAATGTCTTCCTCCAAAGTCTGCTCCAAACCGCAAGCTTTTACTGATATACGGATTTGATAGAGCTCTCCGTTAAAAGACCCAGGATGATCATTGACGGTTAGAAATGACTCCATCTCGAGCCCTTAAAACTCGGCTGATTGCCCTAAGTGCGCCGCGAAGCAAAGTAAGAAGAATGTAGAAATGTGCCGTAGAAAAGCGGGGAGGGCGCGAGGCCGTTTAGATGAGCCCACGGAACAGAATTAAAGTCATCAGTCAGCGCTGGACATTCCTGCGGGCGCTTATCATCAGGCTGCGAGCTAAGAACAGAGACACGAGCAGAGGCCTCGACATCCTACTGACCCACAATCCAACGGCACCGAGTCACCGGTCATTCTCGACACCACCGCGTCCGCTGCAACATGAGCTCGGCCCATTGCGGCGAGTGTAACATGCATGAAGACTGTTGAGTTGAGTCGAGCTGCGGGAGTAATCGCAAAACTGAGAAAGTTCTAGGCAGGACTGGGCAATATGGAAAAAAAAAAAAAAAAGAATCACGACATTTTTCCTCCATATTGATCGATCTCGGTTTTCGATTTAATCTTTTTCCATCATATTAAAAACATACACAGTTGGAGTTGAGGTAGGAGTGTGCAAAAATTTAAAAATATCGATATCGTGGGCTGCTGTATTGATATTAAGAAGCTACCGATATGATTAGTATCATATTGGCAGCTTCTTAATGATACCCAGCCCAGAAATTCACATTTAAAGTTTGGAATGAGTTTGTGCAATATATTAAACCTTAAAGGGATAGTTCAGGTTTTTTGACATGAATCTGTGTGTCATCCCCGTCAGCAGTGTGGTGCATCCACACTGACTTTACCTCCGAAGCGTCCGGTGAGCCCAGATCCTGGCCGGTTTTGGTGCTGAGGAAAGTAGTTCGGCAAGTTGGCTGGGGACAGTATAATAAAGCGTTTTTCTTCTCAAAACAACATGTGTTCAAAAGAGTGATACATTTGCGCCACAAAACCTCCGTCCTCTAAAAAGTCAGACCTCATAATTGCTTGGCGCTATTTTCTCTCCGTACGTATCACTGCACCGCTTGTTTCACTTTGTTTACTGCTCGGAATATTCGCCTCTTCTCTCTCTCTGCCTAATTTCGTCTAACTCTCTCTGGCGAATTTCGACATTGGTATATTCAGGTTCAAAAAGATCTCCCATTGGCTCTGTGCTAAAATCAGTTTCTTCATCATCGGTGTCGTAGTCAGACATGTTGTTGCTGACATTCCGAGCAGTTAACAAAGTGAAACAGGCGCGGCTGTCACCTGGCGGCCGCGCGCAGTGATACGTACGGAGAGAAAATAGCGCCAAGCGGATTATGAGGTCTGACTTTTTTGAGGACGATGGTTTTGTGGTGCAAATGTATCACTCTTTTGAACACATATTGTTTTGAGAAGAAAAACGCTTTATTATACTGTCCCCAGCCGAACTAGCTGAACTACTTTCCTCAGCACCAAAACCGGCCAGGATCTCGGCTCACCGGACGCTTTTGGAGGTAAAGTCAGTGTGGATGCAACACACTGCTGACGGGGATGACACACAGATTGATGTCAAAAAACCTGAACTATCCCTTTAAAGCATACACACGTTACAGATATCAACAAACACAAGCGATGTCCGTGCGCTAAATCAGGTCTTAAGTTTCACTCAAACCGTGAGAAAATAGTCGTTTACTTTCCATAACTTGGATTATAAAAATGAGAAGCACCAGAGGAGAAAAAGAGGAGAAAAGGTGAGGAACTGAACAGAGACTAAACTTTTAGTCAAATTATGTCTCCTCAGGTGTTCACAACTTAAATCTGCACAAAGAGACGCTCTGTGCCTCAGGATACTTTTTCCTAAACATGAGCGTAAATCCTCGTCAGCTCCACGCACTTTTACTGCCACATGATTGGCTGGAGAATAAAATGTGCTCGTCTTATCATCGAGATCGACCAAAGTAAAGATCGCAATCCATCAGTGTTTCGATTTTTCAGTTCCAGGTACAATTCAACACTTATTTCAATATTGATACTAAAATAAAGTCGGGATAATTTTGGTTTGTAGCAAAATTACTATGTGTTGAAAATGACGTTCTGTTGCGTGAGAGAAGTTGTAGTTCCTTTTTCTCAGAATCAAAAGTGAGTCTAAAATTGTTTTATCGAACGAATGCAAATTTAAAGCCAGAGTATGTAATATTTCAGTCACATTTCAGCAGCTTGCACCTCCACAAACCTGACTTTTTAGCAGGAGGCCAAACGTTTCCATGAAAATGTGATTCCTTTGGCTTCAATATTTCATAGTAGGGCATAAAAAGTACATCTATCTATCTCTCTATGTTCCGAAATATGGCTTAAACTTTCCATTTCTATTTGTGATCATGCAGGTGACGTGCGCCACCTTTAGAGAGTCACATACTGCTGCTTTAAATCAGTTTGAATTTTCAAGATTAGCAAATGCAAATTACAGCAAATGTTGTAAATATTTAAGGTACACTGTGTAACTTCTCTGGTGGAGGACCCGTCAAATGCTTGTCTCCATGGATCTGTGGAGAAGAAAGCTAGAAAGTAGGGCTGAACGGTTTTAAGACAAAACTGAACTGCAATTTTTCTGTCAGATACTGAGATTTCGATTTCATCCATGTTTTTTTTCACATCAAGTTTCAGTAAAGCCCATTTTATGGTCCAGCGTCAACTCATCTGCCTCACAATGCCGAGTGTGTCGAGCGACGTGCATCGACGCAGACAATAAGGTGATTGGTCGTCTCTACCACTGCTCTACAGACATTTCCTATACTCCGCTTTCCTTTCTTTCAATTTACATTGAGTAATAATGTGTTTAATGCAGCTTTGCGCACATTTGTTTACGTTTTACAGAAACAAAACTTAAAACCACATGACTCATTTGCATAAACTATAAGCACTGAAAAAAACGGCTCGCTCTTTGTGCACTGATGCGGTTCAGCTTCTGTCGGACTAAAGGACACGACTCAGTGGAATATGAGTGTTTTTTCTGTGACAGAGGATGTGCTGCTGATGGTGAGTCTGTTCTGTGCTTTTTATTGCGTTGGAAATGGTTCAGGTTAAACTTTACACAAATGCCAGGTTTAAATCTTAACCTCCCCGTACTGTGGCAGTGAATTACTTCGAGGCGCATAGACCTTGACGCAGACCCTTAAATCCATAAATCAGGCTTTAGAAGCACTGCAAAAAAAAATAAAAAATTTAAAAAATCGCAGGTTTGACTTTCCCAAAATCGTGTTGTCTGAGATCGCAATTTTCTGTCCAAAACGATCATTCAGCCTTACTAGAAAAGTTATTTTTCTGCGATAAAACAACCTGTAATTGCATAAATGTAAACTGTTTAATGTCATACTGTGGAACATTCCAAGCAGAGCAGTGGCATATCCATAGAAACAAGCAGGTGACTGTCCTCCCACCAGAAAAGTTACACAATGTGCCTTTAAGAAACAATTTCCTCCCCCAAAACATCAAAATCTTACATATAAAAGCTGCAAACCCTGTAGTTTAGACCTCTTAAACATGCTTTTTATTGTTTTCCCAACATTGTAAAGTGTGATTCCCACATTTACAGCCTAAATCCATCTTCTAAATCAAACAAATCACTGTCGCTGAATTGTTTGAACCACGTCTAAACCAAACCAAGCCAGGACAGAAAATAAAAACATTAAATTGGGTTAAACTCGCTTTAATTGCAATCAACAAATTAGTAGACCAGTCAAACGTCTTTCGCGCGTCTCACCTGCTGACAATTCTTCTCTTTGTTCTTGTTCTGACAATTATCAAAGTAGATTTTTAATGACAAGACTAACTGCTTCTAGGAACAACCATTATCTTGTACGATTTTAGATTTAAGCTCTCCTTGTTTAACCTTGAATTTTTTGTGCAATGGTTTATCTCTGACTACAAACATCAAGACTGTTATGTGGAACAATTAGTGAATGATTTCAATTTTAGTTTTGCATCTTTTGGCTATCAGAAGAAACAAAATTCAGAGATCGTTTGACACTCACCTCCCCCTTCATCATGCGGACGCGGGCCAGCCACCATCCACACGGCTCCTGCTCGTTGGCCCTGGAGTAGACCTACGGCACAAAAACACACAGTTAAAACAGAGAATCAATGACTTCGTACAGATTTTCACGCTTTTCGGTGGGATAGTATCTGTAGTAAATATATATTGTAGTTTAGGCTGCGTTCAGACTGCAGCTTGAAGTGACCTAAAATCAGATTTTTTCGCCCCTTTGCTCCTGTATCTGATCTCTGAGGCTATGTTTATATGATGACGGTCTGAACAGAAGACGTAAAAGTGGCGCCGCGTCTTCAGTTCACTCTTTCCCCCGTGAAGACGACATTTGACGATCCCCCTTGTGTTTTGACACCTCCGCTGTATCACTGAAGACGTGATTTGACGACCATTAGAAACGGTTTCGGTTTTTCACATGTAAACAGAGACTGCGATAGGTCAATGGAGGGTGTCCCAGGTGTGTGAAAGGAGCAACACAAGGAGATCAGGAAACGAGGCACGGACAGCATTAACAATCCGTGTATCATTCGTTCATTCGTTTTTCAATATAAAACCAAAAATAAGAAAACGAAAAAACAACAGTTTTCTTCGTTATTTGTCTCCAAAACCAAAATGAAAAAAATGGATAAAGAAAGTTTTACTCGCGAGGAGAACGGGCAGAGAGTGGGCATCAGACCAACAGTCTCCACACGTTCTCCTCGCGAGTAAAACTGAATTAATCTCTTGTCTTTCTTGTGTTTAATGTTTAGATAAACCTAACAGTATCTATATACAGGCTCTGGTCTCTCGCTCTGGTCCGCTCTGGTCTGGGCCTGGATCAGTGTAATTCACTGCCGAACAACGGTGAAGAAAGTGATGGATCGCAGTTGCGCGGCTGTCACTAAACGGAAAAACGTTATCCGTTTTTTTCGCATTCTTCAGTGGTAAACACAAAATCGAAAACTGAAAAAAGCGCCAAGCGATTATGAGTGCTCATTTTGGTTTTGGAGACAAATAACGAAGAAAAACTGTTGTTTTTTTTCACTCTTTTGAACACATTTTTGCTTTGAAGAAAAAACGCTTTAGTGTACAGTCCCCACACAACTTGAAACTACTTTCCTCAGCACCAAAACCGGTCACGATCTCGGCTCACCGGGCGCTTTCGGGGGTAAGTCAGTGTTGATGCACCAACACTGCTCACGGGGATGACATACAGATTTATGTCAAAAATCCTGAACTATCCCTTTAACCATGATGACGCGCGTTCCTCCTTTCACACACCTGGGACACCCTCCTCCAGAGACACCGGGCGACGGGAGGCGTGGTCAGTCTGAGCGACCTGCAGGTCCATCAGGCTGACCACGCCTACAGGAAGTAACAACAGCTGATATACGACACGTCACCACCAACACCGGTGACAGTTCTGAAGATGGCTCGCAGCTAGCAGCCGAAACATGTCAACAAGGTAAACACACTTTAATGCATTGTTTTTAAAAAGAACCCAAGAAGTTTCATTTAAACAGGCCATGAGTGACAGTCTGAACGACACAGATGAGTTTTTCAAATGCTGTACAGATGATTCTTTGTCTTTTTATTATTATTATCAAAAGGGTATTTCTCAAAGTGTATTTCTCATGGGAAAACCAACTTCTCATTAACTGTTATCTTCCGCAAGGACAGTCCTCCCTACGCACATTCCTCCCTACATCCACCTTGATACAAACCACTCAGCAGCTGGCACACACACATTCTTCTTTGTAATACTGTGATAGAAAAATGTAACCGCCCGTTCATTCTTGTAACCTGTGTGATTCAATAAATACTTGGCGTGGGACGGTGTCTCTTCGGCAGTTAAGAGCTGCAGCGGCGCCTCTGTCCCTCGCCGCGAGTAAAAACCCTGAATTCTGCCTTCTGAGTTTCTTTGTGTTAATATCTCTGTTATTTTCTGACAGTGACCCAGACCAGACCCAGATACGTGCATCTAAAACCGACACATATCCGATCTTTTGACACACGCGACTTCAGTCTGAACGGCCAAGTTACATTCATCCTACCTAAACATCAGGCTCAGTCTCGTCGATGGAGGGAAAGTGAGGTTAACGAGTTTATTCATATCATCGCTGTTTTCAGGCCAAATTGGAGGAGTTTTATCAAAGAAACAGACGGTCCTGGCTCCAACGTAAACGAAAAATAAAAGAGCCTGCGAGCCAAATACAAGGAGGTTAAAGACTGAAACAAACGAAGTGGCCCTGAATGTGTAACCTGTCCATTTTACCAAGAACTGGACCGGATTTGGCGACTTCCGTAGACACTTTTGGGGCATTTAAAGTTCACACATAGAAGTCATATTTAATTGGAAATGACTGAACTGAAATGGACTGAACGTAGCCTTAGTTTCACATCAGCCAAGTGACAGATCATCGAAAGAAAATGGTAGAAAAAAAAAAAAGTACAAAAAAATAAAAGAAGCAGCGGTGAGTTCTAAAACTGAACCTCTCCAATTACGTCATCAACACAGAAAATTACACCGAAATGCAGCGACAATTTACGCACAAGGAAGGATTTTTTTCTCTTAATTATGTTTTCATTCCAACTAAATTAAAGTGTTGTTTAAATTGCACAAAAGCTGTATAATTTTAGAAGTAGAAGCATCATTTTACACATCACCAAATTCAAAAACTAGGTATGTTTTTATTTATTTTTTTACAAAGATCTACAAAACGTTATTTCTTTCAGTAGTTTGGGAATAAGTGTGCAGGCTTTGTCTCATTTTCTATGTTTTTAGCTCTAAGAAGATGGAGCTCTTGCAAAATAAATAAACTTTTGCCATTCGCATGTTGTGTTGTTTTGATTTAAAACACGCTTCATCATGTCACAGAGTTTTATTTGCACCGTGATTACTGCCCTGTTGACTCGTTTGGCTGCTCCCATTCACAAAAATAGACTGGAACATTTATGTACGATGAGAGAACAAACCAGTAAACAAGTCAATTATTGTCGGTGAATACATGATGTTCATGTCTTAACTAAATTGTAACAGATTTTGAACCACGAGCGCGGAACATGTTTCAGAATAAGACGCGTTTCACCATCACGTCAAGTCTGGGGTTCAATTAATATGTTCATTTTACAGAAAAGAGCACTACGGATAATTCATAACGTTGGGTTTTATGCTCACGCCAACCAGCTTTTTATCACTTCAAAAATTTTAAAACTTAAGGATCTGATAAGTTTCCAGACAAAAATATTCAGAAACAAAGTGCTTCACAATGTCCAGAGTCCAAACAACGAGGAAAAGTTTTTGTATTTCAGTTTGTGGGTTAAAAATCAGCTCAAAAAATGACCATATATGAACAATTTTAAACGAAGGTATGAAGAAATGATTATAGTTAAGTGTGCAGAAGAAGGAATTTAACTTTATTTGTCATTTGAATGTGCACTAAAACATTTTGAAGTGCAGTTATTTGTTTTGCATCTGTGAATTACTATTCTAAGAGCCTGACAGAAGCACATTTGGAGATTATATTTGTGATTAGTGATGTTAAATAATTGCCTTTTATGTATCTGCTGATGACTGTTGGAACATAATGCAGTTTATCATTTATGAAATATCCAAATAAACTTATTGTTGTATATGTTTTTAGATTGAAAATGAAAATCCATACTTTTTTTTTCATGAGTAAAGACATTTTCAAGAGCAAATGATGCTCTTTAGATGTTTGATTGATTTTCAACAAAATGCAAGCTTGTATGAGTAGTGTTATTTGTGAGGGACTTGCTCATCAGCTCTGTTGTAGTTCCAACTTTGTCAGTTTTCGTCAGACTGTGCTAAAATAAAGCTCTAGGTGTGTATTCGTGCATGCGTGCTGAACAGTTTCGGTACGGGACATTTGGTTTGGTGCGCAATTTGTGTTTACATTTCGCCGCTACATGTGCAGCTACACCGAGGTTCGGCTCTTTAATATTCACGTGCGAACTTGTCCATGATCGGGGCAGTGTTTCCCGCAGTGCTTTATAGTTAGAGCAGCTGCAGCCAACACTTGCCCCTTGTCTTGACTATGTCCCTCCGAAACACGTGAAACCCTGCAAAACTATGGCTGTCACGGCACGATCCTCACCCTCGCCTTTCGCCGTCACGGAATCTCCGCTCAGAATATTTTATTTAACTTATTAGTACTACCGAGCTAGCCTGATTCATCAGCCGGTTTCACTTCGTAGAAACGGTCTCACCTCACAGCATTAGAATTCGTTCGGTTGATAATAGGCAGGTACTTTTTTGCATTTAACCAGTCACTGCTGTTTGGTCGTGACGTATGTAATGCTCCAAATCCCGTAGGAAGAACAAAAAAAATGTCTTTCCCCTTGATAAAATTCAGCAAACATTCTTTTTGTTTCGTCTTTAAATCCTCGATCTCGGGAATCGTTGCCAACACAGAATGTTTGGCTCTTCGCTGATTGGCTGGTGCCTGAACTCGCACTTCTGCGGTTTTTGCGAACTGTCTAGTGTATTCTGATTCCTGACCTAGTCTCTGGAGAGAAATGAAACTGAGCAGAGGCACTAGGTGGCGCCAGCCTGGCTACTACCAAGCAGCATTTTGCATTTATTTTATTTTCCCGTTTGTATAATGTTAAAACAAATTGCTGGTTTAATAAATACACAAACAAACGACAAACAAATGGTTTTTGCATTTTGTTCCCCAATGTACTGAAAATGAACTGGACCGTGACTTTAAAACCATGATTTTTGTACCATTACACCCCCAATACAGCTCAGATTAAAGCCTAACTTATTATTATAAGTAACATTTAAATACATAATATCTATGATCTATAATTTCATAGATCAGTGTTCTCTAAGACATTATATTAGGAAATTATAATTACATGTATGTGTTTGTAAATCTTGCTTGAAATGCCGTTTGTTCTTTTGACACGTCTGACATCTTATTTCGGGGACTGTCACTGTGTATTAAATGTCAGAAACACAATAAACTGTCACTTATACAGTACACACAGTAAGTCGCAAGTGAAACTGTAAATGCAAACTTCCTGCTTTTCTTTCTTGGTATTCTGTAATTGTTTAACAGGGTTGGGACTTATAAGTGCTTTTTACTTCAGCCTAAACCCTTTTGGTTGTAATCAGTGGGATTGTAGTCTATGTTTTGTTTTGTTTTTGTTTTGTAGTACTGCAAAATGACCAAATAAACTACTACTAAACAAAAAAAATAATAAAATAAAAAACAACTAGAACAAACAAAAGAGCAGGTTCAGCCTTTAAAGCTTTAAATTGCCGTTTTCTGCTACAGTTTATATTAGACTGCCGCACTCACTGCCGCTTTTATTCGATATCAACAACCAACAGCTCTCACAAGAGTCTCTACGACGACATAAAAACACGCCACGGTAGCACAGGGATGAGTCAGCGTCGATGTTAAATTAATAACGTTTTCCATTTACCAAACTAACCCCCTACGAGTCACAGTAATACAGAAAGAACGCGGCACAGTCATGTTAACCACTGATTCATTAACACATTTCCTTTTACAACGGAAATTATGACTCACAAATGCAACTTTAACTTCGTATTTTACAAAATTTCCAGATATTCCATGATAGAAATTGTGGTGTCTAAAATTTTAAAAGCATAAGTGACATTAATGTAGTTACACAAACTGATTACTCATTATCATCATGTCATTGTCAAAACTTAAAAGATGGACTGAGTTACTTTTCTGCTGGAAGATCTGTGGCCTGTTTTCATGGAGAGGAGAATGTTCCGCAGTATGGCATTAAACTTATCCATCTCCATATCTGTTATAATGATGGATTTTTCAGCAAAAAAAAAAACAGTTTTGTGAGTGAGTTTTGTGTTATTCTGAAAGTTATTTACCTCCATTTTCATATTAAAACTTAAAAAAACGCAACTCTTCCCTCTTTCGATGTGCAGTGACATCGCGCTGGGGATGTTCTACATGCATCTCTAGTGGTGGTGTATTTAGTTACTATGGTGATGGAATGTACACACTGCACTGCACTCACAAAAAGGTTTTAAGGGTCTGTTTAAATGAGAACGTTTGCGGGTAAAAACGCCAAAATATTTTATCGGAAGTGCCTTTTGTTTAGACGGTGACGGCGTTTTTGGGGTTTAAAAACGCTAAAATCTGAAACCACCCTCCAGAGTCGTAGCGTTTTCTATCTACACTGCCCAAGACGCAAAACTCTGGTCAGATCTGCTCAGGTCGCGTACGCGTTTACGTCACATACATGCAGTACACAGAAATCTGGCATGCATAGGTTCCATTTGGGAAAACCCAGACACTTTACCGGGGATGGGACCTCGGGACCTCGACACTGAGCTACTCTCACCTCGCAAACTCTGCACATGGCCTCCCACTTGTCTCAGCCGGGACGGAAAACTGAGAACTGCTTGTACAAGTCAATGTTAAATCCACATTCGGCATGTTGCAGACTGACCGACTGTTTGTGTCTGCTCGCTCCTTCTGATGCACAAAGAGCTACGAGAGACGCTCAATTTAATGGCCCAATGAAAGGAAATGAAAACCCGGACATTTCCATCACTTTAAAAAAAACAAACAAAAAACAGATGCCCACGTCAGGAAAAAGAAAAAATTGACATGTTCGTGGAAAAACGCACATTTGGTCACCCTAGGCATGCACCCAATCGAATTCCTACACACTTTTGCAGTCACCATATGCACGCAGATTTCCTCCCGAAAACGCTCGTCTAAACGCGGAATAAAAAGTGAAGACGCGACGCCACTTTGGTGTCTTCTGTTCAAACCGTCGTCATATAAACGTAGCTTAAGATGGTCTTGTTTGATACCGTGTTCTATACCGTGCCATCTCTAGGGGTGTGCAAAAATATTTAAATATCGACATATCGTTTAATGTGCTGATACAGTATCGATATCGTGGGCTGCTGTATCGATAAATCTGTATTTTTTGGTATATTTTAATAAATTATTTTGTTACAGCTACAGTTTTGTTGTTTGTTCAGAGAAAGGAAACTCATTTATGCGACATATTTGACATTTTCACTGTTTTGACGATTAAAATGTTTGTGTTTCTTAGGCTTCGTTCAGACTGCAGGACTTAACGCTTAATTTGGATTTTTTTGCGAGGTCGTTCACGTTTCCATTTAAATCAGACTTGTTTGTGATCTCCAGTGTGAACTTTAAACGCCCCAAAAGTGTCTCGCATGCACCTGGAGATTTTAAAGTTGCAGTCGTACCGAAGCCAGAACACGTACAGCGTATTTGTTTTAAGGAGGAGATTGAGAAGGAGAAAGACGAGGTTTTCGGCCGTGGCGTTTTGTGGGACAGCGGCAGCGACGTCCGTAGAAAGAAACGCGTGGGTGTGGTAGGACTGAAATGTTCAGGCACAGCTTTTGTCTGACGAGAAGAACGTTCGTGTACATTTGTGACGTGTAGGTGGGATGAATGTGACCTGACCGTTCAGACTGAAGTCGCACCTCAAAAGATCAGATATGCATCGGTTTCAGGAGCAAATATCCAAGTGTCCTGGGTCGCGTTTGAAAAAAATCGGATGTGTGTGGTTCAGACTGTCATTAAAAGATCAGAAACAGGAGCATGGGGCGAAAAAATCGGATTTGGGTCACTTCAGGCTGCAGTCTGAATGTAGTCTTTGTAGTCACTTTCCACAAGAAGTGTTCTAACAAAGACTCTCAGTATCACATCATTATTTAACCTTTATTTTTATTGAACAGTATTGAATCGATGGTATGAAGGTATGAATCTTATAGGCAAATTGTTAATAACCCCAGCTGTAGCCATCCCCCCAGACTCACCTCCACCTCGTCCCCTTCGCCGATGTCCTTGTGGTAGTCTGCCGGAGGAGGCAACCGCACGTCGCTGAAGGGCAACTGTCGCTCGGGCTGCCAGCTGACGGAAACAACACAACAGATCATTTACACGTCTGCGAAACCATTAAAAGAGCATCGTGGAACTTTTCCGGTGAACGGTGCGTCAGACGCTCTCGTCCGTGGAGATGTTACTGCTTTGTCTGGAATGTTTCACGGTATGGTAATTCATTAAACCGTTCTATCTTCACCGAGATCAAACCAGATCAAGTTACAGGTCGGGTCTGTGGAGAAGCGACCCGGCTCACAGACAGAACACCTGTTTTTCTAGGTATTTTTGAGTTATAAAACCACCTGTACTTGAATAAATGTAAAGTAGAGCTGTTTAATGTCACACTGTGGAACATTCGAAGCAGAGCAATGACGTATTCAAAGAAACAAGCAGGTGACAGACAACAAAACAAAAAGTTATGTCGTAGTAGGAGTGTTAGTGATAGTGGTAATAGTAGTTGTAGTCGTAGTAGTAGTCATAGTCGTCATAGTTGTAGTATTAGCGGTCGTAGTAGCAATCATAGTAGCAGTCGAAGTAGCAGTAGCAGTTATAGTAGCAGTGGCAGTCATAGTCGTAGCAGTAGACGTAGAATTAGTCGTAGCAGTAGTAGTTGCAGTAGTAGCAGTAGTAGTTGCAGCAATAGAAGTAGCAGTAATAGTAGTAGCAGTAATAGTAGTAGCAGTAATAGTAGTAGCAGTAGTAGTCGTAGTCACAGCAGGAGTAGTCGCAGTAGTAGTCGAAGTAGTCGCAGAAGTAGTTGTAACGGTAGTTGTAGTAGCAGTAATAGTAGCAGTAATAGTAGCAGTCGCAGAAGCAGTCGCAAAGTAGTCGCCAAAGTAGTCGCCAAAGTAGTCGCCAAAGTAGTCGTCGCAGTAGTCGTCGTCGCAGTAGTCGCCGTCGCAGTAGTCGCCGTCGCAGTAGTCGTCGCAGTAGTCGTCGCAGTAGTCGTCGTCATAGCAGTAGTAGTCATAGCAGTAGTTGAAGTAGTAGTCATAGCAGTAGTCGTCGTACATTTACACATAGCCAAGTATGTTGAGAAACAAATATTTCCCTCCCTCTGTTTTCCAAAATAACATCGTGCACACTGCATCGTTTTCAAAAAAGTTTTCATGTACATCGACCCACATAACTAACTACATCATCGAGCACCGTCATAACTTTACACGCAAACGCCAAACCAGAGTTTTCCAGAATCTCCACTCTAGCCGGAGTTTAGAAAGAGTAGTTTTCAGGAGAATTTTCCGTTTGTGTGTAAAAGATGTGTACAAATGAAGGGAAATGTGTCCGTTTTTAAAAATACATAGTCGTAGTAGTTTATTTTCTTCAGTCATGTACTTAATAGACTGTCTGACAAACGTTTCACATAAAACTGTTACTATGATGGGTCGCGGCTGGAGTGGAATCACTTCTGAATGCCAAACTTCACAAAAGATGCCAAGAATACGGCGGTCGGCAAACAACAAGCAACGACTTGGACAGAACAGAGAAAAATATGTATACAATAATAATAATAATAATAACAGTACTCATGAGTCCACTGCTAGTTGTATATTTTTGTTTTTCATTCTTGTGCTCGTTTTAAATCTGTAAAGGATGTAACTCACCAAAACTTTACCCTTTTTGCTTCAATACAAATGTCAACACAACGAAGGCCATTTTTCTGATTATTTTGTTAAATTAATGTTAAAACTGACTAATAAAAATAAACAACAACACCTTTAATCATAACTCTTTAGCAATTTAGACAAGTTTTGACAGTTATGAAAATGCCTTTGTGCTTTTTTCCTGGCAGCTTTATCTTTAATTTAACCAAATAAAAGAGTTGTCATTCATTTTTATTGTCCTAATCGTAACTACTTTGCAATTTAGTTAGTTTTGACCCCTGTTATAAACTTTCAGTGTTGGGAGTAACGTGTTATAAAAGTAACGAATTACTGTAATGTGTTGCTTTTTGCTGTATCGCAGTAATGTGGCGTTACAGGGAAAAAAATTGTAATATTTTACTGTGTACAAATGTGAGTAACAAGCGTCACAATGCTTTTTTAACCTGGATTGAAGCGGTGGGTTTTTCGTTTTTCTTCATACAAATTCGCTAAAATCGCCGCGATGTTAGCAGAGGTGAAACGCTGGAGAGTGCAGACAGGGTGTTTGCAAAGCGCTTCCTAGTTCTAGTCCATGATTGGTCCTGGTTTGGTCCTGGTTTGGTCCTGGTTTGGTCCTGGTTTGGTCCTGGTTTGGACCTGGTTCGGTGCTGGTTTCTGTCCTAGTTTAGGCCTTGTTCAGTCCTGGTTCAGCTCTGGTTTAGACCCGGTTTAGACCCGGTTTAGACCCGGTTCAGCCCTGGTTCAGCCCTGTTCAGTTCAGTTCCTGGATTCAGTCCTGGTTCAGTCCTGGTTCAGACCTAGTTCAGACCTAGTTTAGACCTAGTTTAGACCTAGTTTAGACCTAGTTCTCAGTTCAGTTCACCTGGTTCCTGGTTCAGTCCATATACGGCGCAACAGTTCAGCATCTTCGCAGTTATTTTGTTGAGAGTAAATTAAATTAAATTAAAGTAAATTGTAATATTTTACATTTTAAACACAGTAATATTATAATGTAACTAATTACTTTTAAATGACAAACACGTCATAAATAAATAACACATTACAGTTTTAAAGTCACTTGCCCAACAGTGTAAACTTTCCACCAAAATTTAAAAACCAGGCAAGATTTGTAGTTAAAAAAAAGTAAATATATGAATAAATCTGTAGCTAAACTCGTCGTGTGCACTTTAAAAAACTATCAGTGCTGCCCAAGACCTCATGATAATAAAACGGGCTCGGTTCATTAAGTCTAAGTAGAAAACTCAAAGAAGTGTGACAGTGGAGAGGAGCGCTCGTCTCGTGCTCGGGAACTTCAGACGAGTGGAAACAGGGCCGTGAAATCTCGACTTTGAGAAGGTGACATTTGACGGCAGTTCGTAAAATACAAGAGAAAAACGCTGGTGTCAAAATTCTAATGAGGTTCTTTCTGAAATGGGCCGTTTTCGTGTGCGGGAAAGAAAGTGTCGATTAAAAATGAGGTCGTGTGAGAACATTTAGCCACTTGTTGTTAAAATAAGTGAAAGTTTACTAAGAACAATCACGGGGAACACTCATGGTCGCTCATTGAAAGATAAACCTCAGTTATAATACTCCCTACAACAAAAAATATAGCTAGACTGGACAAGACTGGACGATACAATATTATCTCAATATCTCCAGGTCCTGTACAAAGTAAAAAGTGGAGGGTTAAAATTTCAGGGTGAAATATTTCAGAGTTGTTTTTAACCACAAAAAGTGTTATTTTAACTATTTGAAAGTTAAATGGAGGTTCGAGTTGGGGTTATTTGCCAGATTTGATATGGTTGAAGTTAATTCAACTTCCCCTCTAGTGTAAATTCAACTTCCCCTCTAGTGTAAATTCAACTTCCCCTCTAGTGTAAATTCAACTTCCCCTCTAGTGTAAATTCAACTTCCCCTCTAGTGTAAATTCAACTTCCCCTCTAGTGTAAATTCAACTTCCCCTCTAGTGTAGAGCCCGACCGATAAGGATTTTGCTGTGGTCGATATGAAACCGATATAATGGGAGTTGGAGCTGCCAATAGCCGATATAATCGCCGATATATTTAGTGATGTAAAAATTCACTGTAAATGTTGAATTGTTTAAAAAACTCAGGTTTGGCTCTGGTGGATTTTAAATTGGGTTTATTTAGGCAACATTTATTGTTATTCTGCCTCTTTACATCATATTTACAGACAGTAGTTCGGCTTAATGGCATTTTTGCATCACATTCTAGACACTCGTGATGGGTGTTCCAGTTCTTTTTAGAGAGAACCGGCTCTTTTGGCTTGGCTCACTAAAAGCTGCTGCTTCTTTTGGCTCCCAAGTGGCTCTTCAGATTGTTTTGTTGCAAGCAGGACTAAAGCAGGTCTAAAGCAGGACTGAATCAGGACTGAACCAGGTCTAAACCAGGACTGAAAAAGGACTAAACCGGGACTTATTTATTTTATGCTAAACTACAGTCAAATATGCTCGTTTTTTTATCTTTATTTTTTTTAATCCTACGTACACGCAAATTTCTCAAAGTTTCGTTTTTAGCCGCTGCCGCTGTCAAACCACGAATCTGCACGCGGCGTGAAGAGAAAAAAAAGTGAGAGAAAGAGAAAACACGGCTCCCAATAAGGATCAGGCTCCCGTCGTTCGCTTCAAAGAGCCGGTTCTAAGAGTCATTTCGTTCGCGACCGACCCATAACTAGTAAAGAAACTAGCGCTATTATTCTTTAGCCGTAAATACGTGCGCGCCGCGGTAATTAATTATATGCGAAAATGTCATAATTCACACGTCTATTCACAGCTCATTTACATATCAGTGCAGGTCCAGTAGCAAATATACGGCCAATATAGTCACTTTACAATAGACCAATAGAAAACAGTCTGTTTATGTGCGGGAGCTACAGCAGCTAACCCATAACAAATGACAAAAACTAGCTTCAGAGTCGACATATTTCCAACACTCACCGCTCACACAGGCTCCTCCCACATCACAAATCTGCACTAATAAATGTCCTTTTAATCCAGACTCAAACCGATTGTCCGTAAAAAGAAAATAATCTCAGTGTTTGGATCTGTGTCTGCAGGTGTAAACAAACACACGTGAGTGACGCGACTCTGTGGTGTGTTCAGGGACAGTACGGACACAGACAAATGACTCCGTAGATAAATACTGATGTGGAGCCACATATTAGGACATTTATCTGTCTGTAAATTGGATTAAATGAACAGAATGTAGAGAGTCTAAGCTTTATAACGAGGTATAACATGCCCACGTGAAATATCGGCCCCTATCAGCAAGCATATCGGCCGATAGCCGATATGCCTAAAGTTGTCCATATCAGCCGATAATATCGGCCAACCGATATATCGGTCGGGCTCTACTCTAGTGTAAATTCAACTTTCCCCTAGTGTTAATTCAACTTGGGATTTTTGGACTAAAAACTGTATTATGGATTTTAGTTACCACATCGAGCCTCAGTTGCACTTTGAATTCTTAATATTTAAATGTTCTGAAAGTTGATGGGGAAAATGAACGGGCAGTTTTACTTTTTGACTTGACCTGAAACGTGACACTGACTGAAATAAAAATTTGGGAGATTTAAAGAACTACAGTCCAAATCTCTTTCTTCTTTGGCTCTAGAGCTGCTCGAAAAAAATCATTATCGTTATCATTATAAATTAAACCAGAGAGAATAAAATATCAAAATTAAAATAGGCACCGAGACTTTTTTGATTGGCGTTATTTGAAATAAACGTTAAATTAAATAACGGAG
This sequence comes from Boleophthalmus pectinirostris, assembly GCF_026225935.1. Lineage (NCBI taxonomy): Eukaryota > Metazoa > Chordata > Actinopteri > Gobiiformes > Gobiidae > Boleophthalmus > Boleophthalmus pectinirostris. Next base: position 3,228,873 of record NW_026571153.1, on the reverse strand, counting down.
GTGGAAATCTGTTTTTTTGTTTGACATTAAAACGGAAAAATAAAAAAAAAAGTTTTCTGAATTTTTTTTTGTTTTTCGTCTTCAATTGAAATTCAAAAAAACGAATGGTACACGGACACCTTATTTTGCACATTTTACTTTGGGAATAATCGTGGGTTTCAAAGTGCGCAGCAGGAGGACACTATAGATGAAAAAATATATAAAATTTCAATTAAAAGTCAAATTCTTTTATCAAACTTGTCAAACTTCAAATCTTTTCCAAATCCTGTCCCACCATGTGCTCTGGAAAGTTCAGGGCAGCGTGGTTTGGGAAGGACCCCTCCTGAAATGGACTCTCCCTTCCTCCCTTCCTCCCGCTCGGGTGCACATACCTTTGGGGGACTATTTTTGGGACACCCTAGTGGAGCAGATAAAAGCGGGTTGGGCGGACGGGCGGGGGGGCGGGGGGGGGAGGGGAGGGGGTGTGTGTCCTGTGTCGGTCTCGCGAAGGGACAGGAGGCGGAGCTCAGGAGAGACGTGCGCGGACAGCTGCGTGCCAAACAGGTGACACCGGCCTCCAAATCGGGCGACGCTGGGCCCAACGTGGAGCGAAAGAGAGAAAGAGACAGAGAGAAAGATCGTAGAGAAAGAAAGAGAGGACACTTACTTGTTCTCAAAGACGATCGTGAGCGAGTCGTCGTGGACATCTTTGATATAACCCTGAAAGGAAAGCACACAAATGAGATTTAGTTTTGTTTGTTCCGGAAAGAGGTTTTGGGTTTCACTGACCCCTACAGAAGCAGTATTATTATTATTATTTAGACCGAAACCCGCAAAGAAACATTTTAAATCTACTTCTCAAGCGTATAACATGGAAATCCGTGTATTGTTCGTTCATTCGTTTTTCAAAATAAAACCAAAAATAAGAAAACGAAAAAAAACAACAGTTTTACTTCATTATTTGTCTCCAAAACCAAAATGAAAAAACAGATAACGATTCATTTTTTCAGTTTTCGATTATGTGTGTAAATGAAAAATGGAAAAAACGGACAATGGCTGTTTCCCGTTTCCGTGACTTAAACTACTGGACTGAACCAGGACTGAACGAGGACTGAACCAGGACTGAACCAGGACTGATCGAGGACTAAAACAGGACTGATCGAGGACTAAAACAGGACTGATCGAGGACTAAAACAGGACTGAGCCAGGACTGAAGGAGGACTGAGCCAGGATTAAAACAGGACTAAAACAGGGCTAAAACAGGACTAAAACAGGACTGAGCCAGGACTGAGCCAGGACTGAGCCAGGACTGAGCCAGGACTGAGGACTGAGCCAGGACTGAGCCAGGACTAAAACAGGACTAAAACAGGACTAAACAGGACTAAAACAGGACTAAAACAGGACTAAAACAGGACTGAACCACGACTGAACCACGACTGAACCACGACTGAACCACGACTGAACCACGACTGAACCACGACTGAACCACGACTGATAACGACTGATCCACGACTGAACCAGGACTAAAAAAGGACTAAAACAGGACTGAAGGAGGACTAAAACAGGTCTGAGCCAGGTCTAAAACAGGACTGAGCCAGGACTGAGCCAGGACTGAGCCAGGACTGAGCCAGGACTGAGCCAGGACTGAGCCAGGACTGAGCCAGGACTGAACCAGACTGAGCCAGGACTGAACCAGGACTGATCGAGGACTAAAACAGGACTGAATGAGGACTAAAACAGGACTGAGCCAGGACTGAAGGAGGACTGAGCCAGGATTAAAACAGGATTAAAACAGGACTAAAACAGGACTAAAACAGGACTAAAACAGGACTGAGCCAGGACTGAATGAGGACTAAAACAGGATTAAAACAGGATTAAAACAGGACTAAAACAGGACTAAAACAGGACTAAAACAGGACTAAAACAGGACTAAAACAGGACTGAGCCAGGACTGAGCCAGAACTAAAACAGGACTAAAAGAGGACTGATCCACGACTGAACCAGGACTAAAAAAGGACTAAAACAGGACTAAAAAAGGACTAAAACAGGACTGAAGGAGGACTAAAACAGGACTGAAGGAGGACTAAAACAGGTCTGAGCCAGGTCTAAAACAGGACTGAGCCAGGACTGAGCCAGGACTGAGCCAGGACTGAACCAGGACTGAACCAGGACTGAACCAGGACTAAAATGGTCTCAATCTTGGTCTCACTTCTACAAAACACATTTATTCGCCTTGTTTTACTGTTCAGGTAACAGAAGGTTAAATATCTGTGATAAAAGTTAGATTAATGTGCAGCTTTGTCAAATCATAACTTGGTTTGGAGGGACAGAATGTGTCATAGTTCATAGTTCATTGTACAGACTGTCCCAAAAAATGTGACATCATTTCGCAGGACAATAATTTTGACAATTCTTGAAGAAATAATCTAAAATTTTCACAGAATGTAAAGAAACAGATGAAGATTTTATATTTAATGTTTTGTTTTTGTTCTGTTTTCAGGTTGAGTCGTTCACTCCCAAAGAGAATCATTTTGTGTCTTGGAATCTGCTGCTCAAACTCACCCAAGACTGTGCAGCTTCAATGCAACATTTGGAAAAAACTTCACCAACTGACTGACAAATTGGCACCAAAAATTTGAAGTGGAAGTATCTGGTAGAGCATCATCAACATCAAAAAAGAAGGTGGAGCATGTTTGTGAAAAACTCTTGCGAAGCCCCAACAAATCTATAAGGAGAACAAGTTTGGAAACCCAGATTCCTCCAGGGTCGATTTGTTGTACCAGGTTCTTTAGCCCTGCAGAATCATCCTCCCACTTTACATTTTTGGTACCAAGTCCAAATTTGTTTACTAGCTGGTGAAGTTTTTCCAAATTTTGCGTTGAAGCTGCACAGTCTTGGGTGAGTGTGTGCAGCAGATTCCGAGACACAAAATGACTTTTCTTTGGGAGTGAACGGCTCAACCTGAAAACAGAACAAAAGTAAAACATTACATATAAAATCATGATCTATTTCTGTACATTCTGTGAAAATTTCAGGTTATTTCAACAAGAATTACCAAAATTACTGGCCTGCGAAATCATGTCAATTTTTTTGGGACACTCTGTATGTCAGTCAAGTTTTAGTTTGTGAGGAAAAGTTAAGAAAAATGTATAAAACTTAAAATATAAAATCATGTTAACTATCTGTCAATGCATGATGTAACTTTTCGCTTTGGAGGTCTGCCTGGAATGTTCCACAGTGTGACATTAAACAGCTCTACTTTACATTTATTCAATTACAGGTGGTTTTATTGCTCAAAAATACCTCGAAAAACAGGAATTCTGACTTTATAACTTCATCTGGTTTGGTCTCCATGACGAGTGAAACATTCCAGACAAGAGCATTTGACAGAACCTCCGCCGGAAAAGTTACACAGTGCAGCTTTAAACCACAGGGCCTGATAATAAGCGGATCTAGGCTGAGAGGGAGCAGTGACGGGAGCATCTCGGGCTGTTTGGGAACACGTTTTTTTGGCTGTGAAATCGGTGTTGAGGATGCTCCCCGACCGCGCAGCCAGTCTACAAATCTGACACCAACAAAATGACAAAATAAACGAATGATACACGGATGAGCTTATTTGTTTTTCAAAATAAAACCAAAAATAAGAAAAAGAAAAAACAACTATTTTCTTCATTATTTGTCTCCAAAACTAAAGTGAAAAAAAATATATAGATAATGATTCGTTTTTTCAGGTTTCGATTTTGTGTTTAGATGAAAAATGGAAAAAACGGATAACGGCCGTTTACAGGACTTAACTAGTCCTTAACGAACTGAACTAGGACTAAAACAGGACTACACCAGGACTAAACCGTTTTTAGTCTCAATCACGGTCCGGTCCGGTCCCGGTCTCGGTCCTGGTCCCGGTCTCGGTCCCGTTCCCTGGGTCTCGGTCCCGTTCCCGGTCTCGGTCCCGTTCCCGGTCTCGGTCCCGGTCTCGGTCCCGGTCTCGGTCCCGGTCCCAGTCCCAGTCCCGGTCCCAGTCTCGGTCCCGGTCCCAGTCTCGGTCCCGGTCCCGTTCCCAGTCTCCGTCCCAGTCCCGTTCTCATTCCCGTTCCCATTCTCATTCCTCGGTCCCATTCCCGGTCCCAGTTCCGGTCCCGGTCTCAGTCCGTTATGTTTTTTTCCATTTCTCATTTTAACACAAAATTGAAAAAACGTCATTATCTGTTTTTTCATTTTGGTTTTGGAGACAAATAATGAAGAAAATTTTTGTTTTTTCGTTTACTTTTTTTTTGGTTTTATTTTGAAAATCGAATGAAGAAATGACACACTGATTTAAGCTCACAAAAAGGCCCTGCACCCGATTTTTTTGCCCATGTCTTTGAGCGAAACATGTCATGCCCCAGTACAGATATTGTATCCGCAGCTCTTTAGGTCAAAATACGTCTACGGTTGTTGTCAACATGATCGTGACGGCAAAACGGCGCTCTGTCGCGAAAGGTCTTAAACTCATCGTGGTGAATAATTAGGACTCTCGGAATGTGTAAGGTAAGTGAGGAATAACTCTGGACCGCTGCAAACCGTTTAAAGGCCCCACGTTATGCTATTTTCTGATCTATGTAAAGTCGTTTCCTCGTCGCAAACAGACCTGGAGTTGTGTTTTGTTTTAAAGACACAAACCCTGCGTATTTAGGCTGAGGAGTTCTTGTTTTCTTCAGCGTTTTGAAACTCTACGCATCTTCACTAGAATCATTTGGATAATTCTAGTCCTGGAATTGCCGACCTCTAAAGGTAAAAGGAGCCGTTCATTTGAAAACTACCGCTTCGTGACATCACAAAGTGGCACAGAGCATTTTGAGCAGGGGTGTAGTGGGTGTACGCCATCCACCCACTTCTCTCGACGGGAGATATTTAAAAAATTAAAAATATATAGTAGCTACAACGAGACCGGGACTGAAGCGAGACTCGGCCGGACCGGGACTGAAGCTGAGCGAGACTCGGCCGGGACTGAAGCGAGACTCGGCCGGGACTGAAGCGAGACTCGGCCGGGACTGAAGCGAGACTCGGCCGGGACTGAAGCGAGAGTCGGCCGGGACTGAACGAGGACTCAGCCGGGACTGAAACGGACTCAGCCGGGACTAAAAACGAGGACTCAACCGGACTAAAACAGGACTAAAACAGGACTGAACCAACACTAAAATAGGACTGAACCAGGACTAAAACGAGAGGGAAAACAGGACTAAAACACAGGACTAAAACACAGGACTAAACACAAGACTAAAACACAAGACTAAAACACAGACTAAAACAGACTGACTAAAACAAGACTAAAAACAAGACTAAACACAAGACTAAAACACAAGACTAAACACAAGACTAAAACAAGACTAAGGACTAAAACACAGGACTAAAACAGGACTCAGTCCTGGACTAAAACAGGACTAAAACCTGGCTCAAACCTCAGGACTAAAACACAGGACTCAAACACTGGCTAAAACACTGGCTCAGTCCTGGCTCAGTCCTGGCTCAAACCACAAGACTGGCTCAACCTGGCTCAAACCTGGACTCAACACTGGCTCAAACCAGGCTCAAACACTGGACTAAAACACAGGGACTAAAACACAGACTAAAACACAGTGACTAAAACACAGGATTAAAACACAGGACTAAAACATCAAATATTAGTGATTTCTATTGGGCTGGCACCTTTATGTTTGTACTGAAAGTGTTTTTTTTTTTTGTTAATAAATAAACAGTCCAGTATATGGCACCACTGATTTTGAGCTTTGGAGATGTAAACAAACTAATAATAAATGGTTACTCGAACATGTGTGAATGAAAAAACACAACTCCAGGTCAGTTTTTGATGAAATAACAACATTCTTACTTGGCTAAAAGCTCACAGGAGTCAATTTTGCGTAATATAGGACCTTTAAAAAGAATCACGAGGGTTAAGTGAGCTCTAAACTTGTCCGTCGACACCCGCAGCTCTGAGTGAGGCGGCGGGGGGGCGGGCAGAAGATACGTGTAACACAACCTTAAATGGGACGTACATACATGTGTGCGTACTACTACTACTACACTCAATTATGCAATCACACAGCAGGACGTGGAGAGTCTAAGTACAGTTTGGACAGTTTCATTCAGATTCTCTGGGTCCCCTTGAAAAAAACAACAAAAATCGATTTAATTTAGGTGGAGTGGCATTAATACTGTAAACTGAATTTCCATTTCACTTAAACAATCACTAGTGAGTCACGAAAAAAGTGGGAGTTTTTCCTCAGAGTTTTCCCCTCTCTAAATAAATGTGACTAAATACGAAAAATTTAATGAATGAATGTTTAAATTACTTCGATTTATGGTTAGATTTACAAAAAAATATTCTGAAAACATTAACACGCCAATTGCAAAAACAAAAACATGAAATTTTAATGCTCTTTAACACTTTTTTTTTTTGCATTTTAATGATCTACAATTTGTTTTGGTGGGTAATACAGTTACATTTGCTTGAGTAACGTTTTATAGAAATTGTACTTTTCAGAATACTTTCACTCCTACTCGAGTAATATTTGTATTGAGGTAACAGTACTCTTAGTTGAGTAAAAGTTTTGGTTTCTCTTTCCACGGTGAGTTTCTTCCCGCGCTTTCAGATCTGATTTAGTTTGTCTCATTTTTATGTCCGTCCTTTGAAAACATCAAATCTTGTCCTTTATTTTTTAATCTTTTGTCCTTCCAAATATATTAACTTTAAATTAAAAATCGCATCCAGACAGCTGCTCTTTAAGTCACTCTGACGTGAGACTTTCTTGTACCTCTACCTCGAACTTCTACTTCAAGTAATATTATTTGAAGTAACAGTACTCTTACTTCAGTAAAAGCTGAGTAAAAGTTTTGGTTTTGAAGTCTAAAGTGACAAACGTCGACATTATGAAAAGATTTGAACATTTGTGTTTCTCGCAGCTTCTGTAGATCTGATTTAGTTTGTCTCATTTTTGTATCTGTTCTTTAAAAATACCAAATTTTGTCCTTTATTTTTTAATATTTTGTCCTTCCAAATATATAAACTTTAAATTATAAATCAAAACGCACATCCAGACAGTTTCTCTTTAAGTTACTCTGACTTGAGACTTTCTTGTACCTCTACTTCAAACTTCTACTTTAGTAATAATATTTGAAGTAACATTACTTTCACTTCAGTAAAAGTTGTGGTTCCTTTTTTCACTGAGTCTAAAGTGACAAAAACTTTATGTTAATGATATGAAATTATTTGAATTTGTGTTTCTTGCAGCTTCTTTGGATCTGATTTAGTTTGTTTCATTTTTGTGTCTGTCCTTAGAAAAAAGCAACAGATTTTGTCCTTTATTTTTTTATATTTTGTCCTTCCAAATATATTAACTTTAAATTATAAATTAAGACAGTTACTCTTTAAGTTACTCTTACTTTAGACTTTCTTGTGCCTCTACTTCGAACTTCTACTTCAGCAATATTATTTGAAGTAACATTACTCTTACTTGAGTAAAAGTTGAGTAAAAGTTTTGGTTACTCTTCCCACCGTGAGTCTAAAGTAGAGTATCTCCAGGTTTGACTAGCCCATATTTAAGACTTTAAGACCTTTTTAAGACCACTTAAATGAAAATTAAGACCAACATTGCACCCATTATGCGGCGAAAAACTCCAGATCCACTTCTAATAATGAGCAACCAACTACTAAATCTAGAATCTAAAAGCCACTGTGGATTAAACCGACACTTCCCCACGATCCATCCAACGTCTTCCTCCACTCTACTGATCGTTTACTCATCCTCGTCGGCGTCAGAAACCGAAGTATTGTTTGTGCATGCCCCAAATCAGACGTTCATTCACGTTTCGCGAGTTCAGGTTGTTGTTTTTTCCTTCCTCCGTGCGCTGCAGCCCGGTTGAGTTTACAAAAATAGGCTCATGAAATTTAAGATCTTTGTGCAAAAAATAAAACTTGGACAACATCATTTAAGACTTTTTAAGACCTAATTTAGGAACATGAAATTTAAGACCTTTTTAAGACTTAAGACCTCACGGCTGCCCTGAAAAGTGACAGAAGTTTTATGTCGACAAAATGAAATGATTTGAACATTTGTGTTTCTTGCAGCTCCTTCACATCTGATTTAATTTCTCAAATTTTTGTGACTGTCCTTTGTAAACACCAAATTTCACCCTTTATTTTTTTATATTTTGTCCTTTATTTTTTAATCTTTTGTCCTTTATTTTTTAATCTTTTGTCCTTTATTTTTTAATCTTTTGTCCTTTATTTTTTAATCTTTTGTCCTTCCAAATAGAGTAACTGTCGGGATGTGCTGTTTGATTTATAATTTTACATTAATATAAGTTACTCTGACTTGAGACTTTCTTGTGCCTCTACTTCGAATTTTTATTTTAGTAATGTTATTTGAAGCACTATTCCTTTTACTACTTCAGTAAAAGTTGTGCTTCCTCTTTTCACGGTGAGTCCAAAGTGACAAAAACTTTATGTTGATGATATGTAATGATTGAACATTTGTGTTTCATGCTGCTCTTTCAGGTCCGATTCAGTTTTTTTGTCCGTCCTTAAAAAAATACAAAATTCTGTCCTTTCAAATATATTAACTTTGAATTATAAATCAAACAGTTACTCTTTAAGTTACTCTTGAGACTTGTACTTTCTTGTACTTTGAACTTCCACTTAAGTAATCTTTTTTTTTTTTGAAGAAACATTGACCTTTACTTGAGTAAAAGCTGAGTAAAAGTTTTGGTTACTCTTTCCACGCTGAGTCTAAAGCTACAAAAGTCGACAATATGAAATGATTTGAACATTTGTGTTTCTTGCAGATCGGATTTAATTTGTCACATTTTCCAGTCTGTCCTTTGAAAACAACAGATTTTGTCCTTTCAAATATATTAACTTTAAATTATAAAACAAAGAGTTACTCTTACTTGAGTCTTTCTTGTACTTTGAACTTCTACTTAAGCATTATTTTTGAAGTAATACAACTTTTACTTGAGCAAATCTTGAGCAAAACTTGAGCAAAACTTGAGCAAAACTTGAGCAAAACTTGAGCAAAACTTGAGCAAAACTTGAGCAAAACTTGAGCAAAACTTGAGCAAAACTTGAGCAAAACTTGAGCAAAACTTGAGCAAAACTTGAGCAAAACTTGAGCAAAACTTGAGCAAAACTTGAGCAAAACTTGAGCAAAACTTGAGCAAAACTTGAGCAAAACTTGAGCAAAACTTGAGCAAAACTTGAGCAAAACTTTTGATTTTGGTTCCACACTGAGTCTCAAGTGACAAAAGTCGACAATATGAAATGATTTGAACATTTGTGTTTCTTGCAGCTCCTTCAGATCGGATTTAGTTTGGCTCATTTTTGTGTTTGTCCTTTGTAAACACCAAATTTTGTCCTTCCAAATATATTAAGTTTAAATTATAAATCAAACAGTGCATCAGGACAGTTACTCTTTAAGTTATTCTTACTAGAAACTTCTACGCAAGTAATTTTTGAAGTAATATTACTCTTACTTGTGTAAAAGTTGAGTAAAACTTTTGATTACGCTTTCCAACATGAGTAATATTTAGTCCGTCCAAATACATTAACTTCAAATTAAATCAAACAGCACATCTAGACAGTTACTCTTTCTTGAGACTTTTTTGTACTGCTACTTTGAAATTCTACTTCTACGTAATATTATTTGAAGAAACATTCATCTTATTTGAGTAAAACTTTTGATTTTGGTTCCACACTGAGTCTAAAGTGACAAAAGTCGACAATATGAAATGATTTGAACATTTGTGTTTCTTGCAGCTCCTTCAAATCTGATTTAATTTCTCTCATTTTTGTGTTTGTCCTTTGTAAACACCAAATTTTCTCCTTCCAAATATATTAACTTTAAATTATAAATCAAACAGCACATCCCAACAGTTATTCTTTACGTTACTTTTACTTGAAACTTTCTTGTACCTCTACTTCGAACTTCTACTTTAGTAATATTATTTAAAGTAATAGTACTCCTTCTCATCCTCCTAAAACCCAAAACAGACACTAAACCAGCCTTTAAAAATAACTAAATATGTGTAATATTTGAGAAATGTTAAGTAGCGGCGCACCTTCTAGTGCAATCCCAAGTGGCACTGGAAATGACGAGCCAACTGTTCCACTAAAGTTCCGCGTTCTCGTTTTAGACAGCTGCGCGTTGTGACGTCGGACAAACCGGCGTTTCTGAGGGCGCTCCGGGGTCAGAGGTCACCTGACACAGAGCGACAGGCGACACCTCGAACGGCGGGTGGGACAGGTGACACGGCACGAGGCGACGCGAGCACGGGCCCACGCGCTCGACGAACTTTACCACTCGTTATTTTGCAGGTTTACAATCAGATTTCGAGATTAATCGTAACAAAATCAGAATTTGAACGGACACAATCAGCAAATCTGCAATTTTTCAACCAAATTCACTCAAAAAAAAACAAAATCTCCCGTCTTACTCTGCATAAAAACTCTTCACTCTGTAGTAAATCTGTACAAACATTCAAACGTTCTGAAATGTGATTCTTGGATTAGTTTGTCAGCTCATGTTTCAGTCTTTTCGTCGTGTTTAAAATGTGAACTTCGAACAGAATCCTGATATTAAAACATAAATCACAAATCATAATCACAAGCTTGTACTGTTTTTCTATGACCTTTTGTATAAAGATGAGATTTTATATTTTACTACTCATCTTTATATTTTATTTTGACTTGTTCTTTTACAAAACTCTCGGTACGATATTATCACGATATTCATCTCACGGTACGATATTTATTGCGATATTTTGAAGAGGCTGATATAATTGTAGACAGGACACTTTTTTTTGCTTTTAAAATACCCGGACGAGATTTTGGTGTGAATTATTTCCGTCAAAATCCCAAAAATTCAAGTAAAAAAAATATTTCTTCATGTTGTCTGCGCTGAAATGAATCATGGGATATGTAGTTCACAATGTTTATAAGATGTTGCTGCAATAAAACCATGAATTTACATCAAATAAACTTGTGATTCAATATATTATGACAGTCCACGATATTATTGTGAGACTTGACGATGCAATATCACGATATTTTGGTTATTGTTACATCCCTATTGTCGGAGTCTGAGCCCGGAGTCTGAGCCCGGAGTCTGAGCCCGGAGTCTGAGCCCGGAGTCTGAGCCCGGAGTCTGAGCCCGGAGTCTGAGCCCGGAGTCTGAGCCCGGAGTCTGAGCCCGGAGTCTGAGCCCAAGCCCGAGTCTGAGCCCAAGCCCGGAGTCTGAGCCCAAGCCCGGAGTCTGCCCAAGCCCGAGTCTGAGCCCAAGCCCGGAGTCTGAGCCCAAGCCCGAGTCTGAGCCCAAGCCCTAGTCTGAGCCCAAGCCCTAGTCTGAGCCTGAGTCTAAGTCTAAATCTAAGCCTGAATCTAAGTCTAAACGTGAGCCTGAGTCCGAGGCCGAGTCCGAGGCCGAGCCCGAGCCTAAGTCTAAATCTAAACCTGAGCCTCAATCCGAGCCTCAATCCGAGTCTAAATCCGAGTCCAAATCCGAGTCCAAATCCGAGTCCAAATCAGAGTCCAAATCAGAGTCCAAATCAGAGTCCAAATCAGAGTCCAAATCTGAGTCCAAATCTGAGTCCAAATCTGAGTCCAAATCTGAATCCAAATCTGAATCCAAATCTGAATCTAAATCTGAATCTGAATCTAAGATTGTCACACACACAAAAAAAATGCTATTTTAGTTCCCTAAATCATTCAGCCTTATTATAGTTTCAAAAATGTCATTCTTCCCTTAAGTTTCTTGAAGTGAAAGTTAAAATCAGCGGGGACTATGAGATCAGGTTAGTGAGAACAATTCCAATAGGATTAAGAAATCCACACGAAGGCAACAAGTAAACAACTAACAATAGACCTGACCGTACGGGTGTAAGAAAATATCGATTCAGTGATATATCGCGATACTTCACTGCGAGATTATTACATCTTTTAAAATAGTACACAGTCTGTAAGTTGCTCTAACATAATTTGGTTTTTATTTTATTTGACGATGACAATAAAGGAATTTTATTGGATTTATCGATTCAAAATGTCTTAATCGGGGGTTTTTTCAATCAGTTTTGTTCTTGTGAATGTTACTTGACCAAAATATTACACATAATTATTGAAAAGTCACATTATATCATCATTTGTTTGAGTATCAGGATATATTGAATCGTGACAGGCGTATCGTGATGTGTATCGTATCGTCAAATTCACGTACATTTTTCATTGCAGACTATTGTGATTTTCAAAACATGACTTAAACAAAATTTCAATTATTTCTGATAAAAAAGGAAATATTTTTTTAATTTACTATTCAAACTTTGTCTAAATTAAATGTAAAACACTAAAGTTAGACCAAAATAATAAACTAATTTGGACTAAAGTCGAGTGTACAAGTGTGCGTACTACTACTACTACTACTACTACTACCACCACCACATCCACCAATACTACTACCACGAATACCAATACTACTACTACCACCATCAATACCACTACTACTACCAATACTACTACCAATACTACTACTACCACTATCAATACCACTACTACCAATACTACTACTACTACCACTACCACCAATACTACCACTACCACCAATACTACCACTACTACTACTACTACTACTACCACCACCGATACTACTACTACTACTACTACTACTACCACCACCGATACTACTACTACTACTACTACTACCACCACCAATACCACTACTACTACTACTACTACTACTACTACTACTACCAACTACTACTACTACTAATACTACTACTACTACTACTACCACCACCACCACCACCACTACTACTACTACTACCACTACCACCATCAATACCACCACTACTACCAACAATACTACTACTACTACTAACAATACTACTACTACAAATACTACCACTACTACATTTAATTTTAGGTGCAGTGGCATTAATACAGTAAACTGAATTTTCCATTTCACTTAAACACTCATGAGTCACAAAAAAGTGGGAGTTTTTCCTCAGAGTTTCCCCCTGTATAAATAAATACGATTAAATACAAAAAAATGAATGAATGAATGATTAAATTATTTCAATTTACGGTTAGATTTACCAAAAAAAAAAAAACTATTCCGAAAACATTAACGCGCCAATTGCAAAAACAAAAACATGACACTTTTTTTTGCATTTTAATGATTTACAATTTACTGTATTTTGTTTTGGTGAGTAATAGTTACATTTACTTGAGTAACCTTTGAGGGAAATTGTACTTTTCAGAATACTTTTAGTCCTACTCGAGTAATATTTGTATTGAAGTAACAGTACTCTTAGTCGAGTAAAAGTTTTGGTTTCTCTTTTCACGGTGAGTCTAAAGTGACAAAAGTCGACATTAAGATATAATTTGAACATTTTTGTTTTTTGCAGCTCCTTCAAATCGGATTTACTTTGTCTCATTTTTGCGTTTGTTTTTAGAAAATACCAGATTTTGTTTTTTCAAATATATTAAACTTTAACTGCCGGGATGTCCTGTTCATTTATAATTTACTTTTTAAGTTACTCTTACATCAGACTTTCTTGTACCGTTACTTTGAATTTCTACTTAATATTATTTGAAGTAACAGTACTCTTACTTGAGTAAAAGTTTGTTTTTGGTTACAAAAACTATGTCAATGATATGAAATTATTTGAACAGTCTTGATTTTATCATTTTAAAGTTAATATATTTGACCAAATCTGTTGTTTTTTTTCTACGGATAAACACAAAAATGAGACAAATTAAATCAAATCTGGAGGAGCTGCAAGAAACACAAATGTTCAAATCATTTCATATCATCAACATAGTTTTTGTAACCAAAAATAAACTTTTACGTAGACTTTCTTGTACCGTTACTTTGAATTTCTACTTAAGTAATATTATTTGAAGTAACAGTACTCTTAGTTGAGTAAAAGTTTGTTTTTGGTTATAAAAACTATGTCAACGATATGAAATGATTTGAACATTTGTGTTTCTTGCAGCTCCTCCAGATTTGATTTAATTTATTTCATTTTTATGTTTGTCCTTAGAAAAAAAACACCAGATTTTGTCCTTTCAAATATATTAACTTTAAAATTATAAATCAAGACAGTTGCACTTTAAGTTACTCTTACTTGAGACTTTCTTGTACCGCTACCTTGAACTTCTACTTAAGTAATATTATTTGAAGTAACAGTACTTTTAATTGAGTAAAAGTTTTGGTTACTCTCTCCACGGTGAGTTTCTTGCTGCTCTTTCAGATCTGATTTAGTTTCTCTCATTTTTTTGTCCGTCACATTTTGTCCTATTCAAACTAAATGTGAAACACTAAATTTGGACGAAAATAACAAACAAATTTGGACTAAAGCTGGTTGTTTTTGAGCACTAAACTTTGGGAACGAATCTGTAAATCGTAGCTGGATGGAAAAACCCCAAGACGATCCGTGTTTCCCAACGATAACTTCTCGTCTCTCAGAAAAGCGAGCGGGTTAATTGAGGTACACAGAACCACAGCCGGGCACTTCACACTATGTTATCTGCACTATTTTCGAAGAACGTTTGAGGTGTCGTGTCCGCCACCGGGGCCCCTGCGAGATAATGGACGTAACAGAGGAGTGGAAAGTGTCCGTCGAGGCCAGGGCAAGTGTCACCCTGTAAACCGGCGCGACAGGTGAGCGGGCGCGGGGGTAAATATAGGCCTCTCTGTAACCCCGCCATGTGGCAGCTCCGACCGAAGACACACACGCTGCTGCAAACTGGATCAAACACACAATTACAGAGTTAAAGCGGGCGGCACCGGGTCACTTTACGATACGAGCAGCGCGTGGAAGCGAGTCAGGTCCCGGTCAGAGCGGATCATTCGATAAGGAGCCTTTTAAAAGTCGAGCGAAACCACATTACGATAAACACGAACGCAACTTTAGACTCGAGAAGACTCATGTGTAAATGTGAAGTGATGACCAGTGTTGGGGAGTAACAGATTACATGTACTGGAGTTATGTAATCAGAGTACAAATGATGAGTAACTGTATTCGGTTACAGTTACTGTTTCAGTGAGTGGGAATTGGATTACAGTTACTTTGTTGAAATAAATGGATTACACGGCGGGATTTTCTTGTTTTCACATTTTGGGCTTGTTTTTTTTTCCTTCTCGGTAATTCTACTTATTGCCAGAAATTAAACCAGGACTAAAACAAAACTAAACCCTGGTCTAAACCAGGACTAAAACTGGTCTAAACCAGGACTAAAACTGGTCTAAACCAGGACTAAAACTGGTCTAAACCAGGACTAAAACTGGTCTAAACCAGGACTAAAACTGGTCTAAACCAGGACTAAAAACTGGTCTAAACCAGGACTAAAACCGGTCTAAACCAGGTCTAAAACCGGTCTAAACCAGGTCTAAACCAGGTCTAAACCAGGTCTAAACCAGGTCTAAAACCAGGTTTAAACCAGGTTTAAACCAGGACTAAAACAGGTCTAAAACAGGTTTAAACCCAGGACTAAACCAGGACTAAAACATGTGTGGACATGTTTCCTCCTCTTCTATCAATAATATTTTTAATTTGGTTCAGTAAAGTCTGGGCTTTTTATTTTCTTTTATCAGACAAAACATCTTATGTGAAGATTTCCTCGTCTTTGTTTCTCTACAGCAAATCAAGTAATCCAAAGTATTCAGATTACATTACTAACTTTAAGTAATTTAATGGATTATGTTACAAACTACATTTTGAGGTCTTTAATCTGTAATTTGTAGGGGATTACATTTTAAAATCAACCTCCCCAACACTGGTGTTGACCCAGCCCTCAGTGTTCTGCTCTCAGTGTGTTTGTGTTTGTGAGAGTAACGCTTTCACTGAAAGGAAACTGAAAGTGTGCAGAGAGAAGAGAGAAGCTGGTCCTGGTGGAGTCTGGGCAAACTAAAAAAGATGCTGGAGGTGGGAGCGAGGTAAGGGGGAGAGGGGCCACAGCAGCGGGGACACAGGTCTAACAATGAGCCTGGAGCCGTGATTGAGCAGCTCATGAAGAGTGTGTGTGCGCAGAGGCAGAGGCAGAGACACAGACCAGGGACTGTCTCACAGCTGCTGCCCAAAGCCCCGCTCCAGACCCAGACAAAGCCCCGCGCCACACAGTCCACAGAAGCACAAACAACACAAACACGAGCCTTTCTCACTAAACTCACCCTCGTACGACACCACGCTGCGAGAAATATTAAATATACGCAACAGACCGGGGATGAGAAGTGCTGCTAGCTCCGAGCTAACTGAAGCTAACACCCTCCACGGCCAAAGAAGAACGCACCGCCGCGGCGCACAGTCCCGGGGCAGAGCCGGGCTCCCCACCCTCCTCCCGCCGCGTCTCCCGCATGACACACGGTTCACGCTTTCACCGCGAACTCCACTTTAGCTGTGCGTAAATAAAAGCGCGACTGTGGGCAGGTTACCTTGTAGAAGGCCCCGTTGGAGCCGCGCACTTCCACAGCCAGCCCGTCCATGCCTGTCGGTGTCTCCGCGCGGCCGTGCTTCTCCGGGACCGAGCCGACTCCGTGCGGGTCCGGTAGCGCTGCCACCCCCAGCTTCCCCGGCCCTTCGCCGTTCTCCGGCCGCTTGTGGATTTCCAGTGTTTCGGGTGGAGGGGCAGGGGCAGAGGTGAAGGGGTTGGGGAGATGGGTGTGATGGTGTCAACTAACGCGACGCACACGCCGTGTCCAGGCGCGCCGGGGGCTCCGCGGTGGGTCTGGACGGGGACGAGATCCGCCGAGGAACGCCCGAGCATCCACCGAGCTACAGACGCTAGGGCACGCCGCGCAAGAGCTGCTGGGTGATTAGCTGGGAGGCTAGCTGCTCACAACACCTTGATCCTCAGCTGAAGGATGCTAAGTGGCTAGTGGAGACAGACGGCAGCGCGGCGGCGTTTGGAGAATGTGCCCTGACTGTGGCGCAGTTGTGGCGTGGTTTAGTCTCACAGAAGTTGTCGCCGGGAGTCGTCTCTTGAGTCTTGACTTGACGTTGTTTGTCTGGAAAAGGCGTAGTGATGCGCTACCACCCGGCGACTCCTTACTCCAACTACCCGTCCCCTCAAACACGCGATAGAGTGAATCAGAGAGGGACTGAATGACCTCCAGCGCGCCGCCCCTCCGCGCGCAGACCCGCCCGCCCGCACACACCGGCCTCCCACTGGTCCCCGGGCCTGACACTCACCGTGAGCCGCGCGTCATTGGTGCGTGAGGAGAGGGCCGGACCCGGAGCCGCTCCACTAGAAACAGGAGAGTCCCATCCGCGCCGCGTCCATTGGTTTGGTCGCGCGTCAATTATAAAGTTCCACAAACTGACTGGCTCCCGTCTCCAATTTTGCCCACTCATTGATGAGCGAGGACCACCACAAGCGCCGTGTAAACAGCCCAGTAGTAAAGGAAAGTTCGGCTCGTGTTTTATTTTCTACACTGCAGTTTACGTCTGTGCCTCAGAGCGTTCAGAACGAAGCAGGACAGAAAAGTGTTAGAATGTCACATGTGCAGCTCATCTCAGTAAAACATAAAACTATTTAAATATTTATTACAATTTCCATAAAAAACAAAAAACAAACAAACAAACAAAAAATTGCAAAACTTACATTAAAGGTCCTTTATTACACCAAAAATGACAAATTAGGCTTTGGTAAAAGAGAAATTCAGTTTGTAAACTGGACCAAAGTTTATTTTTATTATTTATTTTTGTTGTACAGTTGTAGGGAGTATTATCTGCTACATAAGAGTGAGTTGTTGTACAGTTGTAGGGAGTATTATCTGTTACATAAGAGTGAGTTGTTGTACAGTTGTAGGAAGTATTATCTGTGTTGTACAGTTGTAGGGAGTATTATCTGTTACATAAGGGTGAGTTGTTGTACAGTTGTAGGGAGTATTATCTGTTACATAAGGGTGAGTTGTTGTACAGTTGTAGGGAGTATTATCTGTTGGTTTACAGTTGTAGGGAGTATTATCTGTTGGTTTACAGTTGTAGGGAGTATTATCTGTTACATAAGAGTGAGTTTGATGTACAGTTGTAGGGAGTATTATCTGTTGTACAGTTGTAGGGAGTATTATCTGTTGTTGTACAGTTGTAGGGAGTATTATTCTGTTTTGTACAGTTGTAGGGAGTATTATCTGTTGGTGTACAGTTGTAGGGAGTATTATCTGTTACATAAGGGTGAGTTGCTGTACAGTTGTAGGGAGTATTATCTGTTGGTGTACAGTTGTAGGGAGTATTATCTGTTGGTGTACAGTTGTAGGGAGTATTATCTGTTACATAAGAGTGAGTTGATGTACAGTTGTAGGGAGTATTATCTGTTGTACAGTTGTACGAAGTATTATCTGTTGTTGTACAGTTGTAGGGAGTATTATCTGTTTGTTGTACAGTTGTTAGGGAGTATTATCTGTTGGTGTACAGTTGTAGGGAGTATTATCTGTTACATAAGAGTGAGTTGATGTACAGTTGTAGGGAGTATTATCTGTTAGGTAAGGGTGAGTTGTACAGTTGTAGGGAGTATTATCTGTTACATAAAGGTGAGTTGCTGTACAGTTGTAGGGAGTATTATCTGTTGTTGTACAGTTGTAGGGAGTATTATCTGTTACGTAAGGGTGAGTTGCTGTACAGTTGTAGGGAGTATTATCTTTACATGGTGAGTTATGTACATTGTAGGGAGTATTATCTGTTACATGAAGGTGAGTTTCTGTACAGTTGTAGGGAGTATTATCTGTTGTTGTACAGTTGTAGGGAGTATTATCTGTTGTTGTACAGTTGTAGGGAGTATTACCGGGCCCGGCACTCACCGTGAGCCGCGCGTCATTGGTGCGTGAGGAGAGGGCCGGACCGGAGCCGCTCCACTAGAAACAGGAGAGTCCCATCCGCGCCGCGTCCATTGGTTTGGTCGCGCGTCAATTATAAAGTTCCACAAACTGACTGGCTCCCGTCTCCAATTTTGCCCACTCATTGATGAGCGAGGACCACCACAAGCGCCGTGTAAACAGCCCAGTAGTAAAGGAAAGTTCGGCTCGTGTTTTATTTTTCTACACTGCAGTTTACGTCTGTGCCTCAGAGCGTTCAGAACGAAGCAGGACAGAAAAGTGTTAGAATGTCACATGTGCAGCTCATCTCAGTAAAACATAAAACTATTTGAAATATTTATTACAATTTCCATAAAAAAACAAAAAAAACAAACAAAAAATTGCAAAACTTACATTAAAGGTCCTTTATTATGCCAAAAATGACAAATTAGGGTTTGGTAAAAGAGAAATTCAGTTTGTAAACTGGACCAAAGTTTATTTTTGTTGTACAGTTGTAGGGAGTATTATCTGTTACATAAGAGTGAGTTGATGTACAGTTGTAGGGAGTATTATCTGTTAGGTAAGGGTGAGTTGTACAGTTGTAGGGAGTATTATCTGTTACATAAGAGTGAGTTGATGTACAGTTGTAGGGAGTATTATCTGTTGTTGTACAGTTGTAGGGAGTATTATCTGTTAGGTATGGGTGAGTTGTACAGTTGTAGGGAGTATTATCTGTTACATAAGGGTGAGTTGATGTACAGTTGTAGGGAGTATTATCTGTTAGGTAAGGGTGAGTTGTACAGTTGTAGGGAGTATTATCTGTTACATAAAGGTGAGTTGCTGTACAGTTGTAGGGAGTATTATCTGTTGGTGTACAGTTGTAGGGAGTATTATCTGTTACATAAGAGTGAGTTGATGTACAGTTGTAGGGAGTATTATCTGTCACATAAAGGTGAGTTGTTGCACAGTTGTAGGGAGTATTATCTGTCACATAAAGGTGAGTTGTTGCACAGTTGTAGGGAGTATTATCTGTCACATAAAGGTGAGTTGTTGCACAGTTGTAGGGAGTATTATCTGTCACATAAAGGTGAGTTGTTGCACAGTTGTAGGGAGTATTATCTGTTACATAAAGGTGAGTTGCTGTACAGTTGTAGGGAGTATTATCTGTCACATAAAGGTGAGTTGTTGCACAGTTGTAGGGAGTATTATCTGTCACATAAAGGTGAGTTGCTGTACAGTTGTAGGGAGTATTATCTGTCACATGTGAGTTGTACAGTTGTAGGGAGTATTATCTGTACATAAAGTGAGTTGTTGTACAGTTTAGGAGTATTATCTGTCACATAAAGGTGAGTTGTTGCACAGTTGTAGGGAGTATTATCTGTCACATAAAGGTGAGTTGTTGCACAGTTGTAGGGAGTATTATCTGTCACATAAAGGTGAGTTTGTTGCACAGTTGTAGGGAGTATTATCTGTCACATAAAGGTGAGTTGCTGTACAGTTGTAGGGAGTATTATTTGTCACATAAAGGTAAGTTGTTTAACAGTTGTAGGGAGTATTATCTGTCACATAAAGGTGAGTTGTTGCACAGTTGTAGGGAGTATTATCTGTTACATAAAGGTGAGTTGCTGTACAGTTGTAGGGAGTATTATCTGTTGGTGTACAGTTGTAGGGAGTATTATCTGTTACATAAGAGTGAGTTGATTGTACAGTTGTAGGGAGTATTATCTGTCACATAAAGGTGAGTTGTTGCACAGTTGTAGGGAGTATTATCTGTCACATAAAGGTGAGTTGTTGCACAGTTGTAGGGAGTATTATCTGTCACATAAAGGTGAGTTGTTGCACAGTTGTAGGGAGTATTATCTGTCACATAAAGGTGAGTTGTTGCACAGTTGTAGGGAGTATTATCTGTCACATAAAGGTGAGTTGTTGCACAGTTGTAGGGAGTATTATCTGTCACATAAAGGTGAGTTGTTGTACAGTTGTAGGGAGTATTATCTGTCACATAAAGGTGAGTTGATGTACAGTTGTAGGGAGTATTATTTGTCACATAAAGGTAAGTTGTTTAACAGTTGTAGGGAGTATTATCTGTCACATAAAGGTGAGTTGTTGCACAGTTGTAGGGAGTATTATCTGTCACATAAAGGTGAGTTGTGTACAGTTGTAGGGAGTATTATTTGTCACATAAAGGTAAGTTGTTTACAGTTGTAGGAGTATTATCTGTTACATAAGGGTGAGTTGTTTGCACAGTTGTAGGGAGTATTATCTGTCACATAAAGGTGAGTTGTTACAGTTGTAGGGAGTATTATCTCTTGGTGTACAGTTGTAGGAGTATTATCTGTTACATAAGGGTGAGTTGCTGTACAGTTGTAGGGAGTATTATCTGTCACATAAAGGTGAGTTGCTGTACAGTTGTAGGGAGTATTATCTGTTACATAAGTGTGAGTTGCTGTACAGTTGTAGGGAGTATTATCTGTCACACAGAGACAGTTTGGGGCTGGTCAGTGAAGACGCTCTGGTCTCCGTGGACACAGGAGTAACACTTGTTTACATTATGATCATCGACTCTGTGTCGGACGTGTGTAAATAGACTTAAAGCTCTTATTCATCTCTAATACAATAACGGAGCAGAACAGAATCACAGTGAACATCAGAACTGTACATGCAGAAACAACACTCTCCATGTGCCGCTTTTCTTTTCTTCCTCAAAAACGCAGTAACAGGAAGGGCATCTGGTTCAAAGTCCTCTTAAATTTAGACTTAGACAAACTTCATTGATCCACACGCGAAATTATTTAGACACAGTTGCTCACACCAAAAAATATAAATATTAGTGCGGTGTAATGGTTCATGTGTTCGTGCCAAATCGTTTTGGTACGAGACGTTGGGTTGTGCACGAGTGAGTTTGTGCAATTTGTCCAAGATTGGTGCTGGTTTGGTCCTGGTTTAGACCTGGTTCAGTCCTGGTTCAGCTCTGGTTTAGTCCTAGTTTAGTCCTGGTTTAGAACTGGTTTAGTCCTAGTTTAGTCCTGGTTTAATCCTGGTTTAGAACTGGTTTAGACCTGGTTTAGTCCTAGTTTAGTCCTGGTTTAGTTCTTGGTTTAGTCCTAGTTTAGTCCTGGTTTAGTTCTTGGTTTAGTCCTGGTTTAATCCTGGTTCAGCTCTGGTTTAGTCCTAGTTTAGTCCTGGTTTAGAACTGGTTTAGTCCTAGTTTAGTTCTGGTTTAGTTCTTGGTTTAGTCCTGGTTTAGACCTGGTTTAGTCCTAGTTTTAGTCCTGGTTTAAACTGGTTTAGTCCTAGTTTAGTTCTGGTTAGTTCTTGGTTTAGTCCTGGTTTAGACCTGGTTTAGTCCTAGTTTAGTCCTGGTTTAGTTCTTGGTTTAGTCCTAGTTTAGTCCTGGTTTAATCCTGGTTTAGACCTGGTTTAGTCCTAGTTTAGTCCTGGTTTAGTTCTTGGTTTAGTCCTGGTTTAATCCTGGTTCAGCTCTGGTTTAGTCCTAGTTTAGTCCTGGTTTACCTGGTTTAGTAGTAGTCCTGGTTTAATCCTGGTTTAGAACTGGTTTAGACCTGGTTTAGTCCTAGTTTAGTCCTGGTTTAGACCTGGTTTAGTCCTAGTTTAGTCCTGGTTTAGTTCTTGGTTTAGTCCTGGTTTAATCCTGGTTCAGCTCTGGTTTAGTCCTAGTTTAGTCCTGGTTTAGAACTGGTTTAGTCCTAGTTTAGTTCTGGTTTAGTTCTTGGTTTAGTCCTGGTTTAGACCTGGTTTAGTCCTAGTTTAGTCCTGGTTTAGTTCTTGGTTTAGTCCTGGTTTAGTCCTGGTTTAGTGCTAGTTTAGTCCTGGTTTAAGTCCTGGTTTCCTGGTTTAGTCCTAGTTTAGTCCTGGTTTAGTTTCTTGGTTTAGTCCTGGTTTATCCTGGTTTAGTCTGGTTTAGTCCTGGTTTAGACCTGGTTTAGTCCTAGTTTAGTCCTGGTTTAGTTCTTGGTTTAGTCCTGGTTTAGTCCTGGTTTAGTTCTGTTTTAGTCCTCAGTTTAGTCCTGGTTTAGACCTGGTTCAGTCCTGGTTTAGTCCTGGTTTAGTTCTGTTTTAGTCCTCAGTTTAGTCCTGGTTTAGTCCTCAGTTTAGTCCTGGTTTAGTCCTGGTTTAGTCCTGGTTTAGTCCTGGTTTAGACCTGGTTTCTGTTTAGTCCGGTTTAGTCCTCAGTTTAGTCCTGGTTTAGACCTGGTTCAGTCCTGGTTTAGTCCTGGTTTAGTCCTGGTTTAGTCCTGGTTTAGTTCTGGGTTTAGTCCTGGTTTAGTCCTCAGTTTAGTCCTGGTTTAGACCTGGTTCAGTCCTGGTTTAGTCCTGGTTTAGTCCTGGTTTAGTTCTGGTTTAGTTCTGGGTTTTGTCCTAGTTTAGTCCTGGTTTAGTCCTAGTTTTAGTTCTGGTTTAGTTCTGGGTTTTGTCCTAGTTTAGTCCTGGTTTAGTCCTGGTTTAGTCCTGGTTTAGTTCTGGTTTAGTTCTGGGTTTTGTCCTAGTTTAGTCCTGGTTTAATCCTGGTTTAGTCCTGGTTCAGTCCGTTATCTGTTTTTTCCATTATTCTTTAAAACACAAAATCGAAAACTGAATAAACGAATCTTTATCTGTTTTTTCATTTCAGTTTCGGAGAAAAATAATGATGTAAATAGTTGTTTTTTCGTTTTCTTATTTTGGGTTTTATTTTGAAAAACAAATGAACAAATGACACATGGGCTGGTTCAATGTGTGTCCAATGTCCTTGATGCAGCAGCCCACGATATCGATACTGTATCATGACATTAAACGATACGATATATCGATATTTTGATGTTTTTGCACACTGTTTCACAAGGAAGTATAAGTTGAAAAAATATAATCCTGTTAAAATCATTTTAGTTGGTTTCCTTACTTTGTTCAGAGACTCATAAAAAAGACATGTTAGAGCCTGTTTACATGAGAACGCTTGCGGGTAAAAACGACAGAATATTTTATGGGAAGTGCCTTTCGTTTAAACGGTGACGGCGTTTTTGGGGCTTGAAAAAGCAAAAATCTGAAACCACCCTCCAGAGTGGAAAAGTTGAAAACGCTCCGCCGTAGTGTTTCCGTCTACGCTGCCCAAGACGCAAAACTCTGGTCAGATCTGCCCAGGTCACGTACGTGTTTACGTCACAAACATGCAGTACACAGAATCCCAGCCCAATCGAATTCCACACACTTTTGCGTCACCGTATGCACGCAGATTTCCGCCTGAAAACGCTCGTCTAAACGCGGAATAAAAAGTGAAGACGCGACTCCACTTTTTGCGTCTTCTGTTCAGACCGTCAGACTTATTGTTGTCAAATTTGTGTTTGCAGTTTGAGAACCTCTGTCCCACCATTTTGTCAGTGCACATTTTCACTATGGCCGTTTTCAGTTCCATACACATTAAAATAAACCGGGCACACGTCACCTGTCCACAGTGTTGGGGAGTAACAGGTTACATGTACCGGAGTAATCAGAGTACAAATCATGAGTAACTGTATTCAGTTACAGTTACTGTTTCAGTGAGTGGTAATTGGATTACAGTTACTTTGTTGAAATAAATGGATTACACGGCGGGATTTTCCTGTTTTCACATTTCGGGCTATATCCCTTTTTTATTTATTTTTTTTCCGGTAATTTCACTCATTGCCGGGCACTAAACCAGGTCTAAACTAAGACTAAACCAGGACTAAACTAGGACTAAAACCAGGTCTAAACTAGGTCTAAACCAAGAATAAACCAGTACTAAACCAGGTCTAAACCAGGACTAAAACCAGGTCTAAACCAGGACTAAACCAGGACTAAAACCAGGTCTAAACCAGGACTAAAACCAAGACTAAAACCAGGACTAAATCCAGGTCTAAACCAGGTCTAAACCAGGTCTAAAGCAAGATTTAACAGGACTAAATCCTGCTGTGTGGACGTGTTTCCTCGTCTTCTATCAATAATATTTTTAATTTGGTTCAGTAAAGTCTGGGCTTTTAATTTTTTTTTATCAGATAAAACTTCTTATGTGAAGATTTCCTCGTCTTTGCTTCTCTACAGCAAATCAAGTAATCCAAAGTATTCAGATTACATTACTCACTTTAAGTAATTTAATGGATTATGTTACAAACTACATTTTGGTGTATGTAATCTGTAATCTGTAGGGGATTACATTTTAAAAGTCACCTTCCCAACACTGCCAGTCCAGTTCTTCTTACGTCTTTCGGGGTGAACGAGGGTCTGTGGTCCAGAAACGGTCGGCGGCTCCGGTTTTTCAAACAGCTGAGAGGAAGAAGAAGAAAGAAGAAGAGGAAGAACACATGTGAGGTCAGAGGTGAGACGAGGGGCTGACGTGCAGCAGAAATACTCACGTGGGTTTCCCCGAGTCGAGTCGTCACCAACCTGCGATTGTCAGTTCTATCGTTGCTGTGTCCAGTGTTGGGAAGGTGACTTTTAAAATGTAATCCCCTACAGATTACAGATTACACACCCCCAAAATGTAGTTTGTAACGGAATCCATTAAATGACTTAAAGTGAGTAATGTAATCTGAATACTTTGGATTACTTGATTTGCTGTAGAGAAGCAAAGACGAGGGAATCTTCACATAAGATGTTTGTTTTGTCCTGATAAAGAGTTTAAACCTGGTTTAAAGTCCTGGTTTTATTTAGACCCCAGACTTTACCTGTTTAGACCATCCTGGTTTAACTGGTTTTAATACCTGGGTTTAGACCTGGTTTAGTCCTGGTTTATGGTTTTGGACCTGGTGTTTAGAGTTTAGTCCTGGTTTAGACCTGGGTTTACCTGGTTTACCTGGTTTAGAGTTTAGACCACCTGGTTTAGTTTCCACCTGGTTTCCTGGTTTTATGGTTTAGTCCTGGTTTAGACCTGGTTTTAGTCCTGTTTAGTCCTGGTTTAGACCTGGTTTAGTCCTGGTTTAGTCCTGTTTAGTGGTTTAGACCTGGTTTACCTGGTTTAGTCCTGGTTTAGTCCTGGACCTGGGTTGGTTTACCTGGTTTAGTTTACCTGGTTTAGTCCTGGTTTAGACCTGGTTTACCTGGTTTAGTAGACCTGGTTTAGTTTAGACCTGGTTTAGACCTGGTTTAGTTCCTGGTTTTAGACCTGGTTTAGACCTGGTTTAGTCCTGGGTTTAGACCTGGTTTAGTTTTCCTGGTTTAGTCCTGGTTTGGACCTGGGTTTAGACCTGGTTTAGTGTCCGGCAATGAGTGGAACTACAGAAAAAAAAGGGATATCGCCAAAATGTGAAAACAGTAAAATCCCTCTGTTTAATCCATTTATTTCAACAACGTAACTGTAATCCAATTACCACTCACTGAAACTGTAACTGTAACTGAATACAGTTACTCATCATTTGTACTCTGATTACATAACTCCAGTACATGTAATCTGTTACTCCCCGACACTGGCCGATCTCCAGCTCAATTCAACAATTTATGACTGCAAAGTGACGAATTTGTGTGTGTGGCATTTCCTCTTCTTCCTAAATATGCATTGAAACTGAGAACTTACTTTGGTTGAACTTATCTGTGTGCGTTGGCCTTTTCACAAACGAAAATCATAAAAATCCGAACACAGAAACAGTCAGAGTGACAGACACCTCACAGATTGTCTCAGATTAACTGTCTGCAACTATAAACCAATTTTCAACGCATTATCTGAGGAAATTCAGTCTCAGACGCTACACTGAGTCTGATCATAACAGAACTTCTCTTATTAACCCTTTTCATACACTGTTGATGCTCTTTAGTGCTCAAATTTACACTATTTTGCTTGTTTCCATTGCATTTGGTTTGCATTTTTGTTTGTATTCCAGTTGCACTTTTTTTTTTCTTGCAGTGAGTTTAAACGGTTTAAACAAATTACCAAAACTGTCATCCTCTTTTCACGTTAAATATTACGAGATTGCAAAAATAAAGCGGTCCGGAGCTATAAACATGATCGCTTTTAACGCACTTCGGGGTTGCCAAAAACAAATGAACGAAAGATATGAGAAGGGAACAGAAAATATGTAAATGTAAATTTGATTTAATAGTCTTAAAAATGTAAATACAAACATGCAAACACTGCGTTGAGAAACTCTGTACTACACACACCCTCCCCTTTTTTTTAATTTTATTATTATTATTTATGTATTTTTTGTAAGCGTGTTAGTTTTATATTTTGTTATGTCTGTCTTGTTGTGGATGTGCTGGGTATCCAATCCCTCAAACTTGATAAATTATTTAAAAAAAACAACAACAAAAAAACATGATCACCTTTGTTGTTTTAGTTTTAGTTTTATTTATTTAAAAGGGACAATGCATATTCATGAACATATACTTGTAAATACGCCAGAATTAGCCCGAAGTTACTTTTCATCTGTCGTCCCTGGCAGGTCAGAGAGACAGAGACATAAAACATAAAATATAAGAACATAAAACAAAAGAACATAAAACGCGTCACAATAGACAAACACACAAGCATGACACTGACATTTACAGAGGAGCAGAACATTAGTGGTTACAGATCTGGTTTCTCTTAAGCCGTCGTTTCAGATTAGTTTTAAATGAACTGAAAGTGATGGAATCTCTGTCTTGTTATTTACGTTCGTGGTGGTAGGTTTTGCTCTTTTCTCGGACCAAGCGTGTAGATCTTTGGCTGAAAAAGGTTGGCGTCACCCAGTGCCTTCGCTCAATTTCATTTCTCTCCAGAGATTAGGTCAAGAATCAGAATACACTAGACCTTGGGTGTCAAACATACGGCCCAGGGGCTGGATCCGGCCCTCCAAGACCTTTAATCTGGCCCTCGGCTCATTTCCTACTAAAATATTTTAATTGATATTTTCTATTAAAATCTTGTTAATTTTCTGTGGTGTTTATCACAGCAGCGTCTCCAGCGTCTCTGTACGTGGCCCCTCCCACCAGAGCAGCACAAATGAAGACTTGTCTCTTTCCAAACGCTCTTAAAGGACGATCGTTTTGACTGTTGACCGTGACACCCTCATCAGAAAAATGTCCAACAGTGAGAAAAGAAAAATTGGACTTATTCCTATTTACAGACAAGTTCATGTTAAAACTTTGTGTTGAAATTGCATTTTTCTTAAAGTTTCAGGTTGTTCATAATATTATAATATTTTGTAAAAGAAAGAGTTCATCAATTAAAAAAAGATTTCTGTAATAGATTTGTGTTTCTCTGCACAAATATTTGAACTTATTGTTATTTTTGGGGTTTATATGACATGAGTTTTCTGATCCGGAACCTTTGGGATCAAAGTCGGTTGGATACGACCCCCGGAACAAAATGAGTTTGACACTCCTGGGCTAGATGGTTTGCAAAAACCCCGGAAGTGTGAGTTCGGGCACCAGGCAATCAGCAACGAGCCGTACATTCTGTGTTGTCAACGATTCCAGAGATCAAGGATTTAAAGCCAGAACAAAAAGAATGTTTGGTCAATTTTATCAAGGGGAAAGACGTTATTGTTCTTCTTCCTACAGGATTTGCCGCATTACATACGTCACGACCAAACAGCAGCGATTGGTTAAAAAAAAAAGTATCCACCTACCGTCGAGTGAATGAATCCTAATGCTGCGAGGTCACACGTTTTCCACAAAGTGAAACCGGCTGATGAATCAGACTAGGTGACCATTGCCTGAGCCTATAGTACAGCCTTTTCTGACCACAGTGATGTACGTATTTCACCCGTACATCTAAAACTTTTACTATCACAAATACAGAAAATCTGGAAAAAAAAAAAAAGATGAATAAACCGAAAACAAAAGATACAACAGAAGAGAAAGTATTTAAATGCAAATTATATTATTATAATTATATTATATTATATTACATATTTTTACTTTGTTGTTGTTTTTTGTATGTGTGTTGGTCTTATGTTTTGTTATGTCTTATGTTTATTTTGTTATTAATGCGCTGTGTATTCATTCCTTCAAAATGACTAAAATGATAAAAAAATCATAACATAAAATCATATGATCATAACAGCCTTCCGTCACAATCTTTCTTCATTTTAATATTGAAAGAAGAAAACTATTTACATTCTGAATCAACTATATAATTAAAGATGCGTTGTGTAACTTTTTGTTAAATTTACTTTACATTTATTCAGTTACAGGTGTTTTTATTGCTCAAAAAAACTAGAAAAACAGGTATTCTGACTGTGAGCGGGGTCGCCTCTCCACAGATCTGACTTGTAACTTGGTCTGGTTTGGTCTCCATGAAGATAAAAAAAGGTTTAATCAAATGAAACGGAAAACACACACCAAAGTTCTTGTAACACTCAGATGGCCGATGTCCAAAAGCTTTTTTAAAATTTTTAAATGACGTTTCGGCAAAAAAGGCTTCATCAGATCATTTTTCTTATTTGGTTTTCGACCACAAATATATTGTGGTCCAAACCAAATAACCAAAACGTTTTTTAAAAATTTAGGAAAAGCTTTTGGACATCGGCCATCGGAGTGCGCTGTGCGTTTTTTCACTTTTATAGAAAGGTTCAATACCTGCACTGTAAAACCTCACAGACAAAGCAATAACATCTCCAAGAAGAAAAGTTACACAATGCGCCTTTAATGACCAAGACAAGCATAACAGTATTTTTAACCATCAAGTACTGGATTAGTAGTAGTACACAGTGTAAAATGAAGTACATTTAGCAGCAGTGGCAGGAGTGTAGTAGAGTTTTTGTTGTAGTAAATCCAACTAAGAATCTGGTAGGTGTAGAATTGGCAGCACCAGTGGCTTATCTTTGCTGATAGTGAGACATTCCTATAGCCTATATTCTAAAAATAATGTTTGATTAAAGCTTTAGTTGGCCTATTATACACTGTTCTGACTGAACTGAAGAAAGCTGAAATAATAAAGAATAAAAAATGAAAAAACTCCCACTGAACAAAACCCCCCCCCCCCCCAAAAAAAAACCCAACTCCTACTGAACACACTCCCATTGAAATATTGAAATAAAAAAAACTCCCATTGAGTAAATATGAAACAAAACAAAAAAACTCCCATTGAAGCACCCACTGAAACTGCAAAAAACCCCAAAAAACTCCCACTTAACAAACTCCCACTGAAATGAAAAACTCTCATTGACCAAATCTCTCAAAAAAAATTCCCACCGATCAACTCCCATTGAACAAACTCCCCTTGAAATGAAAAACTCCAACTGAACAAATCTCCAATAAAAGCTCCCATTAAACAAGCTCCCATTGAAACACCCACTAACCTCCCATTAAACCAAGTATTATTGAAAGACCCACTAACCTCCCGTTACACAAAACTCCCAAAAACCCACTGAAACCCCCCCCCCCCCCCAACAAAAAAACAAAAAAAAAACAAAAACAAACAAACAAAAAAACTCCCATTGAACAAATCTCCCACTGAAATGAAAAACCAATGGGAACAGGATTTGATTCATTATAGTTATTTTGCTTTAGTTATTATTTTATTTATTTCTTTTTATTTTTTGTCATTAGTATAGAGTGACCATATTAAAAAAAATTAAAAATGAAAAACTGGGACATCCCCAGTTTATGGTGGTTGGTAATAATAAAATTGTAAAATGAGTGTTTAATTAAGGAAAACTGTTCTGCACTAATGTGAGTCAGTATAGTCACATTTTCTTTGCGTTTTGGTCGTTTTTAAGCAGCTTTTCTGTATTTTACCTAAACAAATGACAATTTATGCCTCTCTTTACTGTCAGATTGGTTAAAATTATTATTATCGCATTTCAGCTCACACTCCTTATCAGTTGGTGGCGGTAGTGCACCATTACAGCTCCACTCAAAGACGAAGAAGAAGTTAACCAATGGGATCGCGGTCTGTCCGGGGCGCGAGACTTGAGTCCGGAAGTAGTTTGTAGTAGTTTGTTTACCTTTTTCATCGAACCTAAATTTGAACTTTCTTTTACATTTTTGGGGATTTTTACATTTCGTTTGGCGATAATAATGTCTTGTCCCGAATCTAACATCACATCGTTGGAAAAAGGCGACATTTTACACCAGCAAGGTAAGATCGCCGTATGATTATTCTACTTAAATTGCGTTATAATGTTTCGTAAAGAGTTTTTATTGATTCGTTTTTATTTCGAGTTTGTGCCAAGAGAGAAACAATAATCATAAAAATACTACATAACCATTGTAAACACCAGAAAAGCACATTTCTCGAAAAGGAGTGGAAAGAAGAAAAACTTATATTAACCCACGTTTGTTCATGACATAGTTTCAACAATTATGAGGTTTCTTAAACACGAAACTTTACTAATATTTACATTAGAGTGACCAGATTTTAAAATTATAAACTGGGATACACCCGGGTTGGGATGTTTGGTATAAATAAAATTAAATTGTAGATTCTCCAGTCATAATCTGAGGGACTTCTATCGCTGCATTTTTAATTTAGTTTAAGTTTTGTACTTTATTGTCATTTGCAAACACAGTTTTCTGTTTTTTGCCTTAACAAATGACAATTTATGTTCCTTTTTACTGTTGGCAGGGATCAGATTAGTCAAAAATTGTGATAGTCCTGGTTTAGTCTCAGTTTAGTCCCGGTTTAGATCAGATTGGTCAAAAATAGAGACATTACTTGTATAAAACTGGAACAAATCACTTTTTTTTGTGTGTAAATCTGCTGGGACAGGGGACACAGGGCTCAAAACTGGGACTGTCCCGGGTAAATAGGGACGTCTGGTCATCCTAATTGACATATAAAATAAAATATAAACACTCTGCGTACTTAATATAATTTTAACTCAAGTGTTTTTCTTTTTTTTGTATTGTACCGCATTATTTTTTCATCTAAATTATTATTATTAATTAATTATTATTATTATTATTATTATTCATTTTAAAATTATTTTTATTTATATTATTTTATTTTTCTAGATCACCCAGTCACTCACCCTTATACCACGAATGCTAAAACTCTTTATAATTTCTTTTGGGCACTGCATCAGGTTTTCTCTCAACCCACTCCACAGACTGACACACACACACACCGATACATACACACAGATACACACGAGCTTTTCCTGGTGGTTGTCTCCATTTTTGTTTTAAATTTACCCCTTCCCCTTAATTCATAGTTTACTTCTTATGTAATGAAGAGTTTTTGGATATTAGACTTAGACGTTAGACTTTATTGATCAACAAGGGAAATTATCTGGACACAGGAGTTCATACATCACAATAAAATATAATAACAAACAGTAAAAAATATAAATGGTAATAATAAATCCTAAATAAGTAGCAAAAAAGTAAATATTGAATGGCAGTATATTTTTGTTTGTTTTATACAAAATCAAAGCGGTGTAGAATTTAACTAAATCAAAAAAAATTTATAATTTTGATTTAAAAAACAAGTCGTTTGTGTGATTCAAGTCAAGATAAATTTAGTTCAGGTCGAATCAAACTGAATAATTATCATATTACGCAGAAGTTACCTTGCCAAAATAAAACATGCTTTTCTTAAACGGATCTCGCGTGTCCTATTGTGAATTTCTTTTGTGTTTGCGTGACTTCTCATCTTCACAGTTCTGGCGTCGTTTCCTCTCTGTGACTTGACCGAAGAGGATCTCAGCCAGAACCCTCAGTTCTGTAAACTCCTGTCCACTCTGACGCAGCATGTGGACTCCACTGGACTCACGCTGACACTCAAGACGGAGCTGGAGAAGGTAATGAAAGTCCAGATGTCCCTGTTTACCTGGGACGGTCCCAGTTTTGAGCCCTGTGTTCCCCTGTCCCTGCAGATTTATCCAAAACCAGTGATTTGTCCCAGTTTTTTTTTTTCATTTGTATTTTATTGTCTTTTCACAATGTGGATTTACATGATAATTAAGCAAACAAAGTAATTTACAAATTGTCCATATTAAGTCAAATCTGGATGTCCAATGTCCATAGTTAGGCATTTCTACATTTCTCATTTCTACTTGCACAAACTGTAATGTAACTTTCATAAGAACAGGTAATTAATAAAAAAATAATAATAATTGATAAATAAAATAAAACATTGTAGCTTTAAACCAGGGTGTAAGTTCAGTCTTTGTTATCCAGACAATCGTACAGGTTCTACACAAAGTCAGATCTATGCTGTTCCTTTCCAGATTTTTTTAAATTTATGACCTTCCAATCTAAGTGAGGCATTGAGTTTTTCCATATTATAAATACTTAATATTATATCAAACCACTCTTCTATTTTAGGCCTCTGATCACTTCGCCATCTCCTGGTAATCGCTTTGATTTGTCCCAGTTTTATACAAAAAGTGCCTCTATTTTTGACCAATTTGATCCCTACCAACAATAAAAGGAGGCATAAATTGTCACTTGTTGAGGTAAAATACAGAAAAACTGCTTAAAAACGACCAAAACACAAAGAAAATGTTACGATACTGAACATGAATGGGCCGAGCGCAGAACAATTTTCCATAATTACACACTCGTTTCACAGTTTTATTATTAACAACCGCCACAAACCGGGAATGTCCCAGTTTTTGATGTTGAAAATGTGGTAAAATTTGGAAATTATCACATTCAAAAACACTCATTAGGCCTTTTTGTCATTGATTAGAGCAGGGGAGGACAATTCTTTTTTCCATGGGGCCACATGAGAAACAGAAAATATTGGGGATTAACTCAATTCTGCAGAATATAAATTATATTTCTTTATAAAACTCACGGTGAGGCGTCTTTTAGCGTTTACGGCCCCCGTTTGTGGGACAGTCGACCTGAGGATCTGAGGTCTGCTGCGAGTGTTCATATTTTTAAAAGTAAACTCAAAACGTATCTTTTTAATTAAGCTTTTAATTGAAACTTTAACTTGTTTTAACTTATTATTATGGTTGTTATTACTATATTTGTTTTACATGAAATTATCATTACCATTTTACTTAGTCTCCATCTGATCTTAGCTCACCATTTTTATTCTTACTCTAACATTTAGGAGCTTTATGTTTTTGTTTAAATTGTTGTTTATATGGATGAAACAGGGTGGGGTGGGGAGTTGCTGCTGTTTTTAATTATTATATTGTAATTTTTCTGTTGCCTGTGAAGCTCTTTGTGCTACATTTCAAATGTATGAAAAGTGTTATACAAATATAGTTTGATTGATTGAGTGATTGATTAAAAAAAGCCGTAAATATCGTTGTTTTGACGAGCTGCTCAGACTGGTAAGAGTTTACGTTACGACGAAGCAATAAAAAAATGAAAAAGTCTTACAAAAAATGTTTAAAAACACGTCTAAAATAAAAGCAATGCAGTTTTAGTCCATGCATGAGGTAAAATATAAAATATGTTTATTTTGTAAACCGGCTGGTCAGAGTCAGACAAAGCGAACCAAAGTAGAGCAATAATTCTTATCAAAGTTAATATTTAATTCATCAAATCTGTGGTACTTCATTTTGAAACTGTAAAATGAGGAAGTATTTAAACGTATCCTCCTCTTATCTCTCACAAACCCTTTTGCACATCACTATTATTCACATGCATGGATTTCTGTTTGCGTGTACATAGGGGTGTGCAAAAATATCAAAATATCAATATATCGTATCGTTTAATTTGATGATACAGTATCGATATTGTGGGCTACTGTATCGATATATCGCCGAGAGCATTTTTTGGTGTAATTTACTAAATTATTTAGTTACAGTGCTACAGTTTAGTTGCTTGGAAACTCGTTTATGCACATTTTCAGTGTTTTGATGAGTAAAATGGGCTTTTCTCAAATTACCTTTGCGCAAGAAATTATTTAACAAAGACTTTTATTGTCACAGCCATGATTTAGCCATTATTTTTTATTGAACTGTATCAAATCGTTTTGAAATATATCGTATCGAATCAAATGTGCACTGTATCGAGACGTGTATCATATCGTGGCCTGTGTATCGAGGTATGTATCGTATTGCCAACTTCTTAATGATACCCAGCTCTATGTGTACAGTTTTAGAATAGTTTTTTCAGACGGAAAAGAGGAGCTGGCCGGACTGTCATCACGCAACCTGTTCACTCTCAGCACAAAACTGTTCTATTTATCCTTGGTTTGTGATCATTAAAATGTTTTAGAAGAATATGAAGACAGCACTGTAGTAACTGTAATAAAATGTATGTTGGTCTAGTTAAGATTAGAGGTGTGCAAAAATAGCTAAAAACTGATATATCGTATCATTTAATGTGATGATACAGAATCGATATTGTGGGCTGCTGTATCGATATACCAAAAAATACTCTTGGAGATATATTTTACTAAATTGTTTTGTTACAGAGCTACAGTTTTGTTGCTTGTTTAGAGGAAGGAAACTTGTTTTTGTGACACATTTGACATTTTCACTGTTTTGATGATTAAAATTAAAATGTGTTTCATATTTACTTTGCACAAGAAGAAGTGGTTTAACAAAAACTTTTAGTATCACAGCCTCGATTTAGCCTTTATTTTTTATTGTACCGTATTGAATCGATATTATGAATATATATCTG
This sequence comes from Boleophthalmus pectinirostris, assembly GCF_026225935.1. NCBI lineage: Eukaryota > Metazoa > Chordata > Actinopteri > Gobiiformes > Gobiidae > Boleophthalmus > Boleophthalmus pectinirostris. The sequence goes on along the minus strand of NW_026571153.1, from coordinate 3,193,612 downwards.
AATGTATCAATAATGATGTTTAACTTCTTGGTTCTTTTTAAATCAATGTCAAGTTTACCTTGTTTGACATGTTTGCTGTTACTGCTGCATGCAGAATTGCCATGATTTGCATTGAATCGGCATCATGCAATCATCATACAAAAAATTCAGGAATGTCAAAAAGAAGAACAGCAGGAAATCCGCCATATAGACCATGTAAAAGGAACAACCACAGGAGGGAGCTCGGGTCAGGTCGGAAAACAACAAATTGGATGGACGATGAAATCAGGAAATGGCACGGACAGCATTAACCGTGATGACGGCGCGTTCACACACCTGGGACACCTCCTCCTGTGGTCAGTCTGACACCTGCAGGTCATCTGACCACGCAACAACAGCTGATATACGACACCTAGTTCAACACTTGACATCACACATGTCAACAGGAACACACTGCACTGCATTGTCTTTAAAAAGAACCCAAGTAGTTAAAGTATAAGAAGACAAAATGAACATCTTTTGCTTGTTTATGTCAAGTTTATTTCTTACTTTAATATGTTGTTTATGTTGGTGTGATCTCACCTTAAAACACTTGTGCGTCCCATTTACACACTCAAACTGTCTACCAAGTCCTGATTTGGGGTTGAGTTTTATTTGTTATCACATTTTAATCACATCACATTTGAATCTTTCTGTCCAGGCTGAGCAGAAGCTGCAGAGTCAGAGGAGGAACTGGCTTCAGTCTCAGGGCCTTTTCCAGACGCTGAAGGAGATGATCCAGGAGCACTGCGTCAAAAAGCACCACTCCATCGTCCCGCCCGACAGGAATATGGTACACGCTCTCACCGCATACCGTAAAACATCTGTATTTTTATTTCATTTTGATTTCATTTGTGTCGTTCGTGTCTGTACAGTTTTACGAGACGATGGAGAAGTGTCTGCTCGTGGCTCGGTGCGTTCGAATGTTGGATCCGAGCGACACCACGGAAAAGGAGCTGCCCAATATCCTGGGGCTGGAACCTGAACACGTGCTGCAGCTGATGCCTCTAGAGAAAGTAAGACACGTGTTTTTTATGTTTTCGTTATTGTTTAGGCTTCATATTAATTCGTAAATGACAATTCGTAAAAAAACAAAAACACGTAAAAAGCGTGCTGTGCGTTTTCCTTGCGTTTGCGCCTCTGCAAGAACTTTGGTGTGTGTTTTCTGTTTTATTTAAAGTATTCTAAACTTAAATTTGATACTCTTTCCTAACAAACTACTACACCATTCACTTCGGTCTTACTCTTTTGTAGAACGTGCAGAGAATGAAGCAAAGTTTGCCCCATGAGCTGGAGAAACATCTGAAGAAGAAGTGTCTGAGCCTCCTCTGTTACTACCATCCTGAGTGGGGTATGGATGGACTTCTTTGAACAATTTAGTGTCTTTTTTTTTTTTAACCAAATGTTTATTGGTTTTTAATATAACAAATAAACAATACACAAACCAACATAACAGGTCCAGGACAAAATTAAATAAATAAAAGATTAGTGCTCATCAATATCTACCACATTAAGACACTTAAAACACTTAAAACACACTTAGACAAACTTAAAACAACAATACTACTCAGCCGCTCAATGATCTAATATATGCCTCATAACAAGGAGGTTTTAAGATCAGATATTGTTTTTTTTTTTTTTTTTTGCATTATGGATACACGCTGTGGACAATTCTAAACAGGCAATGTCCATAAATGAAAGTACCCATTGGCGATGTGATAAAGAATGAGTGTGTTTCCATCTAACAGCAACCTTTTTTTTAGCAGCTGTAAGGCCAGCCAGAAAAACCTTTTCTTGCTCTCTACTCAAGCCAAGCAGAGACATATCATTAAGAATCAATTTTAGTGTCTTTTTTTATTCATTCATTCATTTTATTTGTTTGAACAAGGTATAAGAATATTAACAATAACAAAAAAAACAACAAGGATATGTACATGAACGTATTTGAAACCTGATGCTCAAAAGGAGTAGACAGGATGGCGCCACCTAGTGCGTCTGCTCAATTTCATTTCTCTCCAGTGACTAGATCAGGAATCAGAATACAATAGATGATTTGCAAGAATCCTGGAAGTTGTAGATCGCGCCCCAGCCAATCAGCTGTGAGCTGTGAAGCAGTGACGTCAAACTCGTCGTGGCGTCTGTCTGTGTCCCTTTTGTGGAACAGCACAACAGTAAACAAAGCGTCGAGATGGATGTAGACGAAGACAGACATTCTGTCTTGGCAACGATTCCCAAAATCGAGGATTTAAAACCGGAACAAAGAGAATGTTTGGTGAATTTTATCAAGGGGAAAGACGTTATTGTCCTTCTTCCTAAGGGATTTGGCGCATTACAAATGTCACGACCAAACAGCAGTGATTGGTTAAATTAAAAAAAAGTACCCGCCTACCAACGAGCGAACGAATCCTAACGCTGTGAGGTCACACGGTTTACACAAAGTGAAACTGACTGATGAATCAGGCTACAAAAGGAGTAGGATGATGTTTAAAAAACTTAGTGTCCTACCCCAATTGTTTTATATAATCATGTGATTGACTTTTTTTTTTAACACCTTTGGAGTGCTTACCTGTTGTATTCCTTGCATAAATAAACACAGATACATACATACAATATAATAGTTTATGGTCGTACAAATTAAAAATAATGTTAAAGTAGGCGCAAAATGTATTGTTTATGATCGTACAAAATAAGCAGTAATGAGAATAAAAAAAATTTAAGGATTTTTTTTGTTTTTGTTTATGCTCGTACAAACTAATAACAGGTTTCTGGAAAAGTCATGGAAATTGAAAATGTCATTTTCCAGGCCTGGAAAATTCATGGAATTTTGTAAATTCAGTCAAAGTTTTGGAAAAGTCGTGGAAGTTTATTATGTCTTTCACACAACTCCAGCGTTCTGTTAAGTTTTCATGAGACTTTTCTGATTATTTCTGAACGTCTGCGCCTTTTGTTTAAAAGAAACGACAATAAATCCACTGACAGGATTTAAAATGTTAAAAACTATAATCCCAAACCATAAGGTGAGTGGAAAGAGTTCACATTTCAGATTTAGTAGGTGCTGTAAAGTCATGGAAAAGTTTTGAAATGTTGTCAGTGAAAAAGAGTAGGAACCTTGTAATAAAAGTGATGAAGACGGCATTAAAGTTTATCGTTTATGAATGAAAAAAGTGAAGATTTTGGTTTTCATTTATGATCGTACAAACTAATACTAATCATAACGAAGGCAAACCTAAAGTAACTATGGTTTATTTTATTTCATCTTGTAGAAAACGAGAGCGAGAATCTGAAGTGCACTAAACTGATGCACCTGTCGAAACAAGTGGCCAAAGACAAGAAGAGCGCAGAGAGTCTGAAGGAGCGCTGTCGGGAAAACAAAATCCTGCTGCAGAGACAGACTCAGCTTTATCTCTCCGTGAGTTTACAGGAATTCAACACATAATTCACCTACGATTGATTATTTGACCGTCAGTATAACAACAATAATGTGTTTGTGTTTACCCCAGGAGCTGGTTAAATGCATTAAACTCCTACAAACTCTCATCCTGGATCACAGACTGAAAATTCAGACGGATTTGGATAAGAAAAAGTTGGAGTACTTCGAGGGCAAATGTGAACTGGTGCTGCAGAAGATCAAGTGAGAACATTTTGTGTTTTTGTACATGCACATTAGACTCGCTAGGGTCGGGGAAGTAACCAAAAACAAACAAAAAAACGAGGTGGAGAATAGAATAAATTCAGTAATGTTTAATTAACAGGAATATGAAAGGTAAATAAAAAAAAACAGGCTAAAATATGCACAGAAAATAACCTAAACTAAGAAATAAAATAACAGGATTAACATTTTCTGCCAAAAACGAGTCACGCAGGTCTACACAAAAACAAATAATTAAACTAAGGGACACACAACAAAACTACATTTATTTATTTATTTATAAGAGATGCCCCTTGAGACATAGCATCTTGTTTGTGAGGGGGTTCGAAATACATGAACAAAAATGATATTTACAGAAAGGAAAGAAAAAACTAAATTAAATTAGGGGTGTCAAAATCGCGTTAATTGCGATTATTAATTACAGTCATATTTACGTTATGTTTTTTAATCGCGTTAATCTCATTTTTAATCTCTAACTTTACTGTTTCTGTATGTGAGTTGCTTTATTTATAAAATCTATTTTTTATGTGTTGTTGGGACAACAAAACACACACAAAAACACATTTATACATTTTTTTATTTCGGTAATTCCACTCATTGACGGAAACCCACACAAAACGTGCGCAGTAAGAGCGATGTAAACGTCATGTTAACGTTGGCGGCGTCAGTCGCACATTGGACGAGGTGGAAGAGCCAGTAGAACAGAGGCAGCAGTGCACAGGGAAAACACATTTGTGTCTTGGAAATTATTCTCCCGACGTAAAATATAAAAGAAAATAACAAATATAATATCGCCTGAAAACAACCTGCATAGACTCATGATGTCTGCACTACTGTCCTATACACACACACACACACACACACACAACACACACACACACACAAACACACACACACACACACACACACACACACAAACACACACAAACACACATAAACACACACACACACACACACACAAACACACAAACACACACACAACACACACACACACACAAACACACACACACAAACACACACACACACAACACACACACAACACACACAAACACACACAAACACACACACAAACACACACACACACACACAAACACACACAACACACACACACACACACACACACAAACACAAACACACACAAACACACACACACAACACACACAAACAAACACACACACACACACACACACACACACACACACACACACACAAACACACAAACACACACACACACAAACAACACACAACACAAACACACACAAACACACACAACACACACAACACACAAACACACACAACACAAACACACACAAACACACACAAACACAAACACACACAAACACACACACACACACGCACACAAACACACACAAAACACATAAACACACACAAACACAAACAACACACACCTTCATCATCGTCATTAACCGTGAACGCGTGGACCACGTTTCCTCCGTAGTTACTGCGTGGACACAGACCTGCTCCCGTGAGCCGCGTGTGGATCGTGTTTTCTCGCGTACGCGGCGTAAACCGAGCTTCCTCCTGTGAACCTCTAAACCAGAACTAACACCAAGACTAAAACCAGGACTAAACCAGGACTAAACCAGTCCAGGACTAAACCAGGACTAAACCAGAACTAAAACCAGAACTAAAACCAGGTCTAAACCAGGTCTAAACCAGGTCTAAACCAGGACTAAACCAGGACTAACCAGAACTAACACCAAGACTAAAACCAGGACTAATCCAGTCCAGGACTAAACCAGGACTAAACCAGAACTAAAACCAGAACTAAAAACCAGGTCTAAACCAGGTCTTAAACCAGGTCTAAACAGGACTAAACCAGGACTAAACCAGAACTAAACCAGAACTAAAACCAGGACTAAACCAGGATAAACCAGAACTAAAACCAGAACTAAAACAGGATTAATCCATTCAGGACTAAACTAAGACTAAAGTAGGACTAAAGCAGGTCTAAACCAGGAGTAAAACAAGGACTAAAACCAGTGATCTCATATCTAAAGCATTTCTCTATCAATAATATTTTTAATATGGTTAAGGAAAGACTGGACTTTTATTGTCTTTAAGTCGACAAAAGTTATTATGTTATTATATTATTATATTTTGATCTGCCACAATAATGTAATAATAAATTTAAATGAAAATACCTCAAATTGAAGCTTTTCTCAGCAATTTTTTAGATGAGATTAAAATGAGATTTAATGGGATTAATTAATTACAGATCATAATTAATTAATCTCTCAATTTTTTTTAATCGCATGACAGCACTAATTAAAACAAAACAAAAGACAAACACAACACACTGACAACATTCATACTGTACAATTCAGGATCCTAAGATACACATCTCTCCTGTATTTGTAAACTATATGAGAACTTTCAACATTGGCAGCATTTTCTGAAGCAGTGATTTTCAACTCGTGTGCCGTGAGAAATGATCCAATATCACTTTTTTAAAATTAAAATTAATTAATTATTACCTGCAAATATTATGTCATTGTCGAGTGTCCGTGCTGTATTTACTACAGCACGGACACTATACTACAGTGTTGTATATAATGACTGACAGTGATCTAAATTCGTCCGGGTGGCAACAGGCAGCTAATGGCCTCGTTCCTTTAAAAGAATTAGTAACACATGTGCGTGGTGACAGTCATGGAGAAGTTTTGAAAACGGACGAATGCAAACTCCGAACTGGGCCCTGGACAAGATTCTGACCCAGAAGAAGAGCGTTTCAAGATTAACTGCTATAAAAACTAAAAACAGAGAGAGACTGAGAGCTTCGTGTGTGTCTTTCTTCTATTCCTGCCAGGATATCAGCTTTGTGTTCATCTAAACAGGCGCAGGTCTCACACTGAGGAAGTAGAAATTAATGTAGAAATTATATTGTAATTAAATATACTGTATAGTGTCATTTTGTAACATTTTGGTCAGTGGTGTGCCGCAAGATTTTTCCAATGTAAAAAACGTGCCGTGGCTCAAAAAAGGTCGAAAAACACTGAACTAAACCTTTAAAACACTGGTTATTCAATGGTCAAATATGTCGCCATGTTTAACCAATTTATATTTTCTTTTATTTTGAAGGGTTGTTGGTTTAACTCTTGGTTTAATTCTTAAACTTTTGACTTTGAACTTCAAATGAACTGTTTGAAACTAATTGTGTGTACGGTGAGTGTGTTGTGTGTATAGTGAGTGTGTTGTGTGTAGTGAGTGTGTTGTGTGTGTAGTGAGTGTGTTGTGTGTACAGTGTGTGTGTGTGTATAGTGAGTGTGTTGTGTGTACAGTGAGTGTGTTGGTGTTGTTGTACTTTTGTGTGATTGTTGCTGTACTTTTCCTCGTCCTGTAGATGATTTTACATCGACCTGCCGAGGGACTGAAGATGGAAATGAGCCACGTTGGCTTTAATCTTTACATATTTACATTTTTATTGTTCGTTAATATGTACTGTCCCTTTACAGATTCATAAAATAAGAAGAAATAAGAAATGAATGAAGAACAAAAGCAACTCTATGTACAACAGGAAGTACATAGAACAAAAATGTATTTAGTAGGATGTTATCACAAGTAAAGGGATGAAACCACAAACACAATCAAAATATAGGTAGCACTTTATAATAACTCCTCTTTATTAAGCATTTATTAAGCATTATTTAATACATTTGTTAATCATTAGTAAACTGTTAACTCTTAATTATTTCTTAACCTATTCTAACTACCATGTACAAGTGCTTAGTAACTGATCAATACCGGGGAATAACCCCATTAAGAAATGAGTAACAAATCATTAGTTGAGTATGTGGGTTAAGAATTTGATAAATTTGGGTGTAACAATGCTTTTACATATTAAAAGTTGATGAGTAGTAATGAATTAGTAATGATTTACTAATGATGACTAAAGACATTAAATAATGTGTTTACTAATGATTAAATCACATGAAAAAATGAAGAGGTAAGTGTGAACAAATGATGAACCAGTGTGTTAAATAATGCTTAACAAAAGGCTGTAAGATGACTTCTTCACCATTAACATATATATACATAACAAAGCATTAACATAAACATCTATAAATGATTAACTGATGAGAAATAATTAAGAGTTAACAGTTTACTAATGATTAACAAATGTATTAAATAATGCTTAATAAATGCTTAATAAGGAGGAGTTATTATAAAGTGCTACCAAAATATAAATATAAATTATATTAATATACAATATAAAATAAAATAAAAATATATATAAATAATATATCATATGAAATAAAAAGGCACAACACAGAACTAAACTAAACAAGTGTCTCAACACAAAAAAAGTCAGACACCTGTACAAAAAAACAAGTGACTGACACCAAAGAGACAAACACAAAAACACAAAATGGCAGCGCGGCCCCCGAGACCAACATCCCTGGAAATGTCCTTAAATAAGAGGCGGTGTCTGCAGGTGAGGCGGGTTTGAACTCAGACTTGAACTTTAACAGCTGCATCAAATCAATAACATCTGCAGCCTTTTACCATCTAAAAAACAGAGCAAAAATCAAAGGTTCAGAGTCTAAATCAGACTTGGAGAAACTTATCCATGCGTTTGTCTCCAGTAGGTTAGATACTGTAATGTTCTGCTCACTGGTCTCTCCAAACGAGCTGTGAGACGCTGCAGAACATCCAGAACATCCAGAACGCTGCAGCTCGGGTCCTGACTCGAACTAGGAAGTACGAGCACATAAGTCCTGGTCTCAGGTCTCTGCTCTGGCTCCTGTGCCTCAGAGACTTTAAAGCAGCTCTGTTTGTACAAGTGTCTCCATGGCCGAGCACCAAAGTCCATCTGTGACATGTTAGTGTCATATGAACATCTCACACTCTGAGGAGCTCAGGGACCAACTCCTGCTGGTGCCCAGAGTCACGACTAAACAAGGGGAGTCAGAGTTTCAGGTTCATGCAGCTAAAACCTGGAACAGTCTGAACATGTGAGACAGACTCTTCTGTGACGCTGTTTAAATCCAGACTCTAAACATTTCTGTTTAACTGTGCAAATAACTGAAAGGTTTTCATTCCTGCACTCTTCTCTCCAATTTATGTCTCTCTTTTTTAATTTTAATCTTCATGATTATTTATGTTTTGATTTGTTTTTAATGTATTTCTTATTCTGTAAAGCACTTTGAATTACTTTGTGTACGAATTGTGCTGTACAAATAAACTTGCCTTGTGAGCGTAAACAAGCTCCACCAATCACAGAGCAGGACTCCCACAGCAGGAATCAGAACAGCTCAGAAAAATAAATGAAAACACACAAAACGAGTCAGAACTGGAGGCCCTGTTCCATAACAACATTATGATTGTTAAACTTATTTTCTTTTTCTTCTGAAGGACGGAGATGGTCGAGATTCAGCTGGACACTTACACACCAGACGCAATATCTGCCCACAGAAAAATAAGGTCACTCAATTGAACACCGGCATCTTTATACTCAAAACATTACTGAGTCTACGTCGTTCTAAAACTGTCTCGTTGTTGTTGTTGTTGCAGAGAGAAACTGGAGTCCGAGCTGAAGTTCCGTCAGGAGGAGAAACAGTCCGTGGAGTTAAAACTCGCCTCTTTCGAGATCTTGGGGAAAGAGTTCCAGGCCCTGGCGGAGGAGTACGGCAGGTTACGACGAGAGATTGAAATGAAAAACTGGGCCCTGAAAGAGTTCACTCAGTTCAGCAACAAGTGAACGTTTGTAGAAGAAGTTCAGCTCTTAAATATTTGAGAAATGATGTTTAACCGTTTGTTTTTGTTTTATTAATGTCAAAGTTCTAGTTTTGTTTCTGGTTCATGTGACGTTAGATTCTTTACGCTGAAATGGAGAACAAATTATCGCAGTATTTGTCAGAGGTGGGGACTTAAAAATCGTGACTTGGACTCGAGTCGGACTTGAGTCACTGTTTTTAAGACTTGAGACTTGACTTGATAAAATGGACTAAGACTTGGGACTCAACTTGGACTTGAAGATCAGTGACTTTGGTCTTGACTTGGACTTGAGCCCTGTGACTTGACAAGACTTTGAAGATAATGTTTTTATAAAATACTTTTCTCTTTCCAGTTGTTGTTGAATTTTACAGGAACAAACTTTCACATGTTTGTCCAACTTCTCTATTTGTCACTTTCGATGGAACTGAAGTACTCTGATACTCAAATGTACTGCAGTAATATAAAGTACAACACAGTAAAACAGAGGGAACTACACAAAGAACACAATACTTCCATTTCAGTGCAAACTACAAGATAAAATAACGGTTATTAAGCACTTTTAAATCTGAATCTTTCTGTTCTGACCGTAATAATTCACACTAACATCTTGTCAAGACGTTTAAAAAGGAAAAAAATGTTATTATTAAGCATTTCTACAACACTTATATAAATATACCATGACTTTTTAAGAACAGTTTAGTTTAAAAATTCATATAAATTGCAAAAATCAAAGCTATATTTGTTACTTTTTTGGTTTAAAGACTTGAAATGACTTGAAGCTCAAAGCAGACGACTTGGACTTGACTTGGACTTATGGGACAGTGACTCGAGACTCGACTTGGACTTGCCTGTGGGTCAGTCCGTATGAAATCAGCCGTTTTCAAGGAATCTCCCCTATGAGCCGTCTCAGATTTGGCTGAAAAAAATTCAAAAAAATTTCTAAAATCACCAAATGAAAGAATCTCAAATTTTAGCTCAGTCCCTTGAGTCGTTCCTGAGTTATGGCCCGTTGATTCAAGAAAAGAGAGTCATTTTCAAAAATTCCGTTTGAAATGAAGGAAGTTAATAGTAGATGTTTTTATTACTTTGGCATATTCTGATTAGTTTAAAGTTTCTCTGGTAAAAAATTTATCAACATCTAACTGTGCCACATGGGGAACCGAGGCTCCAAAGAAGGGACCAAAAAGATCACATTTGTTCTGTGACCATATTTGAGACTCTACACCGTCCACATGAAAACTCAGAAAAGTGTGAGATTTGTGTCAGAAATGTTCATTCTCTCAAATATTCAGGTTCAACTGTTAGTTTGTAAATATCTGCTTGGAGTAAATAGATCTTGGACCTCAAAAATTGAAAAAAAAAAATTGAGCGGCAACAAAAAGTGAGATTTTGGAGGCCCACAGCGCCCCCCTTAATAAAAATACACAATATTTGACAACAGATTCAGAATCTATGACCTAAAAATCTACAATAATTCACATTTTCATCTTTCTAACTCTATTTTTTATGAAGTTATGGTCTCTCAAACATGATTATAAATTAAGGTGTCAGAAAACGTGAACATGGCCCCAAAATTTCACCGGGCCATAACTCAGGAACGACTCCAGTGATTGAGCTAAAATTTGAGATTCTTTCATTTGGTGATTTTAGACATTTTTAGAATTTTTTTCAGCCAAATCTGAGACGGCTCATAGGGGAGGGCGGCTGATTTCATACGGACTGACCCCTGGATTTGACTTAGACTTGAGGTCAAAGACTTGAGACAAACAACGACTTGGTCCAGCCTCTGGTATTTGCAGTGAATAATTTTGATTTAAAAGTGTTATTCAATTTTATGAGTTTGATTGTTGAACTAAAAATGCAATATTGTGGACAAATCTCTTAAATTAACAAATCAGCTGTAATCACTTTGTAAAACCACAAGATGGCGGTATAATGCCAAACTAAACATGTACAATTCTGTCTTTTTTTACGCTTCCTCTATTATAAAAGTACAAATTGTAAACTAATGAATAAAATATTTGTCATAAGAACTATAATGTTGATCTTTTTATAATGTTATATTTTTATATTTCGGGGTTTCAGATGCATCACTTCATTTTTTGGACCAATATTGTTTAATTCAGATGGGGGAGAAGCTAAAATTAAAATGGATCCAGTGCAGGTTTTTATGGAATATAAAATTGTCTTGGGTCTAGTCAATAATTAAAATGCTCAGGTTTAATGTTTAGGAATTTATGTTTTTAATATTTCACGACAAATTACATTGAAATCAAAAAAAGAAAAAAGGTTCTTGCCCCCTATGTAGAAGTAAAAATCTGAAAACCACCAATTAATTTGTATTTCCGCGTTGTTCACATTCAGGGATGTGCCACATGTCAGCATCATCACTGAGGATCTTTGTTAAGCACCTTTCAGTCTTTCGAAATGATCAATTTGTGGCACGTTTTTAAACATAAAGAAACTTACAGAGCACAGACACTGCCCACTCTAAAATATCACGTTTTAAACCGCGTGGATGTAATTTTAAAATTATAAAAATGAGCGGATGATAACACAGGAGCGGCGCCTCTGTCCGCATCATCTCTGCGCTCGCATCAGCACGAATATACAACTGTAGATGTCGCTCTGAAGATCGCTCTTTGTTGGAGCGGATGCGTCAATAAAGCCGCCATCTTGGTACTGGTTAACGCTGTTTTAAATGAATGAACGTCAATCAAGGATGAGGTGAGATCAGAGTTTCCCACAGACCAAGAAGGTCAGGTCAGATTTTACCTGTGAAATGTTCTGTCGTGCTCTTGTTCTTCTTATTCCGCTCATTCGTATGTGGCGCAAAAGTTGGGGCCACATGAGAAACAAAAAATACTGTGGAGGGCCGGGTCAAAATGCTGTAACTCAATTCTACACTGTAAATTCGACCCAATTAAGCAATAATTTTTTTTTAAATTGAGGTAAATGGTTGCCTAACTTAAAAAAAAAAAAAAAAAAAAAAAAAAAGTTTATTGTCTTTTTGTTTTTAATTAATGTAAATTTAAAAAAATTAGTAAGTATCACACAAAATAAATAAATAAATTATAATAATCAATAAATAAGCAATTAATTTAATTATTTGTTATAATAGTATTAATAATTATGTTTATTTATTAAATTATTTAATTTTTTTTATATTTTATTAAGGGCATTTTAAAAATTAATTTGTAAATATATTAATTAATTTACAGTAATTTAAAAAGTAGGACTACAAAAACATTAATTGTATTTATTTTTAAAAAGCAATAAAGAGCATTGTTTTGGGTTGTTAAGCAATGCAGCTTTAGTCCATGCATGAGGCAAAATTATAAAATATGTTTATTTTGTAATTCCAAATGATCTTAAACGGGCCAGTCAGAGTCAACCAAAGGGGCTGTATGGTGCTGTACAATGCCCAGGTCTTGGTTAATACTATTACTACTACTACTACTACTACTACTACTACTACTACTAATACTAATAATAATAATAATAATGCATCAGTTTTATATAGCACTTTTCTGGACACTCAAATATGCTCCACATACGCCAAGGGATTTATGAATTCTTTGTATTGTGGATAATAAGTTAAATTTAATTAATTACCATTGTCAAGGTACCATTTTGATGCCTAACTTGGTGCACCAATTAATGGATAATGGTTCCCCGTCTAAGGCTTACCATTGCTCTTATATTTACTCAGTTTCCTTGTGGCTGCTGAAATGTGTAGCTCTCTGGCATTTTTTGTTTTGTAAAGATAATAACTCACTGGAGAACTGGACTTTACATCGATGCATCAACAATCCCATCTGCACTTTATACTGTATGTACCTTTGATGTTTTGTCCTGTCGTTATGTTTTCTGTAATAATAATAATAATAATAATAATAATACTACTACTACTACTAGTACTACTACTACTACTAATAATAATAATAATAATAATAATGATACTACTACTACTACTATACTACTACTACTACTACTACTACTACTACTACTAATAATAATATAATAATAATAACGCTACTACTACTACTACCACTAATAATAATAATAATAATAATAATAATAATAATAAAAAGCTCACTGGAGAAAAAAGGTTAAGAAGTTAAGAACCCAACTCCCGTACCAAAATGGCGGCAGTATTAACACGTACCAAGCAACGCGACATCTATCGTTTTATATCTGCACCATCATCACCATCATCATCCTTTCCCCGCCCCCCGCCTCAGACCCCGCCCTCCCCTCGTGCGTGCAGCTCGCGCACCCCTGCCTCCTCCTCCACCTCCACCTCCTCCTGCGAGCGCGAGCCTCCAGCCTCCACCGCTGCACGCGCGCCGCATCTGGACTCGCGTCTCGTTGTCCTCATGCTCCTCATGCGCCTCATGCGCCGCACCGACACGCCGACTCACCGGGCCGCACCACGCACCGCGCCGCTTTGGATCCACTCACCCGGGGCCAGCACGCCATGTCGGAGGTCCGCAAATTCACCAAGAGGCTGAGCAAACCGGGCACCGCGGCCGAGCTGCGGCAGAGCGTCTCCGAGGCTGTGAGAAGCACCGTGGAGCTGGTGGTAAGCAACGCAAACCCCCACGTAGAACCTCGTTTTCAAGTCACTTCCTCACGTTTTGCTTTTTATTTCACTCTTTTCTCAACTCATTGTAACATTTCTCCACTTTTTACCACCACACTTCCTCTATTTTTATCTCTACACCGCTTTATTTACGTTTATTTCCACATTTAATCACATTTTTATCACATTTCTCCACCGTTCTAACTTCACATCCCTCACATTGTTTCCTAAAATGCTGTAATTGAGTTGTGCATTTCGCTAATTACACGGTACTAAACGCTCTGTAACTGCACTACCCCGTTTGCTTTCCTGTGTTTTTTTTTTTGTTGTTTGTTTTTTGTTTTTTATTCCTTGATGGTTCTGAGAGATCTGCAGCCTCCTCCTGGTCCTTTTGTGTGCGGAGCCGGAGCCAGAGCCGGAGCCGGAGCCGGGACAGGAGCGGTGCCAGGCGGACAGCTGCATGGGGGGGAACATGCATGCCTCCCTTGTCCTCCCGCATGCTCCTTTAATTCCCTCCAAAATGGCTCCACTGTGCGATGATAAAAAATGCGTTTGTGGTGTAATCGGGGTAATTAATTCATAAAGAAACGCTGAAAAGTCCGTGGATCTGTCGGCGTGTTTTCGGGATTAGACCGCATCAGAAACAGGGATTAGACGCAGTGGATTATGCTCTGGACGTGCTGATGCAGCGTTTTGGGAGAATGTTTCGGACTTCCGGTCATCGCGCAATCCGCCGAAAAAGTGAGCATCAAACCGCCGTGTTTTGTTTTCCCAGTGGGATGTGTCTATCGTCAAAGTCGATCTTTTCAAGTCTTTTGAACGATATCGCTTTTGTTTCTAGTTCTGATATTGTCATGATTTAGTTTTGGGATTCCGGACATCGTAATTGTGCGGTTGTTCGATGTCCTAAAAGCGGAAAACTACGGAAGTCGAGAGGGGTCGCAACAAACACAAACGCCGCAATAAATACAAATGCAACGACACAACAAAAAGCCACAACAAACCAAAAAAAGCCACAACGGAAATGACCGCGGGACTCTATTTTCATGCAAACGCAGCAACAAATACAAATGCCACAACACATTAAAAAGCCACAACACATCAAAAAGCCACAGCGGAAGTGACCGCGGGACTCTATTTTCCAATCAAGCGGCAAGTGAAGAAGAAGAACTACAACGTGAAAAATAAAGGAACGGAGAAGTTGGAAACGTAAGTAAAAGTAATTTATTGTTTTGTCATTATTCGTTTCACGTTGTAGTTCTTCTTCTTCACTTGCCGCTCGATCGGTCCGTCGGAAAATAGATCCCGCGGTCACTTCCGCTGTGGCTTTTTAATGTGTTGTGGCTTTTTAACGTGTTGTGGCTTTTTAATGTGTTGTGGCATTTGCGTTTGTGTTGTGGCGTTTGTATTTGTTGCGGCGTTTGCATTAAAATAGAGTCCCGCGGTCACTTTCGTTGTGGCTTTTTTTGGTTTGTTGTGGCTTTTTGTTGTGTTGTCTCGTTTGTATTTGTTGCGGCATTTGCGTTTGTTGTGACCCCTCTCGGCTTCCGTAGAACGGCTCGAGAAACGGGCTTCGGAAGTTTGCAAACTCCATAAATGCAAAAGTGAATCAGATGTGTGTGACTGCAAACCTCCGTTCAAACTGTTTCTCTTCCCAACAGAATTGAAAAATAGTGAAAGGTGAAGGTGACGGGCAGGACTGATCCACAGGAAGAACCAAAAAGGAAACTTTTGACTGACTAAGAAATCATCCCGAGTTTACAGTGAACATTTTGTATGTGGAAACAAAACAAAATCCCGTTTGTTAAGGCCGAGCTTGCACTTTCTTGTTCTTGTGGTTTTACAGCAACATCACGTCTTGGTCTCTTTGCAGTGGAAGGTGTTTCTTGGTGAACAGTTGGTGTCTTTCGCTTTGACGTTGACTTTTTAAATTTGTAACCAAGGTTGAGCGACGGATCAGGATTTTGCAAGTGGTTCTAGCTGTGGTTTGACTCCGGTTTGTTTAAACTGTTTTCTGCAATAGTGTCACATGACTGATGTCGCGAACCAAGTGAATCACAGTGACGTGGTCCAGTAAGGACGCGATTTGAGCTCCTACGTCAGAGTATCAGTGTTTTCAGGCGTCCACACGGTGCCGGATCAGATCTGTACTCGGATGAATTCGTGGGAGCTGACGGCACCAGATTGTTCCGTCTCTGGAGCCTTTTTCCATCAGATTAGTGTGAACGAACACTGCACCCACAACGAAAACAACTCAAATACGAACTAATGTGGACGGGGTCAAAGAAGCCATACCGGCTTGTCAAAGTCTGATCTAGTCAGATCTCAGAAGCTCAGCAGGGCCAGTGTCCTGTCAATTTGAGCTCCTGAGGCAGAAGTGGAGTACCGTATTTTATGGGCTATTAGTCGCTCTGGATTATAAGACGCACTGTCATTAAATGGTCTATTTTCAAACTTTTTTCACAAATAAACCGTGAGACTTTAAATGAAATCCAACAGTGTGATGGGTGAGTGGTTTTGTTTGTTTTTGTTCGTTCACGGTGACTCTGGGCTTTGTTCAGTTGTGGCGTGTAGGGAGGGTGTGTCTGGGACCAACGGATTGTCGGCGTGTTCGCAGTGACTCAGTTGTTCAGTCGTGTCTAGAAGCGGCACGTCTCACACTTTTTTGGTTCGTTCCTCCGTTCCGTTCCTCGTCGGCGTGGAGCGATGAGTGTGTCTGTGGGTGTGTTTCGTTGTGCGGTCGCTGTCTGCTCCGTGTGTGTTTGCGGCTTTGTAGTTTACTGAAGTCGTACTGGGACACCCGAGTGGATTCGTGTATGGGGCGCTCTGGATTGCGGGGAGCGGTCATTTTTTGATGCGGTTAGAGGATTAAGAGTGCGTCTAATCGCGCGGAAAGTACGGTAACTTGAACTCATGAAACTGTGATAGAATAAGAAGTATGTACATAGTTGTGAGAGGAACAGGGTTGCGATGTTGTGTACATTTTGATGTTATGATTAGACTGACGAGAATTTCAAAATTTTAAAAAATGTTCTCGGTTTGTGGTGGTTGGTAATAATAAAATGGTGAAAGGAGTGCATAAAGAAAACTGTTCTGTTCTCTGTGAGTCAGTATAGTCACATTTTCTTTGTGTTTTGTCATGACTTTTCCAGGATTTCCATGACCGTGGGAACCCTGTACATCAGGGGTGCTCACACTTTTTCAGCATGCAAGCTACTTACAAAATGACCAAGTCAAAATGATCGACCTAATACAAAGCCAAGCAAACTGCACTGAAACACTCTGTGCCCCTGTTTTGGACCCTCCCCCACAGTTTGAGAACCTCTTCTTTAAGAGAACTTCCTCTGGCACTTTACACAAAACTGTGAAAAAAAGTGAAGGAAGATTTTTAAACCTGTTTTTTAAAGTTCCAAACTGGAGTTTCATTCTTTTCTGGTTTTGCAGTGATATTTACCAGCCTCTGCACGTTTACCAAACCAAACGCACATCGTGACAAACACAGATGCATTTGTCACTTTTGTTAGACAAACTTCAGCCATATGTGGCAGTAGGTCTGTTCTGTAGATCCGCTCTATGCTGTAGACCTGCTTTGTGCCAACACTGGAACACAAATTTAGACTGGTTTTTGCTTCACGTTTGGTCTTGCTCTTCTAATCAGCCGCACTGTGGGAGGGGCTTGTGTTGGCTGTACGCAGGAAGGAGCGAGAGCGTGAAAAGGCGAGGGGCGGCGTGCTGACGTGAGGCAGATGGACAGGTAGGATGTTTAGGAAGTTGAACCTGCCCTGTGATGCAGGCTGGTACACGAGGGCACACGCTGTCGCAGACGAGCCGTGCGTAGGGAGCGTGTGTGTTTGTGATGCGCCGTAGAGTCTCCGCGGGTTTCAAATGAGCGCACAGGCTGCACTGAGACGCCCCACACGCTCCTGCACCCGCTACAAGTTTATTACCAACAGCAGCGGCCGGAATGAAATATGATCACACTTGTTGAGTGTCAGACCTCGAGTGAGAGACAAGACCGAGTCCAAACACGAGTCCGAGACGAGACACGGAGATCTACCCACACGACCTTGGCAATCGACTGGTAGATCACGATCGACGTATTGCGCACCCCTGCTGTACATCAATACAGCAGCTCATGATATCAAAACTATATCATCACATTAAACGATACAATATTTTGATGTTTGTACACTCCTATTTACGATTCAATGACCCTTTAAATTCTCTGTAACTCTCATTGACTCTTGTCGTGACGTCACAGTGTCTGAGTTTGTGTTGGAGGAGCTTCAGAGTCAGAGCAGTTTCTCCCCTCGGGCTTCAGTCGGTCTCATGATGATCACCTCCACACTGTGACGCATCAGGGTTTTCCACAGCGCAGGGACGGAGGGAAGTGTGCAGGGCTCTGGATTAGACCCACGTGGAGCTGTGGTGGTCTTCATGAAGGAGAGAGAGAGGAGGAAAGGAGGAAAGAGAGGGGGGAGAGGAAATGTCAGAACAAGTGTTGTGTTGTTGAGATGTCGCGGTCTCACAGACGGGGATTCCCTCAGGCCAAGAATCTAATAATGTGGACTCTAAACTTAGTCTCGTCTGTTTTTCAATGAAGATTTGCAAGTAATTCACCGATTCAAAGCAACGATGGGTAATATCAAAATATCAATGCATCGTGTCGTTTAATGTGATGATACAGTATCAATATCGTGGGCTGCTGTGTTGATATATCGCCAAGAGTATTTTTTGGTAAATTTTACTTAATTATTTTGTTTCAGCTACAGTTTGATGATTAAAATGTTTGTGTTTAATATGAACTTTGCACAGGAAATGGTTTAACAAAGACTTTTAATATCACAGCCATGATTTAGCCATTCATTTTTATTGAACTATATCGAACCGAATCAAAATATATCGAATCGAAAATTCACTATATCGAGATATGTATCGTATCGTGGCCTATGTATCGTATTGGCAACTTCTTAATGATACCCGACCCTAATAATTAAGGTGACAGGCCTAAGTTCTATGGCAACGTTGAGCGATATGACTAGGGGACTGAAATTTTTTATTTTTACCTGAAGACAGTTTAATACCGTGACAAGACCACAACAAAATCGTGGCAATTTTACAACGACGATATTGTGATATCGCCGATATTGTTACTACTACTATTTACTCGGGACAGTTCCAGTTTTGAGCCTGTGTCCCCTGTCCCAGCAGCTTTATACAAAACCATTGATTTGTCTCAGTTTTATACAAGAAATGTCTCAGTTGTCTCTATTTTTAGTTTAATTTCTTTGTGTATTTATCAAGGACAATGCACATTAAAAAAACAAAAACATTCAACTACACAAAGAAGCCATACCAGCTCGTCAATTTGTATCATTTAATTAGATGGTACAGTATCGATATCGTGGGCTGCTGTATCGATATATCACCAAGAATATTTTTTGGTTTATTTTACACATTTTTTTTATTACAGAGCTACAGTTTTGTTAGTTTGTTTAGTGGAAGGAAACTCGTTTATGCGACACATTTGACATTTTCACTGTTTTGATGATTAAAATGGCATGTTTTTTATATGAACTTTGCACAAGAAGTGGTTTAAACAAATACTTTTCATCGAGATATGTATCGTATTGTGGCCTGTGTATCGAGGTATGTATCGTATCGGCACAAACAGAGCGTCAGGAGGAGTGACAGACACAGAGACACATGATACAAACTTGGGATATAGCAAAAAAATTGAAACAACTTTATTACTCACCTTTCGTAAAATGGTAAATTAAAAGTGCAGCATCTCATCCACATTATCCGTGGAATTTGTTCTCCGTAAATAATGACCCCAGTCCACAAAACAGAGCTGTGAATCCACTTTGAGTCGTTCTTTAAAAGTAAAAAGGTGGGAGTAGTTCCTCACGTGTGTCTGTTTACATCCACACAGCGCACGGATCGAGATAAAGCTGCAGATTCGCGACAGTGACTCTACTTCATGTGAACTTTATCTCTAATCTGTTATGCTTTACAAATCCTGTATCTGTAGTTTTGCTCCACATGTCACAAATAATCACACAGTTTTGACTTGTATCTAATCTAAAAGTGCAGAGCTCTGATCTTTTCAACACCTCAGAGTCTCAGAGCGAGGGGTTTTCTGTAGACAGGAAACAGTCGACACCATCACAGCGCTCACAGTTTTACATCCTGTGGTCTGCAGACAGATCCCGCTGCAGTCTTTGTGATCGCAGATTTTAAATCTCATCAGATTCTCCTTGGGTCTGTGATGTTGTTTTGACGCATGTTTAAAAATTGTTTGAGAGTAGGAATGTAACAATAACCGAAATATCGTGATATTGTATTGTCAAAGTTCTCACAATAATATGGACCATCACAATATATCGAATTACAAGTCTCTTTGCTTAAATGAAGAGTTAGTGGTGCAGCAATAGTTAAAAAAAGACAGAGGGAACTACATAGACCATGATCCTTTGCTCCATTTCAGTGCAGACGACAAGAAGAAATAACAGTTCTAACACTTTTAAGTCTTGGTTCTTTGGATTAAGTCTTGTCAAGGCATTTTAAGAAGAAAAAGTCGCATATTAACAGTTTTAGATGTTTAGTCTCCACAAAATATCGCAATAAATATCGTACTGTGAGATGTATATCGTGAAAATATCGTACAGAGAGATTTGGATATTGTCGCGAGATTCCCCACCATATCATGAGTTTTCCCACGATATCGCAATAAATATCGTACCGTGAGGATCATACCGTGACAATATCATATCGTGAGACTTGGACATCGTTACATCCTGATTTAAGACCGAAAATTCCTGTAGTGTGTTGCGACCTTAAGGAAAGAAATTCATAAAACACCACTATTATTTGCTTTGAAACAGCCAAATATAAACTGAAACTCTCAATTGAGCGATATGAAGGCATAAAAAGTCTTAAATTTTGTGTCATTTCTTCCATTTCGTCTTTGTTTACAAGTTGAGATCCTCTTTAGAGTCCAACTTGTCAAGCACCGTCCATAAACGCGTCCTCCCTTTGACATGTTTGTTCTTGGTAATTACAAACGCTCAAAATGAGATGGTAGACCGACTTTCTCCTCCAAAATATGTGCAGATCTACAAAAACTACCAAAAAATCCAATGGACTCAAACATTAAAAGTAAAAGTTCTGTTGTTTTAGCTTCTAATATGGAGAAATATTTGGATTCCGACTGTATAGATGCATCATATTTAATCGTTTGCGTGGAATTTCTCTTGTTTTTTTCTAAAAGCCTCAACTTCCCTTTGGCGCTTCCTGCACTATCACGTTGTAAGGACTCGTTTCGGAGTTTGTTTTATGACCACAAATTCCCCTACTAAACCAAAACAAATGTATTTAAGAATGAAACGCACACTCCGGACCATTAACATGCACTGAACGGCGTAAAAATTTGGGAAAAACACCACATTTTTCTGTTTTAAATTTAGTTTTATTCACAGATCTTGTTGTCAAGGAAGTCCTGGCCAAGAAACATCAACAAAACAAGTCACAGTTTCTTATAAAACACACAATAGAGGAGTTAGATCTTTCAGAAATGGACAAATTAAAAGAGATTTGTTGTTCAAAGTTCACATTTTAAACACGTCCAAAAGAGTTGGCAAAAAGACCGAAACATGAACTGACAAATTAATACAAGAATCACATTTCAGAACTTGTTTGTGCAGATCGAAAACTACACCGTGGGATGTTTTTATGCAGAAGAAGATGGGACGCTTTGCTGTTCTTTGAGGAAATTTTGGTACTTTAAAAATTGCAGCTTTTGTGATTTATTAATTGCGATTTCGATTTGATTTGATTGAGAGTTTGATGAATCTTTTTGCTGTATTGGTTGTTACGGGCTTGTAACAGTTTTGGTAGAAGTGGTAATGATGTGGAGTGAAATAGTCTTGAGTTTGAGACCTTGTGGCAAGTGCAAATCAAGTTTACAGTGGTTTTCTGAATGTCTCTCCGTGCTCTCTAGCTCCTTTTCTATGTACTTTCAAAAACAACAAAATGAGCTACTGTCCTGCACTGTTTAAAAGTTTAGGTTAGGTTGTTAGGTTTGGTCGCTTTATTCGCACCCGTAGGTAAATTTGTTTTGCAGATTTGAGGGTCTGGTCCCACATTTCACATTACACACAATTTCACATTATAAAAACAATTAAAATTACAAAAATAAAGTGTTACAGTGTTCCTATGTAGAAATAATTAGTTAAATTCATCCTTCACGCTTGGCTGAGATCACAATAAATATTAAATTTAGTGCGGTTAAGCAATAAAAAAAATTTAGAGATTAATTAATTATGATCTGTAATTAATTAATCTAATTAATCTCTTTTTAATCTCACCTAAAAATTGCTGAGAAAAGCTTCAACTTGAGGTATTTTCAATTGAATTAATTATTACATTATTTTCAATTAATCATTAATGTTTTTATATAAGTATCATCATTATTACTGTTACTGATCTGCATAAATAAACTCAACTTTATGACATATAAACATAAACATTCTAGAGCCACATCAGCCCATTTGACATTATAATGTGTTTAATACAGATTTGTGCAAATCTCACAGAAACAAAACTTAAAACTGCATGGCTAATTTGCATAAACTAAGCGGAGGGAAAAAAAACACTCTTGTGTCGCTGATGTGGTTCAGCGTCTGTGGGAATCAGTGGAATATAGATGTTCTTTCTGTGACAGAGGGATGTTCAGCTGATGGTGAGTCTGTTCTGTGTTTGTGTCGCGATGTTTTCAGAGATCAGACATGTGCAGGTTTATCACAGATGCGGCAAGAACGTGAATGAAAATTCTTTGCGAGAGCGAGCGGAGCAGGACTGCACAGTGCGACTGCCCTAACAACACATAAAAACAGATTTTATAATAAGGCAACTCGCAAACAGAAACAGTAAAGTTAGAGATTAAAAATAATATTAAAGTGATTAAAAAACATAACGCGCTAAATATGACTGTAATTAATTAATCGCAACTAACGCGATAATTTGACACCCCTAATGAAATATATAAAAAACACACAAATTTTCCAAGACAAATGTACTAAAATCGATAGATAAATAGACTACAATTTATTATTTAAGTACGAGAGCAGCTGGAACGAAGCTCCTTTTGAAACTATTCCATTCTAGATCTTGGACTAAAAGTCTCTGAGCAGAGTTTCGAGCTCAGACTCTGAGTTTAGTGGATGTTGCAAGACTTTTAAAATCCTCTAGGACGTCTTCTGTAAGTGTCTTGAGTGTAGAGAATCCAGAACAAGAACTTCCAGATTCAGGGAGTTCTTGTTTTTAGCAGAAATGCTCCCAAACCACGAGACCAGTGAAAAAGTTAAAACTGATTCCATAAACGTTTAATTGAATCATGGTTCTGTCTACGTGGCAAAAGGACAATTTCCTCAGACAATGAAGACGTTGGTGCTTCTTTTTCACACAGCAGCACAATTATCGTCAAAGCTCAGTTTAGAATCAATGTCTCAGAGTTCACTTTGTAACTTTTCTGGTGCTTTCATCGAGGTGTTATTTCTTTATTTTTTGTTCCTCAGTGTGGCTTCAAATTTATTTCATTGGTGGATAATTAGATGACGACTATAGGGCCAAGTTACGGGTCACATCTGTGGAGAAGAGAGACCCAACTCACAGTAAAAAGTCTTGTTTTTTGAGCAATACAAACACCAGAAATTTAATAAACTTAAGATGATATTAGATTATTTTACTGTGGAACATTCCAGGCAAAGCGAGGACATCTCCATGGAGACAGCAGCTGTTATACTAAGGCTGTGCAATTAATAGAATTTTGATCGCGATTTCAATTTGTGTGTCAAACAATTTCCAAACTCATATAATTGAGTTGAAACAATTAAAAACAATTAAACTAAACTAATTAAACTAAACTAATTTAATTTAAACTAATTAAATTAAACTAAACTAAGCTTAACAAAGTTTATTTTGGGATATTTTTTATATAAATAAATATATGTATTTTATTTTTTAACATAGAGATTGTAGAACAGCTGGATATATAGTGTATTTTGGACACATTTATGTTTTTTTTCTGCCTTATTTCAGGTTCAAAGTTTATTTTATTCATTTTCATATTCATATTTGTTGCCTATATTTATTTTCAATTTGGAAGTTTTGCGTAAATTATCAATAACAAAGTGTTTTTTTGAGAGAGAAATGCTGACTAAACGCATTGTGTAAGTAAAAAATTATCGTTTGAATAATTGTGTTTTATTTTGACCAAAATAATGGTGATAATGACATTTTTTCCATAATCGTGCAGCCCGTAAACCCTCCAGAAAAGTTACATAGTCAATGTTTAATTAAATAAAAATCTTTTAAATGTAGATTTTGGTAGAGAGAGAGCAGAGAAGTTCACTTGGAGTTTGTTAATACTGGCTAATGATTTAATTACTGCAGTTAAATGACTCTAATTGTTTTGTACTTTCACTTTCAAACATTAAACTCGCCTGTTTTTTCTGCTCGAGATAAAACTTAACAATCTGAGTGACTGAATGAATCAAAACTCAAATCTCTTGGCGCTGCACGCTGCTTTGTTTTGAGATAAGAACGAGCCCCACCCCCAGCCTCGCTCAGCAGTTTCTTTCAGACTGAAGTAACAGCCCAGAGTCAGCAGAAGTAGTATTTGTAGTAGTAGTAGTTGTAGTACTCTTCCTCCTCACACTGTATACACCTATACTTTCCCTCCGCACTGGTGAGAGCTGTGACTTTGTGATAAACCACACCTGGCCTCCATGTGCTGCAGAGAGGGACACACACACACACACACACACACACACATCTGGATCCACCCCTCCTCCTCCTGCTCCTGTTCGTCTTCCTCCTCCTTCGTCATCAGCGTGTTTTCCTGCAGTCGCAGCTTAAAGAAAAAAGTGTGAGACAAGGCTGCAAATAGATCTGTCACTGCAAAAACTGTTGAAGTAAATATAGACTAAAAACGCTAATATTGAAACCATAAAGCAGAATTATCTCCCCAAAAAGCACACAACTCACTCATCTTTTTGTTAAAGGTTGTATAGAGGATTTTTTAAGGGAAGCGAAATACAGCGACCGTCCTCTTTCAAATGTTGTGCATGTGTGACACCACCTTCCTCAGTAGAAACATCTCCTCCTCCCGCCTCTTTACTCTAGAAATCACATTTGTTTACATCCAGTGCATGTTCAGAATTACTGTTGAAGTGACCTGCCTAGAAATATTTTAGCGACCGACGCGTCACTTTTTAGACCCTTCGGACTTTCTTTTGCGGTGAACTGGTTGTGGATTCTCGTCCGCCATCGCAACAAACTTTGTGCGAATTGCGAGGAAGCGACAGTTTGAAAAAGCCTCAAAGAACCGCTGCATAAACCACATAATCCCCGAGCGCCGGCGAGTCAGTTACACTAAAAATGTAGGGAGTTTGACTGACAACCTAACAGCCAATAGAAAAAGAGGGAGCCTCGTTTTCTATTGGCTGATGTTTATCTGGCCTCACTACGTCCACAGTTGATAGATTTTCATTCTTTCTTTTTTTTTTTCGGTCATCATAATTAAAAGGCTGCTGCATCTCTGTAATGGTATTTTAAACTTTCAATGACAATTTCAAACAAAAACAAAAAATCCTCCATACAACCTTTAAGTCTAATCAACTAAAGTTTAAAGTCCACACTAGTTCGTATTCGAGTCGTTTTGGTTGTGGGTGCAGTGTTCGTTCACACTAATCTGAGTACAGATCTGATCCGGCACCGGGTGGATGCCTGAAAACTCTGATACTCTGACGTAGGTCTGTGCACCACGAAGTGACTCACCACCAAAACGCTAAGAGGCTAGAACATATGTGCATAGGCCTGTAACGATGATCAATGAATCAGTTAATCAATCGTACAATAACTTTTAATGAGCTCAATAACTTTTCCGGCCGCAATAAATTGTGTTTGCATGTTTGTTTGTTTTCCTCGCTGTCTCTCGCTCTCAAAGAGACTGAATGTTAGAAGCTTCTATCGCTCTGACTCTTCTCGTTTAACAAGTGTAATGACGCTTGAACCAACGTGCGCTGTGTTTATCAACACAGCGGATGCGCGTGTAGCCTGAGTGCAGAAAGCGCCGCTGTCTGTACGCTGCACTAGTAACACAAGCGATAAACAGTTTATCTCCGTGTGCCAAAACAAGTCACGATGCCGAATCAACACTGGTGAGCGGGACACGTCTCAACAGCCACGTGCGTCAAATACAGTGAGTACGCAGACGATGAGAAGAAATGTCTCAAACCCCAACAGCCGACATAAACCCAAACCCGAGCGACAGAACAAGCCCCGCCCCCAGGAGAGTCCGAAATCCCACAAGAAACCAACACGATACAGACAGGACAGAGGTTTCTTCATAGAGAAACAGCATCCTCCTCGCTGTGAGCCAAACTACATGAGGATATTCTTATGTTTACAACTCAGTTTTATTTAGGCCTGTTGTTTTTTTGTCTTACAATTCCTGTGTTAAATGTTCTTTAGAAAGTAAAGTTTATTGATCTTTGAAAGGGTGTATTTGCCTGTTTATTCCGTGGTCATATTATATTAGTTGAAATTGGTCTCAAAATGTCAATATTATCGTTTATCGCAATAAATTCTTGGTCAGTTAATCATCCAGCAAAATTTGTTACCGTGACAGGCCTGTATGTCCCTTCATATAAACGTGTGTCTGTGTGTACGACCTGCAGACGTATAATCTCTGAAAAGTTTAACATGAACCATCTCCAACACGACAGAAACACAGAACAGACTCACCATCAGCAGAACCCCCCTCTGTCACAGAAAGAACACTCATATTCCACTGAGTCGTGTCCTTTAGTCCGACACAAGCTGGACCGCATCAGCGCACAAGGAAAGAGCTGTTTTTTTTTTGAGCGCTTAGTTTATGCAAATGAGTCATGTGGTTTTAAGTTTCATTTCTGTAAAACATAAACAAATATGCTCAAAGCTGTGTGGATAGATAAGGCTTGTGGACACAAACGACGTGTCTGGACACAAATCATTTCCGATACGGTGATTCGTTTCAGTGTAAATGTAAGATTTTATTAGTTTTGACATTTACCCGAAGCTCTACAAAATCTTTTCACGTTTGTCTCAGAACTGTGACTGTAGAAGACAACTTTTTTCCGAACTGTATTCAAGGACGACATTAAAACAGAAATGCGTCTCTGCGCACGGCGTCAAGATATGGAACTTGTTAATTAAATCATGATTTTAAAAAGTTGTTTTTCTAAATTCAAGAAAATGTACGAGGATAAAATAATAATGGACTAAAGTATGTGAATAAGTAAAATGTTTAAAGTTAATGAAAGTGCAAGAGACGTATTGTAACATACATATGGCTCATTGATTGATGACTTTGGGATTGTTTATTAAAGAAATGCAATTTTTTAAAGGAGCAGGGTTTATAATATTTATCTTTTTCCTGTTCATTTTGTTCATGCAGCAAAGACAGAAAGATGTATTTATGTTTATTGTCAGATTTGTTGTTGTTGTTCTCTTTAAATTGATGCCAACAAAATAATAGCACAAGCAATAAATAAATAAATAGTTTTCAAAATGTACAATATTGTTAAAAATATGAGCTACAATACATAAATGGCAAATGGCAACACTTTAGTACTTGTGGTTATATAGTTTTAGTTCATAATTCAACTGTCTACAGCAAAAAATGACCAAAAATTCCCATTTGTGCAAAGAAAAAATACTTATGATAAACTTTGATCCCCAAAAATGACAGGCCTGGCTACAAAACAACACTGTACGTGCATCTGTACATTGGCTCATGTCCGGACAGCGTTGTGTTGAACTCGTGCACGAGCTCTCAGAAAGCAGAAGTCATGTTTCCGCTCGCGTTCGCAGGCTGGAGAAACCCGACCCGAGGATGGAGGTGAACGCTGCTGTGGTGGAGCAAGCAGCACATGACAGGAAGCTGAGGCGCTGGTGTAAAGCTTAGTGTAATGCTTTGAGCAGACCGAGCGCACGGCAGGGTTTACACGACGAGCGACAACTCTACTCGAGTCACTGGAGTTTACTCACCGTGTGCCAATTATCAAATGTTCAAGAAGTTATTAGTGCAAAGTTAAGTTGGGATTTAAAGAGCCCATCTCATGCAAAATCAACTTTTCAGAACTTTCTACCTTCTAATAGTGATGTGTGGGCCTTGTATTTGTCGCTGAAGTAGTTTTTAGATTGATTCTGCATTTTTTTTTATAAGCTGCAGCGTATTTCTGCCACCCTCCCACGTGACAACGAACTAAAGCTGCTACATCAGGGGTGTTCACACTTTTTCATCATGTGAGCTACTTACAAAATGACCAAGTCAAAATGATCGACCTAATACAAAGCCAAACAAACTGCACTGAAACACTCTGTGCCCCTTTTTTGGACCCTCACCCACAGTTTGAGAACCTCTTCTTTAAGAGAACTTCCTCTGGCACTTTACACAAAACTGTGGAAAAAGTGAAGGAAGATTTTTAAACCTGTTTTTTAAAGTTCCAAACTGGAGTTACATTCTTTTTTTTTGCAGTGATATTTACCAGCCGTCTGCACGTTTACCAAACCAAACGCACATTGTGACAAACACAGATGCATTTGTCACTTTTGTTAGACAAACTTCAGCCAAATGTGGCAGTAGGTCTGTTCTGTAGATCCGCTCTATGCTGTAGACCTGCTTTGTGCCAACACTGGAACACAAATTTAGACTGGTTTTTGCTTCACGTTTGGTCTTGCTCTTCTAATCAGCCGCACTGTGGGAGGGGCTTGTGTTGGCTGTACGCAGGAAGGAGCGAGAGCGTGAAAAGGCGAGGGGCGGCGTGCTGACGTGAGGCAGATGGACAGGTAGGATGTTTAGGAAGTTGAACCTGCCCTGTGATGCACGCTGGTACACGAGGGCACACGCTGTCGCAGACGAGCCGTGCATAGGGAGCGTGTGTGTGTTTGTGATGCGCCGTAGAGTCTCCGCGGGTTTCAAATGAGCGCACAGGCTGCACTGAGACGCCCCACACGCTCCTGCACCCGCTACAAGTTTATTACCAACAGCAGTGGCCGTAATGAAATATGATCACACTTGATGAGTGTCAGACCTCGAGTGAGAGACAAGACCGAGTCCAAACGCGAGTCCGAGACACGGCGATCTACCCACACGACCTTGGCAATCGACTGGTAGATCGCGATCGACGTATTGGGCACCCCTGTGCTACAACAATGACACGGCAGATACACCTATGACGCGTTTGACGTAACAGAAAGCTCTTCGCACCCGCCCCCTCCCCCCGCTCCACCGCCTCCACCACCCCGCCTCAACCCCGCATTGTCTGACAATTCCCACATGAAACCACTAAACAAAAGCGACAGCATAAGCTCATTGTTCTACACTGCAGTGAACACGATATAAAAATAAGTTGATCTACTGGTGTTTATTAATACTTTACCAATCAGTAATGTTCAGCTGATGTGGACATGGTGCTTGAGCTTCGGGCTCCTCAAAGTCCTCGTCCGATTCCAGGTCCAACACATGCGGCTGAAAGCGCTGTATCTCCATGATGAATAAAAGTTTAGTCCTGCCGCTATCAGGGCGCACGTCTGTCTCCCCCTCCCTCCCTGAGACGGCGGAGGAAGGGCGGCTCACTCAGAGCAAGGCAAGGCAAGTTTAATTTGTATAGCACAATTCGTACACAATGTAATTCAAAGTGCTTTACAGAATAAGAAATACATTAAAATCATAATAAAAACAAATCAAAACATAAATAATCATAAAGATTAAAAGAAAAGAAAAAAGAGAGACCTAAATTAGAGAGAAGAGTGCGGAATGAAAACCTATGTCACGTTTGGAGGGCGGAGCCTGTGCTTTCTCAGGACGGGAGGGGGGAGGAGCAATAGTTGGACTTTCATAGTTCCTGGTCTGTGATGCCTCCAAGAAATCAGTAAGATTTCAGAACTATTGTGTCATGGATGTTCCAAAACCCAAACTGTGCTTGTTTATGTGCAGAAGGTACAATGTGAAAAGAGTTATTTTGAATGAGATGGGACATTTAAAGGTGACTAGACTGTTGTGTGCTATTGTGTTGTTGAAGTTGGTGCATGAAGCAGGAAGTAACGATAAAATAATGTCAGCTAGAGATGACAGAGAGGCTGTGGAGCACTGGTGTGTGATTGAGAGGAGTCAGCTGAGGTGGCTCGGGCAGCACTTTCAAAAACACCTGGATGCTTCCGTGAGGAGGTTTTCCGAGCGTGTCCCACAGTCCCGCAGAGAGGACAGTCCAGGGACATACAGGAAGGATTCCTCTGGTGCAGCTGGAGAAAGTGTGCAACTCTTTTCTGCTTCTGAAGAAAACAAAACTCTTTCTTGAATTTTGTTTATCATTCACTAACTGACTTTGCAGTGTCTCTTGGACCAATGTTCACGATCTGTTTTCCTCGGAGCTCGTACGGGGCACTCGCCAGGCCTCGCTTTCCGGAAACTTTTGGCCCCACTCAAAAGCCTCACATGATAAAATTTCTTTCTTTCTTTCTTTCTTTCTTTCTTTCTGACAAATAAACTTTCATAATGGTGCACTTTGTCCCTCCACCCATTTGCCAATCATGTGAGAGGGATTTTTCCAGTTTAATTTGCAGATATTTTTGATGACTCGACCCTCTGACCGGTAAACGAAGGATCTAAATTCCATATAATCTGGACTTTCTCGCGCTCCCACCCTGAATCACTCGACTGTGGCTGAACCAAATATTAAACTGATAGTAGGGCTGTAACAATAACCGAAATATCATGATTTGTTCTGTTGTTCTGTGATCTAGCCCGGAAAATATGGTCGTTTTTATGAGTAATTTGTAATTTTGACCCAAATATTTTACTTCATTTCATTGGAACCCTCCCTCGTTAATGAGTAAAATCAGACTGACAGAGAAAAAAATGAAAATGAAAAGCCAATAAAACAAGCAAACCTAACAATTTGCTGGAAATGAAAGTAAATTACGCAGGCTGCGCGCTCGGCATATTTACTATTGAACGTACAGTAAGTGTTAGGGCTGGGTATCGTTAAGACGTTGCCGATACGTTACATACTCAATACACAGGCCACGATACGATGCATATCTCGATACAGTGCACTTTCAGTTCAATATGATATATTTCAAATTGATTCAATACGGTTCAGTAAAAAATAAAGACTAAATCTTGTCTGTGATACTAAAAGTCTTTGTTAAACCACTTCTTCTTCTTCACGGAGGCGGTAGTAGCTAAGTTGGTAGAGCTTTCGTCCACAGTCTGAAGGTTGGCTTTTCGCATCTTGATATAAACATCATGGGTTGGCTGTCGTTGTGTCCCTGGGCAAGACACTTAACTCACCTCGCCCCCCAGTGTCTCTGTACACTAGTGTGTGAATGTGTGGGTGAATGTGTGAGTCGTTCCTTGTTGTAAAGCGCTTTGAGTGCGTTGAAGGTGGAAAAGCGCTAAAGAAAATTGTGACTATTTACCATTTCTTGTGCAAAGTTTATATGAAACACTAAAAAACTACTAAAAATTACAAAAAAACCCCCCCAAAAAACTGAAAATGTCATGTGTCGCAAAAGAGTTTCCTTCATCTAAAAAAGCAACAAAGCTGTAACAACGTAATTTAATAAAATATACCAAAAAATAATCTTGGTGATATATCGATACAGCAACCCATGATATATCGATACTGCATCATCACATTAAACGATACGATATTTCAATATTTCGATATTTTTGCACACCTCTTGTCACTGCACGAAAGCGTCAGTCCATTTTGAATCTGGACGACGCTGGAGCCGAGCCACAGATCGAGGTCGACACGGACGATATTCAAGAAGAAAGTTCACTGAATAATTCTCGAGATGAAAGCGAAGTAAACCTCTGGCCAAACCTCGGACAGATATTTGCTTTCAAATGCAAAATAGGGAATAACATAACATAATAATGCAAGTGTTAAAATAGTAAGTGATAGTGAGCTCAGTTGTCTTTAAAATTTACAAAGTTGATTAAAACGACTTGTGCTGGATTAGATTTATGACTTTTTTACATCAAATAATTGAAAGCAACTACGCAACTTTTACTCAAATTTCACTTTAAAAGGAGTAGTTTTTGATTTTTAGATGGTTACTTTTACATTTACTTGAGTAGGAATTAAGCAAAGTAAAAATACTTTCACTTAATTACAATTTTTCTCTACTTTTTCCACTTCTGCTGATAAACAGAGACAACAACAACGACAAAAAACTGCGATTGTGTGCTGTGTCCAAAAGCAAAATTAGCGCAAAAAAGAAAAATTTGTGAGCTTCAATGAACTGCAGAGCTGTTCTTTCTTTTTTTGAATCATATATTATATCATTCTCTTGAAAACATGTCTTCCCTTTGAATAATTTTGGCGTCGAATGTGACAAATCAAACATGAATCAGAAAATATCTTTGTGGTCTCGAGTGATTTTGGAACACACTGGCTTTTTCTTCCACAGCTCCACTGCGGCAGCAACATGGAATAACTCAGAATGGAAAGACTTCGCAAATTGGCGCCCGTCGTTCGTGTTACAAATCAACACGTTTTTCTCATCGCCAAATGTTTCTGTGGTGCGTTGCCAAAGACTTCCCCAATAATCCATTCATCACCAGTGTCTCCGCTCGGCAGTGTTGGGAAGGTGACTTTTAAAATGTAATCCCCTACAGATTACAGATTACACACCCCAAAATGTAGTTTGTAACGTAATCCATTAAATTACTTAAAGTGAGTAATGTAATCTGAATACTTTGGATTACTTGATTTGCTGTAGAGAAGCAAAGACGAGGAAATCTTCACATAAGATGTTTTTTTCTGATAAAAGAAAATAAAAAACCCAGACTTTACTCAACCAAAAATTAAAAATATAAAAATATTATTGATAGAAGAAGAGGAGACACGGTCCACAGAGCATGGTTTAGTCCTGTTTAGTCCTGGTTTAGACCTGGTTTAGTCCTGGTTAGTCCTGTTTAGTTTAGTCCTGGTTTAGACCTGGTTTAGACCTGGTTTAGTCCTGGTTTAGACCTGGTTTAGACCTGGTTTAGTCCTGGTTTAGTTCCTGGTTTATTCCTGGTTTAGACCTGGTTTAGTCCTGGTTTAGACCTGGTTTAGTCCTGGTTTAGTCCTGGTTTGGTCCTGGTTTAGACCTGGTTTAGACCTGGTTTAGTCCTGTTAAATCCTGGTTTAGTCCTGTTTTAGTCCTGGTTTAGACCTGGTTTAGACCTGGTTTAGTCCTGGTTTAGACCTGGTTTAGTCCTGGTTTAGTCCTGGTTTAGTCCTGGTTTAGACCTGGTTGAGACCTGGTTAAGTCCTGGTTTAGTCCTGGTTTAGACCTGGTTTACTCCTGGTTTAGACCTGGTTTAGACCTGGTTTAGTCCTGGTTTAGACCTGGTTTAGTCCTGGTTTGGTCCTGCTTTGGTCCTGTTTTAGTCCTGGTTTAGACCGGGTTTAGACCTCCTGGTTTAGTCCTGGTTTAGTCCTGGTTTAGTCCTGGTTTAGACCTGGTTTACTCCTGGTTTAGACCTGGTTTAGACCTGGTTTACTCCTGGTTTAGACCTGGTTTTAGACCTGGTTTAGTTCTGGTTTAGTTTCTGGCAATGCATGGAATTACCAAGGAAAAAAAAAAAGGAATATCCCAAAATGTGAAAACAGTAAAATACCATTGTAATCCATTTATATATATATTATTGTGTAATCCATTTATTTCAACAAAGTAACTGTAATCCAATTCCCACTCACTGAAACAGTAACTGTAACTGAATACAGTTACTCATCATTTGTACTCTGATTACATAACTCCAGTACATGTAATCTGTTACTGCCGCTCGGTGCTCATCTTAACAGCATTCAGCCTGATTTGCCTCCTGCTTCAGTTGTGATCACGTCTTGACCTCGTTGTGAAAGACAGATTTTAGTCAACAACTCATTTCATATCATGTTCCTCTCTCCGAAAAACAGGAAGTTGACAAGCAATAGTCGGGGTGTTGGGGGAGTAACAGATTACATGTACCGGAGTTATGTAATCAGAGTACAAATGATGAGTAACTGTATTCAGTTACAGTTACTGTTTCAGTGAGTGGGAATTGGATTACAGTTACTTTGTTGGAATAAATGGAGAATTACACAGCGGGATTTTACTGTTTTCACATTTTGGGCGATATCCCTTTTTTTTTTTTTTTTTTACTGTAATTCCACTAAACCATTGCCGGAAACTAAACCAGGACTAAACCAGGACTAAACCAGGACTAAACCAGGACTAAAACCAGGACTAAAACCAGGACTAAAACCAGGTCTAAACCAGGACTAAAACCAGGACTAAAACCAGATTTAAACCAGGACTAAAACCAGGTCTAAACCAGGTCTAAACCAGGACTAAACCAGGACTAAACCAGGACTAAAACCAGATCTAAACCAGGACTAAAACCAGGTCTAAACCAGGACTAAAACCAGGTCTAAACCAGGACTAAAACCAGATTTAAACCAGGACTAAAACCAGGTCTAAACCAGGACTAAACCAGGACTAAAACCAGGTCTAAACCAGGACTAAAACCAGATTTAAACCAGGATTAAAACCAGGTCTAAACCAGGACTAAACCAGGACTAAAACCAGATTTAAACCAGGACTAAAACCAGGTCTAAACCAGGACTAAACCAGGACTAAACCACATCTAAACCAGGAAAAAAACAGGTCTAAACCAGGTCTAAACCAGATCTAAACCAGGACTAAACCAGGATTAAACCACGTCTAAACCAGGACTAAAACCAGGTCTAAACTATGTCTCAGACAGGATTTAACAGGACCGTGTGGACCATGTCTCCTCGTCTTCTATCAATAATATTTTTAATTTGGTTCAGTAAAGTCTGGGCTTTTTTATTTTCTTTTATCAGACAAAACATTTTACGTGAAGATTTCCTCGTCTTTGTTTCTCTACAGCAAATCAAGTAATCCAAAGTATTCAGATTACATTACTCACTTTAAGTAATTTCATGGATTACGTTACAAACTACATTTTGAGGTCTTTAATCTGTCATCTGTAGGGGAAAACACTGTCAATAGTGTTGTTAAGGAAGAGCGTACATTGCGACACGCATTAAGTCGCTTTATTTTTCCCTTTTACTTTCTTTGGATTAAAATTTCTGCGCCGATTTTTACTTTCTGCCGTTTTGCGTCATGGTTCCCAGCGCAGTGACTTTCCTCTGAACCTTTGTGGCTTCCAAGTTGGCGGTTTCCAGTCCCGCTCTGGGCTCGTTGCAGCTGCAGTAGCTGAAGAGCCCAGCCCCCACATCAAA
This sequence comes from Boleophthalmus pectinirostris, assembly GCF_026225935.1. Taxonomy (NCBI): domain Eukaryota; kingdom Metazoa; phylum Chordata; class Actinopteri; order Gobiiformes; family Gobiidae; genus Boleophthalmus; species Boleophthalmus pectinirostris. Next base: position 3,158,265 of record NW_026571153.1, on the reverse strand, counting down.
CTTGGCAACTCATGTTTTTTTTAACGATCGTAAAAAGGCAACCCTTGTACTGTAAAATTTGTAACTACGGACACAAATACATTCAAACACACGCAATTTCTGGAAGAATTTAGTTTAATATTAAGCTCAATATTTTGTACAATCCCCAAAAACATTTACAAGGCTTTATTTATTACAATTTAGGTTCCAAATGTCATGCTTTAAATTACAACTTGCAACAAGAGTATCAGCAAATGTGAGAACAAAAAATAACGTCATTGAACACAAAGAAAAAGCAATGAAGTAATGGCATATTTGCTTGCAACAACGACTTGTTTATCCACATTTTACTTTCGTTTTCACCTCAGCTCACAGGATTGTTGTGGGAGCTCTAGTGTTTGATACGCACTGGTTTTAATGCTTTTGTGTTTCTGTACTTTCTAGATTTCTATTGCATCCCTCCTGGTGGTCGTTTGGGACTTAACTTTGATTTTATTGATTGTCAAGTTCAGCGTTTAATTACATTTTTCTTCATATTTCTTATTTAAACATTTAAAATTTCATGTAATTATGTGAAAATTATAGCCGTCGTGGCACATTTCCGTCTTCGGTCCCTCGGCAGGTTGATGTGAAATCGTCTACAGCAGGGGGTCCCGTACTTCGCGTGGACCATAACGCGTTCCGTACTTCATGCGGACCGTCCCCCTTCTCTTGTACGTCGCACGGACTGTCCCCCGTCCCGTACTTCGCGCGGACCGTCCCCTGTCTCGTACGTCGCGCCGACTGTAACCCGTCCAGTACTTCGCCTGGACCGTCCCCCGTTTCATACTTCACGCGGACCGTCCACCTTCCCGTACTTCACGTGACCGCGCTGGTCCCGTACTTCACATGGACCGTAACCCGTCCCGTATGTCTAAACCAGAACTAAATCAGGTCTAAACCAGGTCTAAAACCAGGACTAAAACAACCCCCAACCCCCTCTGGTTCGCGAAATATTGTCTGATATAAAACCGGTCTGTGGCGCAAAAAAAGGTTGGGGACCACTGATCTACAGGCAAGCTGGCGCCACCTAGTGCCTCCGCTCGATTTCATTTCTCTCCAGCGACTTGACCTGGAGTCGGAGTACACTAGACGGTTTGCAAGAACCCTGGAAGTTGTAGACCGAAGTTGTGCACCGGCCAATCAGTGAAGAGCTGAACCAACCTGAGTTGCGATAGCAGACTGCATACTCCATCCTCCTTTGGACTTCCTTTGTCAAATACAAACGTCATTGCACCTTTAACTCGTAAGTTCACCTCGCAGAAACGACAGTGATCGTTGACAGACATGTTCACTCTCTGCTTTGTTTGCTGTTGCGCCGGAAATTACTTGGACACCACTGAGTTTTCCGGTGCATTACATACGTCACGACCAAATAGCAACGATTGGTTAAATAAAAAAAGTACCCGCCTACCGTCAAGTGAACGAATCCTAATGCTGCGAGGTCACACGGTTTCTACGAAGTGAAACCGGCTGATGAATCAGACTAGAAAAGTACAACAACAATACAACAATCATATAAAAGCACATAACACCAGCACACTCACTGTAAACTCATTATACACACAATTAATTTCAAACTGTTCATTTTAAGTTCAAAGTTAAATAGTTAAACCAACAACAATATAAAAAAGTGTAAGTTAAAAAAGTGTTTATGGTTAAACAATTTGACATATTTGACATTTGACATTTGACCTTGAACATCGCTGTTTTAAAGCTGTAGAAAATGCTGCATTGTTGAAAGTTCTCGTACATGAGCTGCAGTGTGTTTCATGTTTAACCTGCTCGATAAACAAAAGCAGTCACTTCTAGAGCTGCTTTTGTCGTCCAGTTTGAATTTCTTTTCCCAAACTCCTTTTAGATGAGGCGGATCAATTCATCTAGCAATCTTTATTTTTTCCATTGAATTCCTCCACGATTAACACCAACAAAAGATACAAAGAAATTCCCAAAGATCCTCAAAATTCCTGCACAGTTTTTATGATTTCTCTATTGAATTCATTCAGTTTCAAACACACTGATGTAAAGTTTTGTACTGTCAATAATGTTTAAACCGTCCTGTTGTTGTTGTTGTTGTTGTCGTTCCACAGGAGCAGCCGAAGATCATCGAGCCGCTGGATTATGAGAATGTGGTGTTCCAGAGGAAAGCCCAGATCCACAGTGACCCGCACAGAGACCTGCTGCTCTGCCCCGTGGACGATGTGTCGGTGAGGCTCACGGGGGGGGGGGACGGGGGGGTCACAGGGGGGGGTCACAGCGGGGGGGCCGGTGTGACGGGGGCCAATCCTCGTGACATAAAACAGGATTTACACAACACGCGAAGGATTTTGGTCTCTTCTAAAGTCACGGAAAATGAAACGGAGATTGCAAACTTAATTCAGAGCATAGAAGAAATCTGACACAGTAACTCTAAGAAGTTACTGATACGATACCTCGATACACAGGCCACGATACGATACGTTTTTCGATACAGTGCACTTTCGATTCAATACGACTCAATATGTTCAGTGAAAATCAGACTAAATCTTTGCTGTGATACTAGAAGTCAACTTAACAGGGGTGTCAAACTCAAATTAAAAACTGGGACTAAGTCGTGGGCCAAACTAAATATTTATTGAAAAATTTCAACAACATCTGCATGTTTTCTCTTCTTTCGATATGATATGTAATGTTAAACCTTTTCTTATTCAAATAAATGTTTAATGATTTCAATGTTTTGCTTAAACATTGAATCCAGAACAAGCAAAATATAAAATAATCACAACATTTTAAATAAATATTGTCTCTGTAGTAGGGGTGTGCAAAAATACAGTATCGATATCGTGGGCTCCTGATACCGCCAAGAGTATTTTTTTGGTATATTTTAATAAATTATTTTACAGTTTTCTTTTGTTTTGTTGCTTGTTCAGAGGAAGGAAACTCGTTTATGCGACGCATTTGACATTTTCACAGTTTCGATGATTAAAATGTTTCTGTTTCATATGAACTTTGCACAAGAAGTGATTTAACAAAGACTTTTAGTATCACAGACATGATTTTTAGACTTTATTTTTATTGAATCGTATTGAATAGTAAGCTCACTGTATCGAGATATGTATCGTATCTGCAACTTCTTAATGATACCCAGCCCTACTCTAAAGTCTATCTGTATCCGGTGGGCAGCTCTAATACGTATTTGATAGCAACTCGTGGGCCAAATTTAATTATTTTGAGGGCCAAATTTGGCTCCCAGGCCTGAGTTTGACATGTCTGGTCTCCTAAGTCTGCTAAGTCACTAAGTTTGTGCAAAGTTGAGATGAAAAACACCCGTTTTACTCGTCAAAACAGTGAAAATGTCAACACAATTGTAGCTCTTACACAAAATAATTTAGTAAAATACACCAAAACACACACCGATACTGTATCATCACATTAAATTATACCATATATCGATATTTCAATATTTTTGCTCACCCCTTGTAATTAGAATAGCCCAATAAAACTAGTGTGTCATTAGCTCTTTCATTCAGACAGAACAGAACCGTGTCAGGACTGAAGACGCCTCTTGGATCGGTGGATAAACGTACTTTTCTTTTACAGTAAATGATACATAAATTATAAGAAGTTGCAATTAAACTTCAACACGTAAACCCAATTATGAATGATTTAAAATATGTAATTGCAATGATTGAACAGTGAAATCTCCAGTTCACTCGCTGCTTGTCTTCACTGAGCTGTTTATTGGTTTGTCTGGGCTGATCCGCAGAATTAAACTGGTATTAAACTTGTTGATCTTGTTGGAGATGAGCAGGTGAATCCTTTAAGCCGAGTTACAGGTCAGCGGTGAGCCCGGTTGCTCTAAGAACGCTTTTCCTCTTTGTTTTTAAGCTGTAGAAAAAAAAAGTGGAGCATTGCCAGCGAAGCAATGCAATTAGAAACAGCTTTATCCTAAGTGACAAATGAATATTATGATGGAAAAGAGTTTTGTCAGTTTATGGCTACGTTCAGACTGCAGCCTGAAGTGTCTAAACCAGGACTAAACTAGATCTAAAACTAGATAAACCAGGTCTAAACTAGATCTAAACCAGGATCTAAACCAGGACTAAAACCAGGTCTAAAATCTAAACCAGGTCTAAACCATACTAAACCAGTCTAAAAACTCAGGTCTAAACCAGGTCTAACTAAACCAGACTAAACCAGGACTAAACCAGGACTAAACAGGTCTAAACCAGGTCTAAACAGGACTAAACCAGGACTAAACCAGGTCTAAACCAGGACTAAACCAGTCTAAACCAGGTCTAAACAGGACTAAACCAGGACTAAACCAGGTCTAAACCAGGTCTAAACCAGGTCTAAACCAGACTAAACCAGGACTAAACCAGTCTAAACCAGGTCTAAACCAGGTCTAAACCAGGACTAAACCAGGTCTAAACCAGGACTAAAAGGTCTAAACCAGGTCTAAACCAGGTCTAAACCAGGGTCTAAACCAGGACTAAACCAGGACTAAACCAGGACTAAACCAGGTCTAAACCAGGTCTAAACCAGGACTAAACCAGGACTAAACTAAACCAGGTCTAAACTAAACCAGGTAAACTAAACCAGGACTAAACCAGGACTAAACCAGGTCTAAACTAAACCAGGACTAAACCAGGTCTAAACCAGGTCTAAACCAGGTCTAAACCAGGACTAAACCAGACTAAACCAGGTCTAAAACAGGTCTAAACCAGGACTAAACCAGGACTAAACCAGGTCTAAACCAGGACTAAAACTAAACCAGGTCTAAACAGGTCTAAACCAGGACTAAACCAGGTCTAAACCAGACTAAACCAGGTCTAAACCAGGACTAAACCAGGTCTAAACCAGGACTAAACCAGGTCTAAACAAGGACTAAACCAGGACTAAACACTAAACCAGGTCTAAACCAGTAAACAGACTAAACCAGGACTAAACCAGGTCTAAACCAGGTCTAAACCAGGTCTAAACCAGGACTAAACCAAGACTAAACCAGGTCTAAACCAGGTCTAAACCAGGACTAAACCAGGACTAAAACCAGGTCTAAACCAGGTCTAAACCAGGACTAAACCAGGTCTAAACCAGGTCTAAACCAGGACTAAACCAGGTCTAAACCAGGTCTAAACCAGGACTAAACCAGGACTAAACCAGGTCTAAAAACCAGGACTAAACCAGGTCTAAACCAGGTCTAAACAAGGACTAAACCAGGACTAAACCAGGTCTAAACCAGGTCTAAACCAGGTCTAAACCAGGTCTAAAAACCAGGACTAAACCAGGACTAAACCAGGTCTAAACCAGGTCTAAACCAGGTCTAAACCAGGACTAAACCACTACTAAACCAGGTCTAAACCAGGACTAAACTAGATCTAAACTAGATGTAAACCAGGTCTAAACCAGGACTAAACCAGGTCTAAACCAGGACTAAAACAGGATTTAACAGCTTTTTATTTTCTTTTATCAGACAAAACATTTTATGTGAAGATTTCCTCGTCTTTGCTTCTCTACACTAAATCAAGTAATCCAAAGTATTCAGATTACATTACTCACTTTAAGTAATTTAATGGATTCTGTTACAAACTACATATTGGTGTGTGTAATCTGTAATCTGTAGGGGATTACATTTTAAAAGTAACCTTCCCCAACACTGGTCATGTCCTCCAATGCTCACGCGTGACACTTTTTGGGCATTTAAAGTTCACATACAAGCCGCATTTAATTAGAAATGTGAACGACCTCGCAAAAAAAATTGGATTTCACAAAAAAAAAAATCTGAATTTGAGAATTAAACCCTGCAGTCTGAACGTCGCCTACGTCTCCATAACAACCCTACAATTACCCGACCAGTGACCAGGATGTAGCTCACCTCAGGCCCAAAATTTTCCTGCGTTCTGTTTAAAGATGATTTACTCATTATCCACGGAACAAAAACAAAACAAATCCCCCGGGAGTTTGGATTTATCTGACCGTACAACAAGACAAAACAAGACAAAGATGTGTAAATGATCACTGTTCTGTTTATTACACAGCAGCACGTGAGTTTTAGTTTAACACTCATCTGTTCTGTCCATCACATCTGTCTCTCTCTCTCTCTCTTTAGGCCTCTGTGTTGCCTCTCTCGCTTTCTGTCTCTCCCTTATCTCTCTCTGCTTCTTCACGTGTTTTAAAGGTGACATTTTGAGGATTTTTGACCATTTAAAAGGTTGAATATTGTTGTTTTTGCAAAATTTGAATCTCTCTGAAACCCATGAATATCTCAAGCTGTCTCACTTTCTTTGTCTCTTTCTATCTATTTCTGTCCGTCTTCTCTATCTCTCTCTGTCTGTCGCTCTCTCTCACTCTCTCTCTGTTTTTGTTTGTCTTGCTCTCTCTTTCGCTCTCTGTCTTGTCTCTCTTTTTGTCTTACTCTCGCGCTCTGTTTGTCTTTGTCTCTCTCGATCTCTCTGTCTCTGTCTCTCTCTGTCTCTCTGTCTTTTCTCTTGTCTCTCTCTCTCTCTCTCTCTCTCTGTCTTGCTCTTTGTCTCTCTCTGTCTCTCTTTATTTCTGTCTCACTCTGTGTCTCTTTCTTCTCCCTGTGTCTGTCTCTCTCTCCATCTGCCTCTCTGTCCCTTTCTGTCTGTCTTGCTCTCTTTCCCTCTTTGTTATCTCTCTCTCTCTCTTTGTTGCTCTTTTTCTGTCTGACTGACTCTCTGTCTTGCTCTTTGTTTGTCTCTCTCTTTCTCTGTCTCTGTCTGTCTCTCTCTGTTTCTTTCTCTACCTGTCTCTCTCTCTGTCTTCTTCTCTGTCTGTCTGTTTCTCTCTCTCTGTCTCTGTTTGTCTCTCTTTTTCTGTCCTACTCTCTGTCTTGCTCTCTGTTTGTCTCTCTCTCTCTCCATCTGTGACTCTCTTTCTGTCTTTCTTGCTCTCTCTATCTGTCTATTTGTCTCTCACTCTGTCTATCTCTCCTTGTCTCTCTTCGTCTCTGTCTCTACCTGTCTCTCTCTCTCTCTCTGTCTTGCCCTTTGTCTGTCTCACTTTCTGAATGTCTCTATTTATCTCTCTCTCTGTCTCTCTTTATCTCTGTCTTTCTCTTTATCTGTCTCGCTCTGTGTCTGTCTTTCTCCCTCTGTCTGTCTCTCTCTCTTCATCTGCCTCTCTGTCTCTCTTTCTGTCTGTCTCACTCTCTCTTTCCCTCCCTCTGTTTGTCTCTTTCTCTCTTTGTCTCTTTTTCTATCTGACTGAGTCTCTGTTTGTCTCTCTCGATCTGTCACTGTCTCTCTTGATCTGACTGTCTCTGTCTTTCTTTGTCGCTCTCTCCTGTCTGTCTCTGTCTGTCTCTCTCTCTCACTCTTTCTGTCTGTCTCACTTTCTGAATGTCTCTCTTTATCTCTGTCTTTCTTTGTCTGTCTCGTTCTGTGTCTGTCTTTCTCCCTATATCTGTTTCTCTCTCTTCATCTGTCTCTCTGTCTCTCTGTCTGTCTGTCTGTCTTTCTGTCTGTCTCTTTTTCTCTCTGACTGACTCTTTGCCTCACGCTTTCTCTCACTCTCTCTCTTCATCTCTGACTCACTGTCTCTTTGCCTGTCAGTCTCTGTCTCTCTCTGTTTGTTTCTCTATCTGTCTCTCTCTCTCTGTCTATCTCTGTTTGTGTCTGTCTCTCTTTATCTCTGTCTCACTCTCTTTGTCTCTCTTATTCTGTCTGACTCACACCCTGTTTTGCTCTCTGTTTGTTTCTCTCTCTCCATCTCTGACTGACTGTCTCTCTCTGTTTCTTTCTCTACTTGTTTCTCTCTTTGTCTCTCTCTTTATCTGTCTCTCTCTCTCTCTCTGCTCTCTGTCTCTGTCTGTTTCTCTCTCTCTCTTTGTCTCTTTTTCTGTCTGTCTCACTCTCTCTTTGTCTCTCTCAATCTCTGTTTCTCTCTGTCTCTCTCGTTCCGTCTCTCTGTTGTGTCCCTCGTGTCTCCGTTGTTCTTCTCCTCTCGGTAAACCCAGTCACGTTCTCTCTCTCTCTCTGTTTGTCCGTGTGCTCCAGGAGGCCCAGATTTCCCGTCAGAGGAGGACCGTGGTTCCCTCGGTGCCGCAGAACGCCGAGAGAGAAGCCAGGAGTCTGTTTGCCAAAGAGGTAATCTCACAGAACCCGCCGCTCCACAAAAGCTCTTACACATGAAGCGGTGAAGTCAGCGACCATGTGCTTTCTGGGAAGGCACACTTTCTAAATTAACTGTACTCCAACAAACTGTCTTTAGCAGTTTGAACCGAAACAGATTCAAACCCAAATTCAATTCAGTGTTTTTTTTTTTATGATAGTTATGTAAATACACCTTATAAATGATGTAATTTCTGGACTAGGGATGGGCATCGATCGTCGGAAGAATTAACGATCGATTATCGATTAATCATTAATGTTTTTATATTAAAATGATCATCATTATTATTACTATCTGCACTAATCTGCATAAATAAATTCAACTTTACGACAAATAAACCGTAACGACTCTAGAGCCACATCAGCTGTTTGACATTATAATGTGTTTAATTCAGTTTTGTTCAAATCTCACAGAAACAAAACTTAAAACCACATCACTAATTTGTATAAACTAAGCGAAGATAAAACTCCAGCTCTTGTGTCGCTGATGTGGTTCAACTTGTGTTGGATTAAAAGACATGACTCAGGTGAATACAGGTTAGTGTGACCAGATTTGCGTTTGTCAAAACCAGGACAGCGTACGGGGGGAGGGGGGCGGGGCCTCGTCATCCACATTGAGCGACTCTCACCTGGAAAAACCTTTTCCCACTGGACACAGAAACATATGTGCTGCTTCATACACTGTGCACATGGACTCACACTTGTCCCCAACGGAAAGCGTGGACTTTCTTGTACAAGTCATCGTTGCACATCGTTCGCATTTGCACTTCAGTACGTTGCAGACTGACCGACTGTTTGTGTCTCGCTCCTTCTGATGCAGAGACACATGTACAGACCTGTTTGGTCACGCTACGCACAGTAACCTACATTCGATTTGTCGATTAAAATGAATGTAATCGATGAAATTCTTAATGATCAATTATCGATTAATCGACTAATCATGCCCATCCCTATTCCGGACTATTGAATGAACCTGAATATAAACCACATCAACTACATTTTAAAAGAATGAAAAATTGTACATATATCGGCCGCACTTTTCCATAAGCTGCAGGTGTCCACGTTGTAACTCTACACAGAAAGACGGTACACGGTACACGCTTTTTCTGAACACAAAATTATAGTTCTGTGTCGACTCACCGCACTCTGCTGCCTTTGCCGTGTCGTTGTCTGCGTCAAGGTCTATGCGCCGCGAAGTAATTCACTGCCACAAAGTGAGGAGGCGAGGATTGCATTCGTGTTTACAAAATGAAGCGGGAAAGTGGCGTATCAGAAATGTATGCAGAGCAGATGTAGAGAGAACCAATCACAGCCCTTATTGTCAGCGTCGCTTTCTCATTGCTGTCTGCGTCGGTTCACGTAGTTACCACTAGTGCTGTCAGGCGATTAAAAAAATTGAGAGATTAATTAAATATGATCTGTAATTAATTAATCTAATGAATCTCTTTTTAATCTCACCTATAAATTGCTGAGAAAAGCTTCAACTTGAGGTATTTTCATTTAAATTCATTATTACATTATTGTGGCAGATCAAAAGACTGACACAGAACAAAAAAAAAGTGACTGTATAAAGTTATTTATTGTTTTTATTTATTATTATTTTTATAACAAACTTTAACAGATGCAGTCACTTACATTCCACAGTGTCATCATTATTATTACTATTACTAATCTGCATAAATAAACTCAATTTTACAACATATAAACACAAACAATCTAGAGCTACATCAGCCTGTTTGACATTATAATGTGTTTAATGCAGATTTGCGCAAGTCTCACAGAAACAAAACTTAAAAACCGCATGACTCATTTGCATAAACTAAGAGAGAAAAAAACAAAACGCTCTTGTGTCGCTGATGAAGTTCAGCTTCTGTTGGACTAAACGTTGTATGGAGGATTTTTTTATTTGTTTCAAATTGTCAATGAAAGTTTAAAATACCATTACAGAGATGATGACCAAAAAAAAAAAAAGAAAGAAAATCTATCAACTGTGGACGTGTTGAGGCCAGATAAACATCAGCCAATAGAAAACGAGGCTGCCTCATTTTCTATTGGCTGTCAGGTTGTCAATCAAACTCCCTACGTTTCTAAGGTAACTATGCAGCGGTTCTTAGAGGCTTTTTCTAATTGTGGCTCTCTCGCAGTTCGCATAAAGTTTGTTGCGATGTTGGACGAGAATCCACGACCAGTTCGCCGCAAAAGAAAGTCGGTTTTTGAGGTCGCTGAAAGAAGAAGAGAAGGAGAAAAGGAGCGAAGACAAACTGAGGTGATTCTTGGAGATTCCTTTCAGTGACTGTGCGACTGAAGCAGACAAAGGGTCTAAAAACTGAGGTGTCGGTCTCTAAATTATTTCTAGAGGGACCTGTGGAAGGATGGAATGTCACGCATGCACTACATTTGAAAAAGGACTGTTGCTGGATTTCTCTTTCCTTAAAAAAAATCCTCTATACAATCTAACCGTTCAACCAGTGATGTTTATGTCAAGAGCGGGACTTGAACCACCAATCTTCGAATCAACGAACAAACGCTCGACCTACTGAGCTGCTGCCGCCGCATTTGTTAACGCTGTTAGTTGTTGTTAGTGTTACTGTGACAGATGTGGTCTCGAAAATTTATGAAAAGCTCTTATAAACTCATCAGGGTTTTGGATAATAACAGGCTACTGAGAATGTGTTGGATCAGTCAGGAATAACTTTGGATCGTTGCAAAACTGCTTCTGTTTTTCACGTTTGAACAGTAAAAATCAGCTGCAGCGCCTTTAAATGAATGACCGGTCTGCTGTGACTGTATATGGAAAACCCAGATGAAGCTTTATGCGCATAACAGATGATGACTCCCAGCAGATGTTCACGTTAAACTCCACTCAGCCCGAGCTCATAAAGAAACGTGGAAGGAGGAGAGTGAACACACGCGCTGTACGAACGAAATCCTCTCTGTACGACGGAGACTCCAGCTCTGTGACGCACCGAGGCACTGAGGCGGGTAGAACTTCCACCTCACGATACAACAAAACTTTATTGATCCACAAGGGAAATTATTTGGACACAGTAGCTCACACAGAAAAATATAAGTATTAGTGGTGTAACGGTTCATGTATTCGTGCCAAATTGTTTTGGTACGGGATGCTGGGTTCGGTGCAGGGCTGTACACGAGTGAGTTCCACAATTTGGCCAAGATTAGTCCTGATTTGGTCCTGGTTTAGTCCTGGTTTGGACCTGGTTTAGAGCTGGTTTAGTCCTGGTTCAACTCTGGTCTAATCCTAGTTTAGTCCTGGTTTAGAGCTGGTTTAGACCTGGTTTAGTCCTGGTTTAGACCTGGTTTAGTCCTGGTTTAGACCTGGTTTGGCCCTGGTTTAGCCCTCGGTTCAGTCCTGGTTTGGACCTGGTTTAGTTACCGGTTCAACTCTGGTTTAGTCCTGGTTTAGAGCTGGTTTAGTCCTGGTTCAGCTCTGGTTTAATCCTAGTTTAGTCCTGGTTTAGTCCTAGTTTAGTCCTGGTTTAGATCTGGTTCAGCTCTGGTTTAGTCCTAGTTTAGTCCTGGTTTAGTCCTAGTTTAGTCCTGGTTTAGATCTGGTTTAGAGCTGGTTTACAGCTGGTTTAGACCTTGTTTAGACCTTGTTTAGACCTGGTTTAGACCTGGTTTAGCCCTCAGTTCAGTTCTGGTTTATTTCTGGTTTAGTCCTGGTTTAGAGCTGGTTTAGATCTAGGTTTAGTCCTTGGTTCAGTTCTGTTTTAGACCTGGTTCAGTCTCAGTTCAGCTCTGGTTTAGTCCTGGTGTAGACCTGGTTTAGTCCTGGTTCAGCTCTGGTTTATTTCTGGTTTAGTCCTGGTTTATTTCTGGTTTAGAGCTGGTTTAGCCCTCGGTTCAGTTCTGGTTTAGTCCTGGTTCAACTCTGGTGTAGTCCTAGCTTAGACCTGGTTTAGTCTTTGGTTCAGTTCTGTTTTAGACCTGGTTCAGTCCTGGTTCAGCTCTGGTTTAGTCCTAGTTTAGTCCTGGTTTACTCCTGGGTCAGTCCTGGTTTAGTCCTGGGTCAGTCCTGGTTTAGTCCTGGGTCAGTCCTGGTTTACTCCTGGGTCAGTCCTGGTTTAGTCCGTTATCTGTTTTTTCCATTTTTCATTTAAACACAAAATCAAAAACTGAAAAAACTAATCATTATCTGTTTTTTTTTTTTTTTTTTTTCATTTTGATTTTGGACACAAATCCTGAAGAAAAAGTAGTTTTTCATTTTCTTATTTTTGGTTTTATTTTGAAAAACAAATAAACGAATGACACATGGATTGCTTCAGTTTGTGTCCAGGTTCCTTGATGCTCCGGTTCTGCAAGATTTGGATATAATTACACCCCTGTTTCCTTGTGTAGCTCAGTATTTGCGCCAAATCGTTTCTATGCAGGACGCTGGTTTCGGTGCAGGGCTGTGCATGAATGATTTTGCGCAGTTTGTGTGTTTACATTCCACCACTACATGTACACAGGAGCGGCTCTTTAATATTCACGAGGGAAGATGCCTGTGATTTGTGCAGTGTTTCCCACAACGCTTTATAGTCAGAGCGACAACAATTTCCCCCCGCCTTGATTACGCCCCTTCGAAAAAACGCAAATTCTCACAAAACTAAGGTCGTTGCCTCATTTTCACCTTTCGCCAGCACGGAATTTCCGCCCACCCCCGATATACCCGCGACCTCTGTTCCTAGTGAAAGTGAAAGTGTATTTACAGCTGCTGGGGACGTTGTAACTTACTGCAAACAAGTTGTTTTTTTGTGGCCAAAAATATGAAGAAGTTCATGTTGAAACTGTTCGTGCTGAACTTTACTTTTTGAAAAGTTTTGTTTACTGTTTACAAGGAATTTATTTTTTATAATATTTCATACATTTGTTGCTTATTTGAGAATATTTTATTTAACACAAATAAACAACTAGGGCTGGGTATCATTAAGAGATTTTCGATATGATACACACCTCGATACACAGGCCACGATACGATGCTTATCTCGATACAGTGAACTTTCGATTTGATATGATACATTTCAAATCAATTTGATACGGTTCAATAAAAAATAAAGTCTAAATCATGTCTGTGATACTAAAAGTCTTTGTCAAACCACTTCTTGTGCAAAGTAGAGGTGTGCACGGGACAGAATTTTCAGTCTCATTTCATTCATTGATTTATTTATTTATTTGTTTGAGCCAGGTACAACAAAATTCAAAAACAGTAACAAAATTTGTGATATGTACATGAACATATTTGGGGGGGACCTGGTGCTCGGGAAAGGAGGAGTAGGGGGACGGGGGGACTCTCTGCGCGGCGTATGGGACGTACGGGACCGGGGAGGACTCTCTGCGTGGAGTACGCGGAGTACGGGACGGGGGAGGACTCTCTGCGCGGCGTGGGACGGGGGGACGTACGGGGGGAGGACTCTCTGCGCGGCGGTGGGAGTACGGGACGGGGGAGGACTCTCTGCGCGGCGTACGGGACCGGGGAGGACTCTCTGCGGGAGGGAGTGGGAGTACGGGGGGGACCGGGGGGACGGGAGGACTCTCTGCACGGCGTACGGGACCGGGGAGGACTCTCTGCACGGCGTACGGGACCGGGGAGGACTCTCTGCACGGCGTACGGGACCGGGGAGGACTCTTTCCTGCTTAAAATGTTTTTATTAATGCCAAATAAAATTTCCAGCACAAATGATGCATGATCGTCTTACATTCATCATTTGTATATTTTACTTTACACTCATATTTAGTTTGCGGGACTGCAGTTTATCTGGACTCTAGCGCAAAGTTCATATGAAACACAAACATTTTAATCATCATCAACTGTGAAAAAGTCAAATGTGTCGCATAAACGAGTTTCCTTCCTCTGAATAAACAACAAAACTGCAGCTGTAACAAAATAATTTAGTAAAATATTCAAAAATAAATATTCTTGGCGATATATCGATACAGCAGCAGATGATATCGATACTGTATCAGCACATTAAACAATACGATATATCGATATTTTTATATTTTATGCACACGCTTATGAACAACACACAAATGGTTTCACGTTTTGTTCCCGTACTGTACCGAAAATTAACCAAATTGTGATGTTTGTATCGTTAAACCCTTTGTATTTGTACTTCTAATATGATTTGTAAAAGTAGTCGTACTCTTACTAGAGCAGAATATTTGGTGCTGCTCTGAGCACATCTCCCATGACTGTGACGAGTCGGCTCTGGGACAGCGGGGAATGTCAGGCAGTACATATTTACTATTACTCAGCATCAGTGGCCAACAAAGCTTTTCTGTGAGCGCGCCGAGCCGGGCCTGAGTGCTCGTCTGCAGTCCTCGGGGGGCGGGGGGGGTTTAAGGCCACAGGGTTCGTGAGTGCGGAGAATTAACTGTTTCTAATCCAGCTCTTGTTTTTTTTTGGCAGTGCATCAAGATGTACAACACGGACTGGAACGTCATCAACTACAAATATGAGGCGTACTCGGGAGATTTCCGCACGCTGCCCACGTAAGAACCACTAAAGCAATGTCAAGCAATAACACTGTTCTCCTAAAGCTTATTTATTGGCTTATATTGGGAAATCAGACGTCAGAGTATAGATTAAAAAAAAGATCAGTCTTGATTACATACTATTTATTTTTCCAGTTTGGTGTATGTTCAGTCCTGAGGTCATGTTTTATGTGACAGTGTTTAGGGTCTGGGCAAAAAACATGAATCACAATTTATTTTTCCCGTCCTTTTCAAACTTGATCTTCGTTTCGATCTTCTTCCATCTTATTAAAACACAGATAGACATAAAGCGCAGGGTGTCAGGGTCACTACACTTTTTATTTTGTGTTGATAGGACCAATAATCCTGGAGAAATTCACAATGGAATGAGTTTGTACAATTCATTTAGTCGACTGGACACGTTGCTTCTTCAGTTCTTCAGACGCTGGTGGACACTGACTTATATCTGTCTGAAGGGGAGGAGCTAACTCCACTGAAACTACTCTGGAACTGAGTGTGGGTTCATACTAGCAGAATAAATTCAGCGCCGTAATGGAGCTTTCACACCTCAGACCTGGCTCCACGTATTGTTTTCTTTGTTTGTTTTGATTTAGGTTTGAGGAGAATAGGAATAGGAGAAACAAGCAGAGTATAAAACAAGGAGTGCGTATACATGCACATCAATAACCCGGTTATGATCGGGTTTTTTGAGTATCCCGGTTTCTTGATGGTGCATGTAAACGCAGTAACCCGGTTTCAGTAACCCGGTTATGGCAGTATCCCGGTTATTAGAAACCGGGTTACTGTAGCTGGTTTATTCCGATAGTAACCGGGATACTGTGGCATGTAAACGCAGTATCCCGGTTACTGCAACATAAAGTTGAGTGCGCATGCGTCCAAAAGACACTTTCCAGCCTTTCACCACAACAGTAGTGACATAAATAAATTGACCAACATAAATAAAGTGACCAAACGAGTGAAATGATGTAAAATTAAGAGCTGCGCTAAACCTGCACACGTACAATCTGCACTCGTACGACCTGCACTCGTGTGACGCTGAAAAGCTAAAACATGAACTATCTCCTATACTCTATACGCACGGAACACACTCACCATCATTCAGCACCTCTTCTGTCACAGAAATAACACACATAATCCACAGAGTCGTGTCATTTAGTCCAAAAGAAACTGATCGCATCAGCGGCACAAGGAGCGAGTTGTTTTTTTATCAGCCGCTAACAGTTTATGCTAATTAGCCAAACGGTCTTAAGTTTTGTTTCTGTAAAACGTAAACAAATGTGATCAGAGCTGAATTATCTGATCAAACGGGCTGATGTGTCTATAGTGTTTATGGTTTATATGTTGTAAAGTTGAGTTTATTTATGCAGAAGATTTTAATGAAGAATCTGCACAGTGGATTGTGGGAGATCTCGTAGCTCCTTAGCTTCTTATGCTAAAGGAGCTCACGGTTTGTATTTTTCCTGGTTTATGAAATTGATTAAAGTTAATTTTTGCGCCTGCGCATTTGTAAGATTATGTCAAGAAACCGGGATACTCCATTTGATCATGTACACGTGGATATGAGTGTCCCGGTTTCTCAGTGCGCATGTAAACACAGTAACACGAATACTGACATAACCGGGATATGGCTAATAACCGGGTTATTGATGTGCATGTATACGCACTCAAGTAGTGTTGTAAATTCCCTAAGGCAGGGATCTCCAATCTTTTTCGTCTGGTGAGCTACCTTTACAAAATGAAAATGCCAGAGAGCTACTTATTTTAAGCAGTTGCAAGAAAATGATTTGATATAAGAGGGCAAACTTTAGATGTACAGTGAAAAGCCTATAAAACTTTAAACCATTATCCATTTATTAGTGCACAAAGTTCAAAGTAACACTTTTGCAGTGGGAATTAATCAAATTTGAGTGAAGCTGTGTTCTCCATCCCCGCTTCCAGTCAGTTCCTCACAAGTTTCTCGCTCACTCCAAACTTTCTTTCTGCTGCTCGATTACCGTTTTCTGCTGCATATTTCACGACTTGCAGCAGGACAGAGGCTCTTTTTCAGCAGGATTAACTTTAACTAACTAATTAACTTTATTAACTTGATTAATTGACCAGATTGTTGATGTAAACTGTTTAACAATTACTCACAGACTGATTATATTTGTGTGTAACTTCAGTTAGTAATATGACTCAAATGTTCCTAAAGATTATCAGATAAAAGGATAGATTAACAGACAGATAACAAGATTGAAAACAGGACATTAAAGCACCAAAAATACATTCCTGCGTCCGTTTATACTCTCTAACCGGAGTATTGTTCAGATGAAGTGTCCCAGTACAGTCTACAGTCCTCCTAGAAATCTCCAACAAGTGTGTGTGTTAGTTTCAGAGTAGTTTCAGTGTAGTTAGCTCCTCCTTCAAGCAGATATAAGTGTCCACCAGCATCTAACAAGAACTCAAGAAACAGCTTGGATGAGCTGAGAAATGCATCCGACCAAAATAAACTTTTATTCATCATCGAGATCGAACAAAGTGAACAATAGTGTTTCACGATACTTAAAGATTTTTGTATCAGTAACTGTTCAAATAACTGTTCAAATAATCTAGGTTTGACACCAGGCCTGATGTTAAAGCTCAGAATTCCCTCCCTGAGCTGCAGAGGCTGCACTAGCACTGAGGTTTACAGTGTTCCCACGATCATGGAAAACCTGGAAAAGTCATAGAAATGTGTAAATTCAATGAAAGTTTTGGAAAAGTCATGGAATTTTAGTATCTCTTTCACCAAACTCCAGCGTTCTGTTCAGTTCTCATGAGGCTGTTCTGATTATTTCTGAACGTCTGTGCCTTTTGTTTAAAAGAGACGACAATAAATTCTCTGACAGGATTTTGAATGTTTAAAAACTATAATCCCAAACCATAAGGTGAGTGGAAAGAGTTCACATTTCAGATTTAGCCCGAAAAGTCTGAAATTTTGTCAGTGGAAAAGAGTGGGAACCCGGGGTTTAGGTAGTGACCATCAGTGTTGGGAAGGTGACTTTTAAAATGTAATCCCCTACAGATTACAGATTACATACCCCAAAATGTAGTTTGTAACGTAATCCATTAAATTACTTAAAATGAGTAATGTAATCTGAATACTTTGGATTATTTGATATTGACATGGTTTTTAAAACTACATGAATGTAGCGACCACATCCTGAAAATTCTTGTTTGTTCTCCTCAAATTGTCTGTTGTCCTGGTTTAGTCCTGGTTTAGACCTGGTTTAGTCCTGGTTTAGACCTGGTTTAGATCTGGTTTAGTCCTGTTTAGACCTGGTTTAGACCTGGTTTAGACCTGGTTTAGTCCTGGTTTAGACCTGGTTTAGACCTGTTTAGTCCTGTTTAGACCTGGTTTAGTCCTGGTTTAGTCCTGGTTTAGACCTGGTTTAGACCTGGTTTAGTCCTGGTTTAGACCTGGTTTAGACCTGGTTTAGTCCTGGTTTAGTCCTGGTTTAGACCTGGTTTAGACCTGGTTTAGTCCTGGTTTAGACCTGGTTTAGTCCTGGTTTAGACCTGGTTTAGTCTGGTTTAGACCTGGTTTAGTCCTGGTTTAGACCTGGTTTAGAACCTGGTTAGTCCTGGTTTAGACCTGGTTTTAGTCCTGGTTTAGACCTGGTTTAGTCCTGGTTTAGACCTGGTTTAGACCTGGTTTAGTCCTGGTTTAGACCTGGTTTAGTCCTGGTTTAGACCTGGTTTAGTCCTGGTTTAGTCCTGGTTTAGTCCTGGTTTAGTCCTGGTTTAGACCTGGTTTAGTCCTGGTTTAACCCAAAATGTGAAAACAGAAAATCCCTCTGTGTAATCCATTTATTTCAACAAAGTAACTGTAATCCAATTACCACTCACTGAAACAGTAACTGTAACTGAATACAGTTACTCATCATTTGTACTCTGATTACTTAACTCTGGTACATGTAATCTGTTACTCCCCGACACTGGTGACCATTCAGATCAGAGAGAGACAATTTAAGTTTAAACCAACTGGATTTCAGCTTTGAACCTGGCAACCCAAAGGAGAGACTCATTCTGCTTTCTGATTGGTTACTCGTCTAGAACCAAAACACCAAATTATAACAAAACTAAAAGGAAGGAAATGTCCAGTGTTTTTATAATTAAGAAAAAAATCTGCATTATAAGCGTTATCAGTTAAAAAAATATATTTGATTTGAACATGTTTACCTCATATCTTTGCACACAGATGAGTCACAAGTTTATGAAATTTCACAAAATCAAAATCTTACAGACACTTTACTTACGTACAGATTTATTTTGGTCAATTTTGTCCGTCGTATAAACAATCACACGTGTTTCAAAGTGTCACACATGGCACTCGGTCGCTCTTACGCCAGCATAAACAGGTGCAAAAACAGCTGCAAAAACGTAAACACAAATCCAGTTCCCCTTTTAAACTTCTGTGTCTGCGGCTGAGATTATTTTCAGATCACATGAAGAAAAACCTGATAATATTTTCTTCATAAACATTAATAAAAACCTTGTAATAATTTATTGTATTTTCCATAAAAAACAGAAAGAGTTTGTGTTCATCATGTTGTGTGAAAATGCCAGCTTTGTATTATTAATTATAATCCGTGTATCTTTCGTTCATTCGTTTTTCAAAATAAAACCAAAAATAAGAAAATAGAAAAAAAAAAACAATTTTCTTCATTATTTGTCTCCAAAACCAAAATAAAAAAAAAAACTAGATAATGATTCATTTTTTAAGTTTTCGATTTTGTGTTTAAATGAAAAATTGAAAAAACGGATAATGGACTAAACCGGGACTGAACCAGGTCTAAACTAGGACTAAACCAGGTCTAAACCAGGACTAAAACAGGACTAAACCAGGTCTAAACTTGGACTAAACCAAGACTGAACCAGGAGTGTCGGAGATGCGCCCACGTTGACTGTCATATGGTCGGGACTGAGACCAGGACTGAGACCGGGACTGAGACAGTTTAAACTGGTCTCAGTCCTGGTTCAGTCCTGTTCAGTCCTGTTTTTAGTCCTGTTTTGGTCCTTTAGTCTGGTTTAGTCCTGGTTCAGTCCTGGTTTAGTCCTGGTTCAGTCCTGGTTTAGTCCTGTTTTAGTCCTGTTAGTCCTGGTTCAGTCAGTCTGTTTAGTCCTGGTTTAGTCCTGTTTTAGTCCTGGTTCAGTCCTGGTTTTAGTCCTGGTTTAGTCCTGGTTTAGTCCTGGTTCAGTCCTGGTTCAGTCCTGTTTTAGTCCTGGTTTAGTCCTGGTTTAGTCCTGGTTCAGTCCTGGTTCAGTCCTGGTTTAGTCCTGGTTTAGTCCTGGTTTAGTCCTGGTTCTGGTTTAGTCCTGGTTTTAGTCCTGGTTTAGTCCTGGTTTAGTCTTGGTTTAGTTCTGGTCCTGGTTCAGTCCTGGTTTCAGTCCTGGTTTAGTCCTGGTTTAGTCTTGGTTTAGTCCTGGTTTAGTCTGTTTTAGTCTGGTTTTCAGTCCTGGTTTAGTCCTGGTTTAGTCCTGTTTGTTTAGTCCTGGTTAGTCCTGTTTTAGTTTTAGTCTTTGTCTTGGTTAGTCCTTTTTAGTCCTGGTTTAGTCCTGGTTAGTCCTGGTTTTAGTCTTGGTTTAGTCTTGGTTTAGTCCTGGTTTAGTCCTGGTTCAGTCCTGTTTTAGTCCTGGTTTAGTCCTGGTTTAGTCCTTATCCATTTTTTCCATTATTTATTTAAACACAAAATAAAAAACTGAAAAAACGAATCATTATCTGTTTTTTGTTTTTTTTTTTTTTTTCATTTTGGTTTTGGAGACAAATCATGAAGAAAATAGTTGTTTTTTCGATTTCTTATTTTTGATTTTAAATTGAAAAATGAACGAATGATACACACGGATTAATTCTGAACTCGTGTATTTTGTATTTTCTCTTTCACAGCAAAGGCCTGAAGCCGGACAAGCTGCCGGCCCAAGTGTTCGAGATGGACGAAGACGCCAAAGACGAGGTGAGCGGCGCACGACAAGACGCTTTTAAAGATAAACAATATATCAGAGCGAAGGAGAGAGAACAACTCGAGTCAGTGCAGAAACACGGTCGGGTTTAACTGTGCGTCTGGTGGGTTTTTTGTTTTTCTTAATGCAAATTTGCTAGTCCTAGTTTAGACTTGGTTTAGTCCTGGTTTAGACCTGGTTTAGTTTAGACCTGGTTTTACTGGTTTAGACCTGGACCTGGTTTAGTCCTGGTTTAGTCCTAGTTTAGACCTGGTTTAGACCTGGTTTAAGACCTGGTTTAGTTTAGTCCTGGTTTAGACCTGGTTTAGTCTGGTTTAGACCTGGTTTAGTCCTGGTTTTAGACCTGGTTTTAGTCCTAGTCTGGTTTAGACCTGGTTTAGTTTAGTCCTAGTTTACCTGGTTTAGACCTGTTTAGTCCTGGTTTAGACCTGGTTTAGTCCTAGTTTAGATCCTGGTTTAGACTTAGTTTACCTGGTTTAGACCTGGTTTAGTCCTGGTTTAGTCCTGGTTTAGACCTTAGTTTACCTGGTTTAGTCCTAGTTTAGACCTGGTTTAGACCTAGTTTAACCTGGTTTAGACCTTGGTTTAGTCCTGGTTTAGTCCTAGTTTAGTCTGGTTTAGACCTTAGTCCTGGTTTAGACCTGGTTTAGACCTGGTTTACCTGGTTTAGTCCTGGTTTAGACCTGGTTTAGTCCTGTTTAGACCTGGTTTAGACCTGGTTTAGACCTGGTTTAGTTAGTCCTGGTTTAGTTTACCTGGTTTAGACCTGGTTTAGTCCTTTTAGTCCTTTTAGACCTGGTTTAGTCCTGGTTTAGTCCTGGTTTAGACCTGGTTTGGACCTGGTTTAGACTGGTTTAGTCCTAGTTTAGACTTGGTTTAGACCTGGTTTAGACCTGGTTTAGACCTAGTTTAGACCTAGTTTTAGACCTAGTTTAGACCTGGTTTTTAACCTAGTTTAGACCTGGTTTAGACCTGGTTTAGACCTAGTTTAGACCTGGTTTAGACCTAGAGTTTAGACCTGGTTTAGTCTTGGTTTAGTCCTGGTTTAGACCTGGTTTAGACTTAGTTTAGACGTGGTTTAGACCTAGTTTAGTCCTGGGTTTAGACCTGGTTTAGTTCTGGTTTAGACCTAGTTTAGAATTGGTTTAGTCCTGGTTTAGACCTGGTTTAGTCCTGGTTTAGACCTGGTTTAGTCCTGGTTTAGACCTGGTTTAGATAAACAATATATCAGAGCGGAGGAGAGAGGGAGCGGCTGGAGTCAGTGCAGAAACACGGTCGGGGTTTAACTGTGCGTCTGGAATCGTCGTCTTTAAGAGTCAGAATGAAAATAAATATGAGCACTCGCAAAGATGTTTAGTAAAAACTGTGTGAAGTGTCATGTTTCGATCGGTACAAATGTGAGTCACACGAGTCACGATGCTTTTTAACCTGGACTGAAGTGGTGGGTTTTTTGTTTTTCTTAATACAAATTTGCTAGTTTTGGTTTAGACTTGGTTTAGACCTGGTTTAGACCTGGTTTAGTCCTGGTTTAGACTTGGTTTAGTCCTGGTTTAGTTTAGTCCTGGTTTATACTTGGTTTAGACCTGGTTTAGTCCTGGTTTAGACCTGGTTTATTTTGGTTTAGACCTGGTTTAGTCTTGGTTTAGACTTGGTTTAGACTTGGTTTAGTCCTGGTTAGACCTGGTTTTATACTTTGGTTTTAGACCTGGTTTAGTCCTGGTTTAGACCTGGTTTAGACCTGGTTTAGACCTGGTTAGTTAGTCCTAGTTTAGACCTGGTTTAGACCTGGTTTAGTCCTGGTTTAGGCCTGGTTTAGACCTGGTTTAGTCCTGGTTTAGTCCTGGTTTAAGAACCTGGTTTAGTCCTGTTTAGACCTGGTTTAGTCCTGATTTAGACCTGGTTTGGACCTGGTTTAGTCCTGATTTAGACCTGGTTTAGACCTGGTTTAGTCCTGGTTTAGACCTGGTTTAGTCCTGGTTTAGTCCTGGTTTAGACCTGGTTTAGACCTGGTTTAGTCCTGGTTTAGACCTGGTTTAGTCCTGGTTTAGACCTGGTTTAGTCCTGGTTTAGTCCTGGTTTAGACCTGGTTTACACCTGGTTTAGTCCTGATTTAGACCTGGTTTAGTCCTGGTTTAGTCCTGGTTTAGACCTGGTTTAGTCCTGATTTAAACCTGGTTTGGACCTGTTTAGTCCTGATTTAGACCTGGTTTAGACCTGGTTTAGTCCTGGTTTAGACCTGGTTTAGACCTGGTTTAGACCTGGTTTAGTCCTGGTTCATTCAAACACAAAATCGAAAACTGAAAAAAATGAATCATTATTTATTTTTTCATTTTGGTTTTGGAGACAAATAATGAAGAAAATTGTTGTTTTTTCGTTTTATTATTTCTGGTTTTATTTTGAAAAACTAATGAACGAATGACACACAGATTGGTTCAGTGTTTCGTCCTGTGTCCTTGAGGCTCCGGTTCTGTGAGATTTGGATATAATTTCATCCCCATTTCCTTGTTTATCTCAGTCCAGTTACAGTTTTTCCTCGGCCCGGACCTGAGCCTGAGAAAAGCCGAGGCCTGGTTTGTTCTAAAAATAGTCCTTATTGACTCTCCTCCCCTCGCCACGGGCCGGATGTGGACCGCAGTCCGACCGTCACGGGGCCTAATTGGACCAAACGCGGAGCCGTGTTTGTGTCCGGCAGAAGATCTTCCCTGCATCACTTCCCAAAACGCTCCTCGGCAAAGTCTTTTTAAAGTCCTACTGCTTTTAAACGTCTTGTATAATTAATATCTCAAAGTGTGGGACGTTTTTTTTTTATTGGATCTGGCAGAGCAGAGCGGGATGACGGGAAAGGAGACGCAGAGGACGCACGTAGATGAAAGAGGAGAGGCCGATTAGATTAGAGGAAGAGGAGGAGGAGGAGGAGGAGGGGGAGAATCTGTGTGTCGTTCGTTCAGTCGTTTTTCAAAATAAAACCAAAAATAATGAACGAAAAACAACTATTTTTTTCATTATTTGTCTCCAAAACCAAAATGAAAAAACAGATAATGATTCGTTGAACGGATAATCGAAAAAAACGGATAATGGACTGAACCAGGACTGAACGAGGACTGAACCAGGTCCGGGACTATACCGGAACAAGACCGGGATTGAGACCAGGACCAGATCGAAATAGGACCAGGACCAGGACTGAGACTGTGACCAGACCAGAACTGAGAACGGGACTGAGACCTGGAACAGGATCGAGACTGAGGCCGGGACCAGGAACCAGGACCAGGACTGAGACCGGAACCAGACCAGGACCAGACCAGGACCACATTGTGATTGAGGCCGAGACTGAGACCAGGACCAGACTGGGACCAGGACTCAGACCATGACCAGACCAGAACTGAGACCAGGACTGAGACCGGGAACAGGATCAGGACTAAGATTGGACTAAGATTGGGACTAAGATTGGGACTAAGATTGGGACTAAGATTGGGACTAAGATTGGGACTGAGTTTGGGACTGAGACCAGGATTAGAGACCAGGATTGAGACCAGGACTGAGACTGGTACCAGACCAGAACTGAGACCAGGACTGAGACCGGGAACAGGATCAGACCGGGCTTGAGACCAGGGCCAGACCAGTACTGAGACCAGGACTGAGGCCGGGACCAGACCAAAACTGAGACCGGGACTGAGACCTGGACCAGACCAAAACCACACTGCGATTGAGACCGGGACCGGACCAGGACCAGGACCAGAACTGAGACCAGGACTGGGACTGGGATCGGGATCAAGACCGGGACCAGACCAGGACTGAAATTGGTTTAGTCCTGTTTTAGTCCCGTTTTAGTCCTGGTTCAGTCCGTTATCCGTTTTTTCCATTTTTCATTTAAACACAAAATCGAAAACTGAAAAAACTAATCATTATCTGTTTTTTTTAAATTTGGTTTTGGAGACAAATAATGAAGTAAATAGTTGTTTTTTCGTTTCCTTATTTTTGCTTTTATTTTGAAAATGAACGAATGAACGATTGACACACAGACTGAGCAGCAGGAGGAGGAGGAGGAGGAGAATCTGTGTGTCGTTCAGTCGTTTTTCAAAATAAAACCAAAAATAATGAACGAAAAAACAACTATTTTTTTCATTATTTGTCCTCCAAAACAAAATGAAAAAACAAATAATGA
>NW_026571153.1:2926550-3133453 GCF_026225935.1 Boleophthalmus pectinirostris | reverse complement strand
GTGACCAGACCAGGACTGAGACCGGGACTGAGGCCGGAAC
Organism: Boleophthalmus pectinirostris; assembly: GCF_026225935.1. NCBI lineage: Eukaryota > Metazoa > Chordata > Actinopteri > Gobiiformes > Gobiidae > Boleophthalmus > Boleophthalmus pectinirostris. The sequence goes on along the minus strand of NW_026571153.1, from coordinate 3,133,413 downwards.
TGAGATCAGGAACAGGACCAGGACTGAGACTGGGACTGAGACCGAGACTGGGACCGCAACTGCGACCGGGACCAGATCAGAACTGAGACCTGGACCAGACCACGACCACACCGTGACTGAGACTGGGACTGAAACCAGGACCAGATTGGGACCAGGACCAGAACTGAGACCAGGAGTGAGACCAGGATTAGAGACCAGGATTGAGACCAGGACTGAGACCGGGGACAGGATCAGACCGGGCTTGAGACCAGGGCCAGACCAGTACTGAGACCAGGACTGAGGCCGGGACCAGACCAAAACTGAGACCGGGACTGAGACCTGGACCAGACCAAAACCACACTGTGATTGAGACCGGGACCGGACCAGGACCAGGACCAGAACTGAGACCAGGACTGGGACTGGGATCGGGATCAAGACCGGGACCAGACCAGGACTGAAATTGGTTTAGTCCTGTTTTAGTCCCGTTTTAGTCCTGGTTTTTTCCATTTTTCATTTAAACACAAAATCGAAAACTGAAAAAACTAATCATTATCAGTTTTTTTTATTTTGGTTTTGGAGACAAATAATGAAGTAAATAGTTGTTTTTTCGTTTCCTTATTTTTGCTTTTATTTTGAAAATGAACGAATGAACGATTGACACACAGACTGAGCAGCAGGAGGAGGAGGAGGAGGAGGAGGAGGAGGAGGAGTGGACGAGCTCTCACCTCTTCAGCACCATTTTCTCCGTCACACGACACAAAAGCTGCTTCCATCAGTGTCGTTCTCCGCCGCAGAAACGCGTCCGTGTTAACGTGAGACAATGACGAGGGCTGAACACTCGAGTCTGAACGAGGCTCCGTCATCGGACCCGCGTCGAGCACCAGACAGCTGCTCCCCTGTCTAGACCCCAGTGCGACGAAGACCATTGTGAATGTGTGAATGTGTGTTTTAGTTTGCACTAAAATCTGTTTCATTTAGCGATTTAGAACGGAATAATACGTTACCAAGGAATTAATTTTCTTATGTAAATAAATAACACTTCCGTCGGCTGTTTGTTAAGAACGAAGAGTTGATGATGACGATGCAGAACTGTTTATTTTCTGCCACGATCTAATCTGAAAAACTAAAAACTTGACTTGATAAAATGGACTAAGACTTGGGACTCGACTTGGACTTGAAGGTCAACGACTTGGGACTTGACTCGGATTTGAGGCCTGTCACACTAAGATCTTGTCCAGACATTTAAAAAGGAAAACATAACTAAATTAATTTCTACAATTCTATATATAAAATACTCATACATATAAATATACTGTGACTTTATAAGAACAATGTACTTTTTAAATTCATATATATTGCAAAAATCTAAGCTTTATTATTATTTTTTTTGGTTTTAAAGCCTTGAAATGACTTGAAGCTCAAAGCAGACGACTTGGACTTGACTTGGACTTATGGGCCCGTGACTCCAGACTGGACTTGGACTTGCCTGGCTTTGACTTGATTTGGACTTGATGTTAAAGACCTGAGACTTGCAAAACAATGACTTGGTCCCACCTCTGCTAAAAACACAGACAATTAAATTTTGAAATGTAATAAACTCTACATCTCAATTTTCGTTCCTCCCCTCACCTCTGGTCATGAGCTCTGGGTCATGACCGAAAGGACCAGATCACAGATACAAGTGGTCGACATGAGTTTCCTCCGCAGGGCGTCTGGGCGTCTCCCTTAGAGACAGAGTGAGGAGCTCAGTCACACGGGAGGAGCTCGGAGTAGAGCCGCTGCTCCTCCACGTCTGTTCTGATCCCTCGAGAGGCGAGGGTGTCCTTAAAGCGCCCAGTCGCGCTTTGAGGAGCCTGCTCCACGGGCTCGGGATTCTCTCAGGGGCGGGCCTGGATTCCAAGTCCTTGTCCAAGATTAGTCCTGGTTTAGTCCTGATTCAGTCCGGCTTTAGTCTTGGTTTAGACATGGTTTAGTCCTGGTTCAGTCCTGGTTTAGTCCTGATTCAGTCCGGCTTTAGTCTTGGTTTAGACATGGTTCAGTCCTGGTTTAGTCCTGGTTTAGTCCTGCTTTAGTCTTGGTTTAGACATGGTTTAGTCCTGGTTTAGACCTGGTTCAGTCCTGGTTCAGTCCTGGTTTAGTCCTGCTTTAGTCTTGGTTTAGACATGGTTTAGTCCTGGTTCAGTCCTGGTTCAGTCCTGGTTTAGTCCTGGTTTAGACTGGTTAGTCCTCCTGGTTTAGACTGGTTTATGGTTTCAGTCCTGGTTCAGTCCTGGTTTAGATCTAGTCCTGGTTTTGGTTCAGTCCTGGTTCAGTTCAGTCCTGGTTTCCTGGTTTAGTCCTGGTTTAGACCTGGTTCAGTCCTGGTTTAGTCCTGGTTTAGTCCTGGTTTCATGGTTTAGTCCTGGTTTAGTCCTGGTTTACCTGGTTTAGTCCTGGTTTTCTGGTTTAGTCCTGGTTTAGTCCTGGTTCAGTCCTGGTTCAGTCCTGGTTTAGTCCTGGTTTAGACAGTCCTGGTTTAGTCCTGGTTCAGTCCTGGTTTAGTCCTGGTTTCAGTCCTGGTTTCAGTCCTGGATTTTCATGGTTCAGTCCTGGTTTAGACCTGGTTCAGTCCTGGTTTAGACCTGGTTTAGTCCTGGATTTCAATCCTGGTTTACCGTAAGTTATTTCCTAGTTTAGTTCACTGTGTATCACCTGGTTCAGTCCTGTGTTTAGTGTGTTTAGATCCTGTTTTAGTCCCTTGGTTTAAGACCTGGTTCAGTGAAGTTCCTTATACAGCGCAAAAGTTTGGCATCTTCACACAGTTATTTTGCTGAGAGTTAAGTTAAAGTGTTGTAATGATGTTACAGTGAGACTTTTGACGATACTACGATAAATTTCTGTCGTTGTTTTATTGTTTTCTGACGTGTGTTTTTGTTGTTGTTGTTGTTGTTGTCGTGGCAGGACACGTCTTCGCTGTGCTCGCAGAGAGGCGGCGTCCTGAAGCAGGGCTGGCTCCAGAAGGCCAACATCAACAGCAGCCTGTCTGTGTCCATGAGGGTGAGTCAGCAGCAGCAGCAGCGACAGACACAACACAAAACACTCAACACACACAACAAAACACACACAACACACTCTGAACACACTCTAACATCTGTGTGTGTGTGTGTGCGCTAATGACACATTCTTCAAAACAATACACTCTGGTTTAATGGTTATTACGTTTGGAGCAGTCGGTCGAATTGCACAATACTTTTTTGGAGCTTTACCGAGGTTTTTTTAATATTTTTTATTAAAGGTTCCTTTGTTTGTCATTTGAGAGAGAAACACATGACAGAATGAAATATGTTCCTCGAGGCAAACTGATTAAAAGAGATAAAAAATAAAAAATTTGTTTTGTTCTGATACAAATTTTTAGGATCTAATCTGATATCGATGCTTGGTTTTTGTGGATTCGCGGATACCGATGCCACTCTGACTAGACCAGACCGGGACCAGACCGAGACTGAGACCAGACTGGGACCAGACCGAGACTGAGATTAGACCGGGACCAGACTGAGACTGAGATCAGAACTGAGACTGGGACCAGACCGGGACTGAGACCAGACCGGGACCAGACCGAGAGAACAGAGACCAGAACTGAGACCAGAACTGAGACCAGAGACCAGAACTGAGACCAGAACTGAGACCAGAACTGAGACCAGAACTGAGACCAGAACAGAGACCAGAACTGAGACCGGAACCAGACCAAGACTGAGACCAGATCGAGACCAGATCGAGACCAGACCAGGACCAGGCCGGGACCAGACCTGGATCAGACCGGGACTGAGACCGAGACCAGGCTGGGACCAGGCCAGGACCAGACCGAGACAGAGACCGAGACCGAGACCAGAACTGAGACCAGAACTGAGACCAGATCGAGACCAGACCTGGACCAGATCGAGACCAGACCTGGACCAGGCCGAGACCAGGCCGGGACCAGACCGAGACCGAGACCAGATCGAGACCAGGCCGGGACAAGACCTGGACCAGACCGGGACTGAGACTGAGACCAGGCCGGGACCAGACCGGGACCAGACCAGAGGCAAAGAGCCCACGGCAGGGCTCGACCTCGAAGCTGGGGCTCGGAGTCCGCTCTGGTCCCGCTCTGGTCCCGCTCTGGTCTCGCTCTGGTCCCGCTCTGGTCCCGCTCTGGTCCGCTCTGGTCCGCTCTGGTCCCGCTCTGGTCCCGCTCTGGTCCCGCTCTGGTCTCGCTCTGGTCCCGCTCTGGTCCCGCTCTGGTCCCGCTCTGGTCCCGCTCTGGTCTCGCTCTGGTCTCGCTCTGGTCTCGCTCTGGTCCCGCTCTGGTCTCGCTCTGGTCTCGCTCTGGTCGCTCTGGTCTCGCTCTGGTCTCGCTCTGGTCTCGCTCTGGTCGCTCTGGTCCCGCTCTGGTCCCGCTCTGGTCTCGCTCTGGTCTCGCTCTGGTCCGCTCTGGTCCGCTCTGGTCCCGCTCTGGTCCCGCTCTGGTCTCGCTCTGGTCCCGCTCTGGTCTCGCTCTGGTCCGCTCTGGTCCCGCTCTGGTCCCGGACCTGGATCAGTCCTGGTTCCGTATGCAACGGAAAAGTCCGGCATCCTCATGGAAGTCACGTAAACAGGAAACGGCCGTTATCTGTTTTTTCCGTTCTTCACTTAAACACCAAAGATCGAAAACTGAAAAAAACGAATCATTATCTGTTTTTTCATTTTGGTTTTGGAGACAAATAATGAAGAAAACTGTTGTTTTTTCATTTTCTTATTCTTGGTTTTATATTGAAAAATGAATGAACGAATGACACACGGGTTCAGGAAGTTAGTGTACGATGTTCAAAAGTGCGACGGCCTCAGGAACTTCGGTCGAGATGCTCCTGATGATGATTCGCAGTAGTTTCTTTGAATTGTTGCATAATGTTAAAGCGGACCTATTATGCAACAATGACTTCAGTGAGCTTTTAATCCTGTTATTCTCGTTTCCCCTTCTCATTTCCTCTATTGTGTTTGTTGTGATTCATGCACGTTTGAGCTCTTTACTCTCCTGGAATTCAAGGCATCATTGTTTTGATAAGCTCCTGTTTTCCACCTCCACCTGTACACGCCCGCTGCTCTGTCTGTGACTTTGTTCTCTAGTTTTATTTTAATAATCACGATGACACACTGGATTCAGCTGCGTCGTGTCGTCTTTGTGCGGTCTTTGTGATCGGAGATTTAAAACATAATATAATATAATAATAATATAATTATTAAGATTCTCCTCGTGTCTGTGGCGTGCTCTCTCTTTGTCGCACGTTTAAAGGATAAAATCTCATGCAAAATCAACTTTTCAGAGCTTTCTACCTTCTAAGAGTGACGTGTGGGCCTTGTATTTGTCGCCGAAGTGGTTTTTAGATTGATTCTGCGTTTTTTTTTTAAACAAATTGCAGCGTATTTCTGCCACACTCCCACGTGACGACGAGCTAAAGCTGCTACAACGATGACGCGGTAGATACACCGATGACGCGTTTGACGTAGCAGAATGTCCTTCGCACCTGCTCCACGGCCTCCATCCCTGCATCGGCGACAATTCCCACATGAACACCTAAACCAGGGGTGTCAAACTCATTTTGGTCCGGGGGCCGTATCCAACCTACTTTGATCCCAAAGGGGCCGGATCAGAAAACTCATGTCATATAAACCCCAAAAATAACAATAAGTTCAAATATTTGTGCAGAGAAACACAAATCTATTACAGATTTTTTTAACCCTCTCCAGGCAGGCGTTGCAGATTTGCAACAGCTAAATTCCAATTACCTACTTACTCCAAATCCATATTTTATGAGCTTTTTTTACTCAGGAGCCTTTTCTCCATCCATGCTGATAAACGTGGACGATGCAGACTGTGCAAGAATGACTACACACAAACAACCTGCCAGAAGTGCAAAATACGTTTTTCGTTTACAAAGGATAAAAAAGTCAGGATTGTATATTACTACCCCATATTATAATTTTCCCCAAATATCAGATTTTTCCTGATACTAAAAATTAATTTGAGCCTGAGAGGGTTAATTGATGAACTCTTTCTTTTACAAAATATCATAATATCATGAACAACCTGAAACTTTAAGAAAAATACAATTTCAACACAACATTTTAAAAATAACTTGTATGTAAATAGGAATAAGTCAATTTTTCTGGTAAAATCGTGCACTTGGTGTCCACTTTTCTCATTTTTGACATTTTGTTGTCGACAGTCAAAACGATCGTCCTTTAAGAGCGTTTGGAAAGAGACAAGTCTTCATTTGTGCTGCTCTGGTGGGAGGGGCCACGTACAGAGACGCTGGAGACGCTGCTGTGATAAACACCACAGAAAATTAACAAGATTTTAATAGAAAATATAATTACAATATTTTAGTAGAAAATCAGCCGAGGGCCAGATTAAAAGGTCTTGGAGGGCCGGATCTGGCCCCCGGACCGCATGTTTGACACCTGTGACCTAAACAAAAGCGACATTACCTCCCTTCACTATAACTGATTCTGGACTTTTCTAGCAGCTTGAATTCTGTTTTTCCCGCGCTGGGTGAACAGTCCGGTTGATCGCAGCTCATTTCCCAAGGACATTTAATTGATTTTGAATTTGTTTGACTGATTTTTGGTTTTTGCTGCAGCTCATGTACATATTGGGTTATTTCACTTATTTTTGTACAATACACATTATCCATTTTCAACCATTCCGCTGTCCTCATTTACTGCCCCTGCCCTCCTGTAGTCCTACCTTGAATCTTCTTTTCTTTTTTAAATATTTACATTTTTACAGGTGTTCAAAAGACGATACTTCTACCTGTCCCAGCTCCCTGACGGCTCATACATCCTCAACTCTTACAAAGACGAGAAGAACTGCAAAGAAACCAAAGGATCCATCTATCTGGACTCGTGCATCGACGTCATTCAGGTAAAAAAACAAACCTAAAGGCCTATTCATAAAAACATAAGAACATTAGAACTTTGTTTTTGTTCTTGAGGTGATAAGAACAAGAAGAGTTCGTCCCCTCGCTCTAGCTCTGTAGTGATGGTATTTCTTTTTCGTCCTCCAACCTTTTTTTTTATTGGTGACCCGCCTTTTGGTTTTCACAAACTTATCACAGAAATTAAGACAGACTTTTCAACACTAATTTTCGTCCGAGCCTAAAATGTCGGCGATCTCCCTTCATGAATTTCTTCCATTTGGCGTCTTTATCGTCAGTGAGCGTCGTGTCCTACAGATGTTTGTATTTTCTCACCGTTTCCTCCAGCTGTAACTCAAAACCATCCTTTATTTTTTCTTGCTCTGCACCGGCGAAGAAGCAGATAAACCACGCCCACATAAATAATCCAATCCAACTTTATTTGTATAGCACATTTTAGAAACAAAACGGTTTCCAAAGTGCAAACCATTTTACTTAAAAAAAAATAAATAAATAAAAAATCTGCAGAATTATGTTTCAACCATAAGGAAACTAATAGAATAAATAAATAAAATAATAATAATAAAATCAATACATAAAAGCAGTACAAAAAAAATAAAATAAAATAAATAAATAAAAACACAAAAAAAATAAATAAAACAATAAATAAATAAATAAATAAAAACAATAAATAAAAAATACAATAATAAATAAATAAAAACACTAGATAAATATATAAATAAATAAAAACACTAGATAAATATATAAATAAAAACACTAAATAGATAAATACATAAATACATAAATAAAAAAATACATAAATAAATAAAAACAGTACATAAATAAGTAAATAAAAACACTAAATAGATAAATAAATTAATAAATACATAAAACAATAAATACATTTAAAAAATTAAATTAAAATAAAAAGACACAGAGGACCAGCCAACTCAGGCGGTATTAAAAGCCTGAGAATAAATGTGGGTCTTAAGGCGAGCCTTAAAACACTCCACTGTGGTTGCTGTTCGTACGTGGGTGGGGCAGAGCGTTCCAGAAATAACCAATCAGAGCGAAGATTTGCTACAGCGCTGCAGAACTGCCGAATAAAGTTCTTCTCAGCTGAAGTGTCGAGAACAAAACCGTCACAACTGAACAACCGGAGCTGGACCAACAAAATTATGTCATTTTGTTTGTCCAGCTCCAAAGTTTGTATGTTCTGATGAAGTATGAATAGGCCTTAAAACATTTGATAATACATTGCGATTCCGTTGTGTATTACGTAGCCCTTTTCACAGTTTTTGTTGTCGTACTTTCTGCTGCTTAGTTACGTGTCCTGGATTCCAGCTGATCTGTTATGAGGGGCGAGGGGCCGCTGTGCTCTGAGCTCACGGCACACACTGGTACCTGCTGCAGCTCGGACTTGCTCCGTGCCAAGGAGGATATTTTTAGACTTACGTGAACAAAACAGGGATTACAGGAGAGATCACACTGTGTTGGTTTAAGATATGTTTAAATCTACTTCGTGGCAGAGCCTTAACATAACAGGAATGTTGTTGCTGCTAATCCACTAGAAAGTCCAATTAGATTAGAAGTTTTTAGACCGTTTTTTTATGTTGATATTGTTTAAAGGAGCTGGACCTGTAAGTCAGTAACTAAAATTAGTTTGGCCCCAGTACAGAAATATTGTAAAAACAGCACTTTTGGTCAAAACGAGGCCACTGTGTACTAACTGCATCTAATTATAAAGCAGGTTTTATCGTTGTGAGCCTTAACGTGGCGGCAAAACTCTGCTCTGGTCTCTGAAAGTTGTTAAAAGTGCTTATAAACTCAATCAGGTTAATAATTAGTATAGAATATGTAATGCAAGTGAGGAATAACTTTGTACCACTGCAAATCCTTAAACATTAGCAAGTTCTTTGGACACGAACGAAATCCAGACACTCCAAAAAAGTAAAAGTCGCACCAAAAAAAAGTATAAATAAAAGGATGTTAAACAAATAAAGGCTTTTTAAGAACTGTATACTTTTCCTCGTGCGACTTTTACTTTTTTTTGGAGTGCCTGGATTTCATTTTGTCCAAAGTCTTGATCCTTTTTCTGTTCTCGCTGATTGGAACACCTGCAGCAAACAGCCACATTTTTGTTTTTCTCTACAGATTAGCTAGTTCTGTTTGTCATATTTTTAAAAGGTTGTATAGAGGATTTTCCAAGGAAAGAGAAATACAGCGACAGTTCGTCCCTTTTCGAACGTTACACAGCTCCCTAAGTAGAAACTCCTCCTTTTTACTCTCGAAATCATGTTTGTTTACAATCGATGCGTGTTTAGGATCACTGAAAGACTTGCTGTTGAAGTTTCTTGTCCAGAAGTAATTTAGCGACCCTTCGTCTGCTTCAGTCGCGCCATCGCTGGAAGGAATCTCCAAGAATCACCTGAGTTTGGCTTCGCTCCTTTTCCCCTTCTCTTCTTCTTTCAGCGACCTCAAAAACTGACTTTCTTTTGCGGCGAACTGGTAAACGTTAAAGAAGGACGGTACTTAAAGCTCGCGTATGACACAAAACTGACTCTTGAGAACTTTCAGTCATGTTATAATTTTGTTAGAACTGGTTTAGTCCTGGTTTAGACCTGGTTCACCTTAGTTTGGCATCACTTCTTTCCCTTTCTCTTCTTTCAGCGACCTCAAAAACGGACTTTCTTTTGCGCCTAACTGTTAAACGTAAAAAAAAAAAGTACTGCACTTAAAGCTCCTTTATTACACAACGCTCACTCTTGAGAACTTTAAGTCATGTTATGATGTTGTTAGACCTGGTTTAGTCCTGGTTTAGACCTGGTTTAGTCTTTGGTTCAGTCCTGGTTTAGACCTGGTTCACCTTAGTTTGTCTTCGCTCCTTTTCCCCTTCTCTTCTTCTTTCAGCGACCTCAAAAACGGACTTTCTTTTGCGGCGAACTGGTCGTGGATTCTCGTCCGCCATCGCGACAAACTTTGCGCAAACCTGCGAGGAAGCCGCAGTTCGAAAATGACTCTAAGAACCTCTGCGTTGGTCGAGTAAACGGCGTCTTGCGTTTGTGGAATGTGCGAGAGGCGAACGTAAACCATGTAATCCCAGCGCGACGGCGAATCAGTTACGTTAGAAACATAGCGAGTTTGACTGACAACCTGACAGCCAATCGATAACGAGGTAGCCCCGTTACCTAATCTAATGTTTATCTGGCCCCACCACGTCCACAGCTGATGGATTTTCATTCTGTTTTTTTTTTGGTCATCATAATTACAAGACTGCTGTGTCTCTATAATGCTAAAGAGCTCCAGATCCCACGAGACTACGGGTGTTCGGGCCACCGTTTTGACAGTAAAATGACCAGCGCCACCTGAAGCTTTCGAGCCATCGGAGTACTTACCTCAGTTTAGTTTGCATGACATTGAACTTTCGGTTGGTCTGTCCTCCATTGCACTTGGTTCTTCCCGGGAAAGAACCACTCCCCGCTCCAGCTCATCTAAGCCCGGCCTGAACCAGAGCTGCTCCCGCTGGTTCTGGAGTCTGGTTTGGATCTAGTCTGACTGTAGCGCTTGTCACACTAGGCCAATTGCAGTTTAATAGCCTAAAATAACAACACCAGGACCTCTCTGAGTGTGCAGGTCCCGATCTTCCCCGGTACCGCAGTTCCTCAGTTCTTTGGTGTGGATAACAGCGGCACCTCGTGTTTAAAAAGGTCCTGGTGTTCCCTGGTGCCGCTGTTTTCGGCCCATACAATCTTTCTTTTTCCCTTTTTATTTGTCCAACTTGGTGCACAACAGTTATCAACCGTGTTTAGGCTCCTCTAAACCACTACCACTACAGTCAGCCAGTCTGCCGATTGGTCTGCCAAATTGCCTATATAACATCATCCCCCAGAGCTCAATTTTGAACTTTCGTTGACAATTTCAAACAAAAATAATCCTCCAGACAACGTTTAAGTCAGCGAAAATCAAGGTCATGTTTTTCAATGTGTCTCTTTTAAACGCAGAGTCCCAAGATGCGCCGCAACTGCTTTGAGCTGAAGATGCAGGAGCGCTACAGTCACTACCTGGCGGCTGACAGCGAGGCGGAGATGGAGGAGTGGGTGTGCACGCTGAAGCAGGCCCTGAGCAGCGCCGACGGGGGCCCGGACAGGAGGAACGGGGCCGAGGCTCTCGACTGTGCACTGGGTGAGGATTCATGACGACTACAATTACAAGTTTGGGGGGAAAAAAATGTCTAATTGTGATTTTTATTTAATGATTTTGGTAAGATTTGCAAGCATGAGCAGTAATTTATGAGAGAAGACTGGAGTATGAACTGCTAAACTAAAACAAAACAACAAAAATACATTAAGACGGTACTCGACTAAAGACGAAGAGCGTTACGGACACAGAGGCGTCTGTCCGTGACGTTCTGTTTTATTGGTTGTTGCTGTGGTTTAGTCGTTAAGATCAAACAGAGCAGCTCAGAGTCACACTGACACCACACGAGAGGAGCACAGCGGCTTTAAAATTGCACACGAGGACACAAAGTCGGGTCACGCCTCCCTGAAATTGAGACGCAAATCACAGCCAAAATCGGGCAAACTGTCCTGTAGTGCAGGGGTCACCAAACTTTTTTCTCTGGGAGCCACATTATCACTCCTGACTGTGACAGGGGCCGGGGTCGTGTTGGCCTTATAACAGAATTGTATGATCCTGACGACGCAGATTATGTTCTTTGAAAACTGCAACACTTTCTTTACATATAACAGTGGTTCCTAGTCAGGCTGGTGCCACCTAGTGCCTCCGCTCAATTTCATTTCTCTCCACCGACTAGATCAGGAATGAAAATACACGAGATGGTTTGCAAAAACGAGTTCGGGCACCAGCCAATCAACGAAGAGTCAGATATTCTGTGTTGGCAACGATTCCCGAGATCAAGGATTTAAAGATGAAAAAGAGAATGTTTGAATTTTATCAAGGGGAAAGACGTTTTCCTTCTTTCTACAGGATTTGGGAAAAGCGTAATTTACCAGTTAGCCCCGTTAGCGGCGCATTACATACGTCACGACCAAACAGCAGCGATTCGTTAAATAAAAAAAGTACCCGCCTACCGTCGAGCGAACGAATCCTAAAGCTGCGAGGTCAGACGGTGTCCACAAAGTGAAACCGGCTGATGAATCATGCTAAGTGTTTCCCGTACTGAACAAAAAAATAATCAGTCGTCCACTGATCTTTGAAAACTTGGCACTCTCTGTCAACTTGTCGCACTTTAACGCTCACCATTTTGTTGTTCTTAACTGCACTACAGAACTCTGCGCGTGCGTCGACTGTCACTGTTTGATCTCAGGCTTGTCAGGTGATAAAAATTTGGCGGCAAATATAAATACGTCATGTAATTATTAAAATATAAATACTTCATATAAATATTTTTTTTTAAATTGAAAAAAACAACACAATACAAGATGCAGATGTGTTATTATTTGCCAAAAAGTAATAAAAAAAAATAGGCCATGACAACTTTTGAGGATTGCCTCATAGGACCAGTTCAAGTGGTGGGGGTCAGAGGGACTGAGGGGCCGGTCAGAGGGGCGTGAAGGGCCGGAGTTGGCTCGCGGGCCTTAGTTTGATGACCCCTGCTGTAGTGTGTGGCAGCCTTAAAGAATCCGTGTATCATTCGTTCATTCATTTTTCAATATAAAACCAAAAATAAGAAAACGAAAAAACAACAGTTTTCTTCGCTATTTGTCTCCAAAACCAAAATGAAAAAACGGATAACGATTCGTTTTTTCATTTTTCGATTTTGTGTTTAAATGAAGAATGGAAAAAACGGATAACGGCCGTTTCCCGTTTACGTGACTTCCGTGACTGCGATGCCGGACTTTTGCACCGCATACGGACTGAATCAGGACGGATCCAGGTCCGAGACCAGACCGAGACCAGAGCGGGACTGAGACCGGGACAGAGCTGCTCTGGTCCTCCGCGTTCAAGAACCGCGGCTGGTTCCGAGGTGGTGCAAAGCATCCGACTGACGCATTCACACCAGTGAAAATGAATCGAAATAAGAGCTTTTGGTTCAAAATGGGACCGTTTTTTCCATTCTTCATTTAAACACAAAATCGAAAACTGAAAAAACGAATCGTTATCCGTTTTTTCATTTTGGTTTTGGAGACAAATAACGAAGAAAACTGTTGTTTTTTCGTTTTCTTATTTTTGGTTTTATATTGAAAAACGAATGAACGAATGATACACGGATTTTAAAGCCCTAAATATTCTGCTGTTTGTACCGGACATTTTATTACACCAAAAACTGCAACTCCCAATTTGGTAACTCCGCCATTTTAAATCATATTTTCTCTCCGATTATCCTGTGCAGGCCTCGAGTCCAGAGCCCCGGCCAGACCCCGTGTCGTTCTGCGCTCCTCTGGACAGTGTAACCCGTAAAAGAAAAACATGTTACTGTAATAATAAGCTCCAACTCGCAGAAGCTGTGGTTTCAACTCTCTTTTCCAAAACTATAAACTGTAGTCCAGGTCCAGGCCTGTGTTGTGACGTTTTGATAGTTTCCATATTGCAGCTGTTTCACTATATAGTCCAGTTTATTTATAGTTAAAGAGCCAAAGAGCTATAAATTGTTATCAGAGACGTCCAGCGCGGCCAACATTCAAACATGTTCAGGAAAGATAAGCAATGGATCCAGGCAGACATTTGTGTAGAATTCGTCACGCAATTTATTCGTAGGGATGGGACGAGATGCAATTTCCCACGAGACGAGATACAAAATTGGGTCCACGAGAACGAGACATGACGAGATTTTAATAAAGTCATGATTCAGCTTCAGTTTCCAGCTTTGGCTTCATGTTTTTTTGTTTATTCGATGTCATTTTTGTACGGAATTTGTAACACAATTTACTAGTAAAGACGGGACGAGACACAATTTCCACGAGACAAGACGAGATTGGGTAAACGAGAACGAGACATGACATGATTTTAACATAATTCTTAATAGAGAAATGTCATGATTAAGTTTTTTTATTTATTCAATGCGATTTTTGTACGGAATTTGTAACACCATTTACTTGTAGGGATGAGACGAGACACAATTTCGAGTCGACGAGAACGAGACATGATGAGATTTTAACGTGATTCCTAATATAGAAATGTAATGATTCAGTTTCCAATTTTGGCCTCTTGTTTTCTTATTTATTTGAAGTAATTTTGTAAAGAATTTGTGACAAAATTTCCACGAGACGACACGAGATTGAGTCCACAAGAACGAGAAATTACGAGATTTTAACGTAATTCCTAATATAAAATGTCATGTCATGGTGCAGTTTCCAATTTTGGCCTCATATTTTCTTATTTATTCAATGTAATTTAGGATAGAATTTGTCGAACAATTTACTAGTAGGGATGAGACGAGACACAATTCCCACGAGACGAGACAAGATTGGGCTGACGAGACAAGATTTTAACGTAATTCCTATTATAGAAATATTATGATTCAGTTTCCAGTTTTGACCTCATATTTTTTCATTTATTCAGTGTAATTTTGTATAGAATTTGTCACAAAATTTTATAGAAAGAATGAGACAAGACGAGATATGAGATTGGTTTGACGTGAAAGAGACATGAGATTTTAACGTAATTCCACCAACATGTCAGTCTTTTTTGTCCAATCCAAATGTAAACACTTTTGGCGATATCTTTTATATTTTGGACAATTCAGATTTGCTCAAAAAGTTTAACGCTGCATTCTGTAAACGTCGCCACAACAAAGAACCACACTTCTACACCCTCCTGTCAGATCTGTTTATGGATAGATGCAGACCATAGGAGTGAGCAGAGCACTTTTTGTTTTTATTTAAATTTTGTCCATTTATTTGCTACTGAATCCCATATGTATCACTGATTAAGAAAAAAAAAATCACATAAGGAAAATCAGATACTAACAGATACTAAAGTTAACTTCGAAAGTAGATACTCATTGAAAAAAATTACATAACGGGATAAAATTTTACCTTTCCTGAACAGTTTGAGTTTGAGTTTTATCAGAACCAATATAAAACTTCATAGTAAAACAAATATTAACTATTATTTTGTGTTGAAAGTTACAATATTGTCTGCAAAAACGGCTTTTAAAATGATCATTTCGGCATCAAAAGCTGC
Organism: Boleophthalmus pectinirostris; assembly: GCF_026225935.1. Lineage (NCBI taxonomy): Eukaryota > Metazoa > Chordata > Actinopteri > Gobiiformes > Gobiidae > Boleophthalmus > Boleophthalmus pectinirostris. The sequence goes on along the minus strand of NW_026571153.1, from coordinate 3,118,381 downwards.
ATCAAAATTGAGGGAATTGACTAAATGTTTTATGGAAAGCGCCTTTCGTTTAGACCAGTGGTGTCAAACTCATTTTGGTCCGGGGGCCGTATCCAACCTACTTTGATCCCCAAGGGGCCGGATCAGAAAACTCATGTCATATAAACCCCAAAAATACCAATAACTTCAAATATTTGTGCAGAGAAACACAAATCTATTACAGAAATCTTTTTTTAATTGATGAACTCTTTCTTTTACAAAATATTATAATATTATGAACAACAAAAATGTAATTTCAACACAGTGTTTTAACATTAAATTGTATGTAAATAGGAATAAGTCAATTTTTTGGGGGGAAAATCCTGCACTTGGCTCCACTTTTCTCATATTAGACATTTTTCTGATGAGGGTGTCACGGTCAACAGTCAAAACGATCGTCCTTTAAGAGCGTTTGGAAAGAGACAAGTCTTCATTTGTGCTGCTCTGGTGGGAGGGGCCACGTACAGAGATGCTGGAGACGCTGCTATACTAAGCACTGCAGAAAATACAATATTTTAAAAGAAAATATAATTAAAATTTAGTAGAAAATCAGCAGAGGGCCACATTAAAGGTCTTGGAGGGCCGGATCCGGCCCCCGGGCCTTATGTTTGACACCTGTGGTTTAGACGGTGATGGCGTTTTTGGGGCTTAAAAACGCAAAAATCTGAAACCACCCTCCAGAGTGGAAAAGTTGAATCCGCTCCGCCGTAGCGTTTCCGTCTACACTGCCCAAGACACAAAACTCTGGTCAGATCTGCTCAGGTCACGTACGTGTTTACGTCACAAACATCACCACAGAGCCACCTTTGCGTCACTGTACGCACGCAGATTTCCTCCTGAAAACGCTCGTCTAAATGCAGAATTGAAAGTGAAGACGCGACGCCACTTTTGTTTCTTCTGTTCAGACCCTCATCATATAAACGTCGCCTGAGTTTGAAACATTAATACTATGGCAACACTAGAAGGAAGTACAGACCAGACTTCATGCATGGAATGGAAATAAAAAATTACTCTAACATGCATAATTCACTCTCAATACAATTTCAAGAGGATAAATAAGGAGAGTAAAACATTATAACAATGTCTCTTTATAGTCACTTTTGCGGAGTCTGTCTCTTTGTTTTACTGTGAAATTCTCTTTCCATGCTGAGCGAAGTAAAAATTCCTTCCAACAAATGAGATTTTTTTTGAAATAACATCCAGCTCTGTGCATGAACCAAATAGCTGAGGTCAAGTCTATGAAAACCTAAGATTCTAACGGGCGGGAGCGACGTCGTCCAATAACGCAGCAGGGCATTTCGAGTTCACGTGGTCCAAAAATCCATCAGCCGAGTTCTTGTTTTAATGTAAGCGCAGCACAAAAGAGAGAGCTGATCTGGCCCACAGTCAAATAAAGAGTCTCCGGGGAAGCATAAGGGACTGATTCTGCCGCTGTGACGGATGTGAACGATGTGAACGTATTAACCTGTGTCGTTTCTCTTCCAGATGACGACAGCAGCAGCCAGGGCAAAGGGGACGGGCTGCTGGACAACCTGGGGAGGAGTCTGCACCCGGAGCTCATGAAGGTACCGCAGCGTGTAGAAAACTATTTACATCACAAATGAATTTCTATCTCGTTAGGATTTAATTATTGTGTTTTTATTAATAGTGTTTTTGTTTTTTTTTTACATTAGTCCAGTCCAATCCACTTTATTTCTATAGCACATTTTGTAAACATGACAGTTTCCAAAGTGCAGCACAGACAAATTAATACGATAAAAGACTTAACCAGGACTAAACCAAGGACTAAACCAGGACTAAACCAGGACTAAACCAGGACCAAACCAGGACCAAACCAGTACTAAACCAGGACTAAACCAGGAGTAATTCAGGACCAAACCAAAGACTAAACCAGGACTAAACCAGGACTAAGCCAGGACTAAACCAGGACTAAACCAGGACTAAACCAGGACTAAACCAGGACCAAACCAGGACCAAACCAGTACTAAACCAGGACTAAACCAGGAGTAATTCAGGACCAAACCAAGGACTAAACCAGGACCAAACCAGGACCAAACCAGGACTAAACCAGGACCAAACCAAGGACTAAACCAGGACCAAACCAGGACCAAACCAAGGACTAAACCAGGACAAACCGACTAAACCAGGACTAAACCAGGACTAAACCAGGACTAAACCAGGACTAAACCAGGACCAAACCAGGACTAAACCAGGACCAAACCAGGACCAAACCAGTACTAAACCAGGACTAAACCAGGACCAGACCAGGACCAAACCAGTACTAAACCAGGACTAAACCAGGAGTAATTCAGGACCAAACCAAAGACTAAACCAGGACTAAACCAGGACTAAGCCAGGACTAAACCAGGACTAAACCAGGACTAAACCAGGACTAAACCAGGACCAAACCAGGACCAAACCAGTACTAAACCAGGACTAAACCAGGAGTAATTCAGGACCAAACCAAAGACTAAACCAGGACTAAACCAGGACTAAACAAGGACTAAACCAGGACTAAAGCAGGACCAAACCAAGGACTAAACCATGACCAAACCAAGGACTAAACCAGGACCAAACCAGGACTAAACCAGGACTAAACCAGGACTAAAGCAGGACCAAACCAAGGACTAAACCATGACCAAACCAAGGACTAAACCAGGACTAAACCAGGACCAAACGAGGACTAAACCAGGTAGTAAATCATAAATAAAAACAATGGGAAAGTGCTAAAATGCACGTAGCTAAAAATGATTTAAAAAAATTAATTACATATAAATAATTAAATTATAAATAAATAAATAAAATATAATAAAATAAATAATATAATAAAATAACAAATAAAATAATAAAATAAAATAACAAATAAATAAAATAACAAATAAAATCTAAATAAAATTAAAATCAAATAGTAACCTGGACAATATTGATTTAGTCGTTGTGCCAAAGTGTTAAAGATGCACTGTGTAACTTTTTAGTTGGGGGTCCGTCATCTGCTTGTTTCTATGGAGACGTCATTGCTTTTCTTGGAATGTTCCACAGTGTGACATTAAACAGTTCTATCTTGTGTTTGTTAAATTACAGGTCGGTACAGGTGGTTTTAGAGCTCTGAAATATCCAGAAAAACACACATTCTGACTGTGAGCGGGGTCGCCTCTCCACAGATCTGACCTGTAACATGGTCTGGTTTGTTCTATATGAAGATAGAAAGGTTTAATGCCCTACTGTGGAATATTCCAGACAAAGCAATAACATCTTCATGGAGAAAAGCAATTGATGGACTTTGCAGTAGAAAGGTTACACATTGCACTGTAAACAACTTACCGTATTTTTCGGACTATAAGGCGCACCTAAAAACCTTTAATTTTCTCAAAAATCGACACTGCGCCTTATGTATTAATTCAGGTTGTGTTTACTTACTAATCATTTAATTTGGTCTATATTTAGGTTAATTTGCCCCACATTTTCAGAGGAAAGTTGGTGGTAGATTACCGTATTTTTCAAACTATAAGGCGCACTTAAAATCTTTTAATTTTTTTCAATACTCGACAGTGCACTTTATGTATTAATTCTGGTTGTGCTTACTGACCTCGAACCGATTTTATATATTACACGGCGCTCAAAATTCTGTCAAAATGTTTTAGTACAACTTTGGTAAACTAAAGTAAAGGAGTGAACTGTTTTTTTTCAACGCTTATAGTTTATGCAAATGAGTCATGTGGTTTTAAGTTTTGTTTCTGTAAAATGTAAACAAATATGCGCAAAGCTGTATTAAACACATTATTACTCAGTGTATATTTGAGTCGTCCTCATAGGAAATAAAAAAAAAACTAACTTAAATGATCCACCACATTCACATTAAAAATAAAACACATTCACCAAGACAGGGAGGCAACGCCGGGCGAATTACGCCACGATCTGCTGATGGATCGTGGACGCCCGGGCTAAGGATCAGTCTCAAGAGTCGTCCGTTTGTTTCTCTTAATACGCCTCATAATCCGGTGCAATTTATGTATGAAAATAGACGAGAGAATTCCACATAATTCATATTGCGCCTTATAATCCGAAAAATATGGTAAGTTATTTATGACTTATCTTAAAAATCAATGACTTAAACCAAATAGATGTATATTATGATGATATTTGCTTTTATCCACATACAATATAAATAAATACAATCAAAACAGACAAGTCAGAAATGAAAAATTATATATCTATATGTATATACTTTTGAGCTGCTATCTGTCCTCCAACGTTTCCGTTTCAAGAAACTGATGTGCGAAGTTCTCATTCTTTTATTTCCTCAATTCCCCAAAAAAATCTGTATTTGAACAACAGAGTTTGTATCTGTTCCTCTTTTCCAGTCAATCTGACCGAGAGAATCTGGCCTATTCAATGTCGTCTTGTCATTTGACCAAAAACCAGCAATGATTATTATTATTTTCTTAGTAGCTTGTATCTAAATCCATTTTTCTTGGCAGTAAACGGGAAGGTAAAGTGTAGAAAGTGGATGTTACTGTTGTGTCTTTTACAGTTACACATGCACTCCTCTCGAGCTTTTATTGTTCTTTTCCTGAGGCGGGGCGGTAGCGCGCGTCCCGTAGTGACTGTTTCTTTAATTCGTGTGTAAAACGCGTCTTCCACACACGGAACAAAGCTCGGTGTGATGCTGCCGCTCTGCTCTGCGCTCCGGGCCACGATCTGCAGAGAGAGAAAGAGAAAGAGAGACACACAGAGGAGGAAAAAGAGAGTGGGGGGAGTGAGACAAAGAGAGAGACACCGGGGAGAGACACCGGGGCAGACGAGCGCAGACTTTTACCTGAGGCTTTCACGTCTTTGTCTGTGGCTTCATGTTGGCCTCAGTCTGGACCTGCTGTTTTCACTTCTGCTGTTGTTTTGGATCCCGGTTTGGAAGGTTAGGACAAGGGCCCGACTGATATGGATTTTTTTTTGCAGCCGATATATGATACGATACCGATAAAATGGGAGTTGGAGGAGAAAAATTCGCTGTAAATCTTTTATTGATGATAAAACTTAGATCTGGCTCTACTGGATTTAAAATTGCGTTGTATAGGTGACATTTATTGTTATTCTGCCTCTTTACTAGGGGTGTAACGATATCCAAGTCTAACGATACGATATCGTCACGGTATGAACCTCACGGTACGATATTTATTGTGATATCTTAGGAAAGCTCACGATATGATGAAGAGGGTCACGATTAGGGATGGGCATGATTAATCGATAATTGATCATTAAGAATTTCATCGATTACGTTAATTTTAATTGACAAACCGAATGTAGGTTGTTGTGTGTCGTGACCAAACAGGTGTGTACATGTGTCTCTGCATCAGGCAAACAGAAACATTCGGTCAGCCTGCAACATACAGAAGCACAAATGTGTATTTAACGATGATTTGTACAAGAAATTCCACACTTTCCGTTGCGTTGGGACAAGTGTGAGTCCATGTGCACAGTGGATAAAGCAGCACATATGTTTCTGTGTCCAGTGGGAAAAAGTTTTACCAGGTGAGAGTCGCTCAATGTGGATGACGAGGCCCCGCCCCCCTCCCCCCGTACGCTGTCCTGGTTTTGACAAACACAAATCTGGTCACACTGACCTGTATTCACCTGAGTCATGTCTTTTAATCCGACAGAAATTGAACCACATCAGCGACACAAGAGCTGTTTTTTAAATTTTCGCTTAGTTTATGCAAATTTGCGATGCGGTTTTGAGTTTTGTTTCTGTGAGATTTGCGCAAAACTGAATTAAACACATTATAATGTCAAACGGGCTGATGTGGCTCTAGAGTCGCGACAGTTTATATGTCGTAAAATTGAATTTATTTATGCAGATTAGTAGTGCAGATAGTAATAATAATGATGATCATTTTAATATAAAAACGTTAATGATTAATCGATAATCGATCGTTAATTCTTCCGACGATCGATTAAGAAAATGTCATCGAATGCCCGTCCCTACTCACAATATCATGATATTATACATAATAACAGGACTAACATTATAAAATGCTTTGACCGTCATTTGGTAAAACATGTATTGCCATATTAAGCGTTATCCAAATCTCACAGTACAATATTATCACGACACGCATCTCACGGTACGATATTTATGGCGATATTTTGAAGAGCTAATAATTAAAGATGGGACGCTTTTTTGCTTTTAAAATACCTTGAAGATTTTGGTGTGAATTCTTACCGTCATAATCCCAAGATTTCAAGTCAAAAATATATTTCTTTATGTTATTTGCGCTGAAATGAATCATGGGAGATGTTGTTCTCTATGTTTATAAGCTGTTACTGCTATAAAACAATGCAATTAAGCGAAGAAACTTGTGATTCGATATATAGTGGCAGCCCACGATATTACTGTGCGACTTTTGACAATACAATATCATGATATTTTGGTTATTGTGACATCCCTACTCTTTACTGTCATGTTTAAAGACAGTAGGTCGGCCTAATAATGGCATTTTTGCACGACATTCTAGCCAGTAAAGAAAGTAAGTAAACGGCCATTATGAGCTTTTAATGGTAAACGAGTGTGCACCGTGTAAATGTCGATCATTCACACCTGTTCACAGCTCATTTACATATCAGTGCAGGTTCGGTAACGTGTGTAAAGCCGCTATAGTCACTTTACACTTGGCCGATGTAAGAAAAGAGGCTGTTTATGTGTGGGAGCTACAGCAGCTAAGAGCTAAACAACGAGAAAGAACCAAAAGTAGCTTCAAAACTGACACATTTACAACACTCACAGTCACACAGGCTCCTCTCAGATCACAAGTCTTCGCAAATAAGCGTCCTTCTAATCCCGACTCTAAACAATCGTCCGTAAAAAGAATATAATCCAGCATGTTGCAGCAGCTCTCTGTGTGTCCTCTGTTTGTGGTCGTCTCTCTTTTCTCCGTACTCGCGCTTTGATAAAAACAGCAGTAGTTTTGTTTCTGGCCTAAACTTTATTGTCAGGATGGTGGATCAGACACAAGAGTGTAAAAACCTTTTATAATAACACAAATATAAACTATTATTTTGCCTTGAAAGCGTCAATATTGTTTCTAAAAATGGCTTTTAAAATGATCATTTCGGCATCAAAAGCCTGTTTATACAAGAACGTTGCGGGTAAAATCAACAAAATATTTTATTTATTGTCAGTACGGTGGATCAGACTCAAGAGCGTTTAAAGCAGCGCCTCAGTTTTGTACACGTGGATCTGTGGCTGTGCACAGGTGTAAACAAGAGCACGTGAGTGACATGACGTGACTGTGGCGGTGTGTTCAGGGACATTACGGCATCGCACACTCAGACATATTACTCTGCAGATAAATATTGATGCGGCGCCGCATATTAGGACATTTATCTGTCTGTAAATTGGATTAAATGGACATAACGAGGTATAACATGCCCACGTGGACTATCGGCCCAGATCAGCAAGATTTTGGCTGATATGGGCCGATATGTCTCCAAGTGCTCATAGATATTGTTCAGGAATCGGCTGTGAATCGACTGTGTGCGCTCTGGTGCTACTTCATCATTTTCTCATTATGTTGGTAATGAAATAATACAGTCTGGGATCATTTCCCTCGAACATTTTACGGGATAAACATGAAACATTGCACTATCAATGAGTATAATCGAAGAGAGTGTACTCTTACTGCCCACTAATTCAAAGTTTTCTCACAGTAACCTGGAATTTAGACCAGGAGTGTCAGCAGCGTGTTTATAGGCGAGTTTCAGTTGACATCTTTGTTATTAAAAGCCCGCGTTGCTGCTGGGAAATGTTTTGGTCGGAGGCAAGAAACACGGTAGCGTCAAACACAGTGCGTAACCTCACGTATTTCTCCCCGATAACGGTAAATTCCTGCTGCATTTGGTTACAACCAGATCCACCTGCACAACAAGACTGGATCAGGATCGTGGAAAATATTTCAATGATGGAAAGAATAACATATAATCTGAAACTTAAAGGGTACAAATACAATGAGCAATGGGGAAAAATGGAATGTATTCATCAATGACATCAAAAAAAACAATATAGTGCATACAAATGTCAATACCAAATACATGTTTAAGAACCTCCAGACTGTTGTTACTATATATGTTTTGAAATGTTTAAACCAATAAAAACTAAAAAAAATTCCTGCTGCATTATCGGACGCACAAATAGAAGCACGGAAGAAGGAAAATGTCTTTTTCGTATTCTGAGTGAAAAGAACCACTAACGGTGAATTAAACGACTTTCAAACATCCGCAGAGCAAACGTAGAAGATCCTAACAAACCGTGGACTCCAACAAGTTCAACAACACATCCAGACTCTTGGAGGTTTTCATCTTTTCTGCTGTGAACGGCCCAGGAGTTTCCACCAAGTCATTGTGGATATCGCCCAAGTGAATATTTGTCCAGGGTAGTTGGCGATTCCGACCAGAAATTTGGTTTGGTCCACCTTTTGTCGGGGTTGAAAAGGGTGATTTGTCGTCCGTCGATGCTTATGACCAATTTCTGGTCAAATGGTCTTGTGTCCTCTGCCGTTAGAGTGGATCAATAACCGGGATCAATACCCTTTACGTGCTTTCTCGCTCCGTCCGTCATGTTGAATTAGTGTTTCTTGCCGCCGACCGAAATAATTCCCAGCATGCAACGCGCGCTTTTGTCAACAATGAAACTTGCCTATACTGTACATTTGCCATTAAAGACACATTGAAAAGCTTTAAACAAACACATTTTAATACATTTTCTTGTTTGTCCAGTACGCCCGGGAGACAGACCAGCTCAATAAGATCAACAGGAACGAGGGCAGACAGAAGCTGTTCTCTCTAGACCCGGAGACTCAGGTGAGACGTCCACTCCTCTGTTCTTCCTGTTTTCTTCATGCTCTTTATAGATTCTGCGTGTGTCTTCTTCTTCGTCCTCTGCTCTGATCACGTCTCTTACATGTGTGCGCGTGTCCTTCCTCAGAGGCTGGACTTCTCTGGGATCGAGCCGGACGTGAAGCCGTTTGAAGAGCGATTTGGTCGGCGCATCATGGTCAGCTGCCACGACCTGACCTTCAGTCTGCAGGGCTGCGTCAGCGACAAGGGCGACGGCGTTCTCACCAACGTGCGTACAACTACACTCTGATTCACTGAACACCAACATGGAATTTATTATTAAAAGTAGAGAGGTTATTTTTTTACTCTTCGCTCAAACACATGAACAGGCGTTATGAGTAGGGCTGTGCAAAAATATCGAAATATCAGTATATTGCACTGTTTCATGTGGTGATCACTGTTGGGCAAGTTACTTTAAAACTGTAATGTGTTATTTATTACTTATTACTGTCATTTCAAAGTAATTCGTTACATTACAATATTACTGCATTTAAAATGTAAGGCATTACATTACTGTTGCATTACTTTAAGTTACTCTCACCAAAATAACTGCGAAAAAGCTGAACTTTTGAGCCGTATATGGACTGAACCAGGACTAAACAAGGTCTAAACCAGGACTAAACCACTGTCAGGACGGGCTCGAAGGTGACGCAGGAAGAAATGAGTGGCTCTGCTCCGCACCTCATGGAGGTAAGAGCGGCTGTCGCCCGATCGCTCTTTATGGACCCTGCTGCTCGGGCTCACGGTCCTGATTTCAGCAACTATTTGCGAGTACAAGACCCGGTGCAAAACTCTGCTACAGCGCGTAACTTCTACCTTCCTTCAACGTGTCCAGAAGTCCAACTTTTTGTGCGATGGTTTGCATCTTCCTCTGTCTTTTGGGTGCGAGTGCAGGAGCCTTTGTCGGTGCAGAACGTTTCGTCGACGTTGTGGATTTTGTCGGAGAGAAAACTTGCAACCGTACAGCACTTCAGAATCACACTGCTAGAGATTGAACATGTATTTAAATTTGGCAGCTGAACACATTCTGTACTGTACAGGAGACAGGAGTCCCTCAGCCGATCAGGACACAGCGGGAGGAACGCAATACGTGTTCATACACTAAAAACAAAAGGCATGCAAAATTGCACAAAACAAAACAAAAAACAAACAAACAAACAAAAAACTAACAAACAGCGAAACAGCGAGACCGCGAAAAGTGAATCGCGTTAGAGCGAGGGACGACTGTAAACCAGGTCTAAACCAGAAGTGACCCAGGTCTAAACCAGGTCTAAACCAGGTCTAAACAGCGTAGAGTTCTGGGTTGGTCCTTTCACCCGTGGTTAACTGAAGGTCTATCCGGCTGCGTCTCCAGCTTTTCACCGCTGCTGATTTCACGGTGATTTTAGCGAAAAGAAAAACCCACCACTTCAATCCAGGTTAAAAAAGCATTGTAACGTGCGTTAGTCACATTTGTACCGAGTAAAATATTACAATTTTTTCCCCCTGTAATGCCTTACATTACTGCGTTACAGCAAAAATCAACGCATTACTGTAATACATTACTTTTATAATACATTACTCCCAACACTGGTGGTGATACAGTATCAGTATTGTTGGCTGCTGTATCGATATATCGCCAAGAGTAGTTTTTAGTCTATTTTACTAAATTATTGGTTATGGAGCTACAGTTTTGTTCCATTTTTAGAGGAAGGAAACTTTTTTATGCGACACATTTGACATTTTCACTGTTTTGATGATTAAAATGTTTGTGTTTCATATGAACTTTGCACAAGAATTGGTTTAACACTTTTTCAACACTTTTAGTATCACAGACACCTTTATTTTTTATTGAACCGTATATTGTTTCAAATTGAAAGCTCACTGTATCGAGTAGAGCTGAGCATTATTTAGAAGTTGCCGATACAATACATACCTTGATACAGTGAACTTTCGGTTCGAAGCAATATATTTATTTTTCAGACTATAAGGTGCACTTAAAATCTTAAAATTTTCTCAAAAATCAACACTTCTTCTTATAATCTGTTGCGCCTTATGTATTAATTCTGGTTGTGCTTGCTGACCTCAAACTGATTTTATGTGGTACACAGCAGAGTCCTGCACGGGTCCATTTTTGGAGACTCGCACCCGCCTGCACCTGCCCAGCACAGCGCCGCACCCGCCCGTTAACCCGTGATTGTGTCAAAGTTAAACCCGTACCCACGTGGACCCGCTAACATTCCACCATTCAACCATGCCTGAGATAAATCACACACAAAATAAAAGCATTCTAGCTGAACCATCAGAATACAAACTGAAAAGTTACGACTTCAAGAATTTCAATCACTAAATGAAATGAAAATGATTACACTTTCTTCAGTACGAACACGAATTCACAGACGCAACTCGACTGTCATCACTTCATAGGCCTCGGACTGAACCAGGACTAACCCAGGACTGATTCCAGGACTGAACCAGGAGGACTATACCAGGACTGAACTAGGACTAAACCAGAACTGAACCAGAACTGAACCAGAACTGAACCGGGACTCAAAGTCAGGACGGGTTCGTAGGTGTGTTTTGCGGACACCCTGCTCCACGGGCTCGGGGTTCTCTCTCTCTCTTAAGTCCAAGATTAGTCCTGGTGTAGTCCTGGTTTAGTCCTGACCCGCCCGTGTGTAATTACTATCCGCCCGCATACCCGCCCTTAAAATTCCAGAACTTTAAAACCTACCCGTTTCAGCAACCATTGGGTACCCGACCTGTTGCAGGACTCTGTGACATGGTGCTCAAAATTCTGTCAACATGTTTTTTTTTTAAACTCTTTATTTATTCAGTTTTTCAAGTTTTGAGAAACAAACAAATACAAAAACAAAAAACAAAAACCTGGGGCACTGTTCCATTATTATAAGGATACAGACTCAAGTCTCTTTTTGTTTATATTTCAACCGTTTAGTCCAGTGTTTCATGAAGAAATGTCCTTTGAGACGTAGAAAACAAGTCAGTCGTTCCATGGAGCATATTTCTTCTATAACATCGAGCCGCTGGTTCACTGTCGGTGGCTCCTTTTTAAGCCAGCTTCTCGTTATTGCTTTTTTTGATGCTAAAATCAGAATCTTAAAAAGGTATCTGTCCGCTTTTTCGATCACCTCTCCAGGCAGAAGGCCGAACAAAAATATCTTTGGGTCCTTGGGAACAGCATAAGTCAAGTTTGTATCTGTTTTTTCAAACACATTATCCCAGAATGATTTTAATTTTGTACATGTCCAAAAAACATGAGAGTGATTGGCGTCCGAGCGTCTTCAACATTGAGAATCTAACCCTTTTACTCTGGCAGTAATTTGAGGTGTAATAAAGAATCGTATAAGACACTTCCACCTGAATTCCCTCCACCTTTTGGAGCTAGTTGTTGTTTGTTGTTGTCATCCTCTGATAAAACAATATGCTGCTCTTCCTCCCATTTAGATTTAACATCTGTCAACATGTTTTAGTACGACTTTGGTAAACTACGAAGCCACACCGCTTGATGGATTGTCGGAGCATTACGGCTACTGAAGTCAGGAGCCTCGTGGAGTTTAGTCCGACCGAAGCTGAACCGCATCAGCGACACAAGGAGCAAACAGTTTTTTCAGCGTTTATAGTTTATGCAAATGAGTCATGTGATTTTAAGTTTCGTGTCTGTAAAACGTAAACAATTTTGGCAAAGCTGCATTAAACACATTATTACTCAATGTATATTTGAATCGTCCTTGTAGGAAATAAAAAAACAAACTTAAATGATTCACACACACACATTCACATTCATTAATCTCACAAATCGAGAAAATTCAACATTATTGATATTGCGTCTTATAATCCGAAAAAAAACTATTCAATAAAAACCAAGAACCATGAATATTTAAGGCCTTTAGTCACAACACACTGCATTTCCCTCTGCTCTTTTGCCCTAGATATTATTCTTTTATAATTCATGTTTTACTAATTTAGACCGAACCGGGCAGAGGCGAGTCTAAAACACGTAGTCCAGAGTCTTGTCTTTCTACGAGCAGTGTTGGGAAGGTGACTTTTAAAATGTAATCCCCTACAGATTACAGATTACTCACCCCAAAATGTAGTTTGTAACGGAATCCATTAAATTACTTAAAGTGAGTAATGTAATCTGAATACTTTGGATTACTTGATTTTCTGTAGAGAAGCAAAGACTCAGATACCATAACATAAGATGTTTTGTTTGCTAAGAAGAAAATAAAAAGTCCAGACTTTACTGAACCAAATGAAAAATATTACTGATAGAAGAGGAGGAGACACGTCCACACGGCATAGTTTAGTCCTGTTCAATCCTGTTTTAGACCTATTTTAGACCTGGTTTAGGTCTGGTTTAGACCTGGTTTAGATCTGGTTTAGACCTGGTTTAGACCTGGTTTTAGACCTAATTTAAACCTGATTTAGACCTGGTTTTAGACCTGGTTTTAGACTTGGTTTAGACCTGGTTTTAGAACTGGTTTAGACCTGGTTTTAAACCTGATTTAGACCTGGTTTTAGACCTGGTTTTAGACTTGGTTTAGACCTGGTTTTAGACCTGGTTTTAGACCTGGTTTAGACCTGGTTTAGACCTGGTTTTAGACCTGGTTTAGACCTGGTTTTAGACCTGGTTTTAGACCTGGTTTTAGACCTGGTTTTAGACCTGGTTTAGACCTGGTTTTAGTCCTGGTTTAGACCTGGTTTTAGACCTAATTTAAACCTGATTTAGACCTGGTTTTAAACCTGATTTAGACCTGGTTTAGACCTGGTTTTATGAGTGGAATTACCAAGAAAAAAAAAAAAAAAGGGATATAGCCCAAAATGTGAAAACAGGAAAATCCCGCCGTGTAATCCATTTATTTCAACAAAGTAACTGTAATCCAATTCCCACTCACTGAAACAGTAACTGTAACTGAATACAGTTACTCATCATTTGTACTCTGATTACATAACTCCAGTACATGTAATCTGTTACTCCCCAACACTGTCTGGCTCCTGTTCAAAATATTGGGACGACACAGAGACTTTACGCTGAGGATCAAAACGAGACGATACAATCAAACCTTGAAAACCACTTCCTTTGCGAAACTGTGAATCTGTATTTCTGCTAAAATATTCAGTTGCAGCGAGTGTTGGCGCCTTTGTGCTTCCACGTTTGTTTGGGAACATCTCGTTATCGTGCCCAAATTGTCCACACAAACCGCCCAGATTGGCAAAGAGTTAGACAAAGAACTCAGAATTCATCTTGGACCGAGTGTGTGCCAAAATTTTACGAGATACAATTTTGTTGGCCCAAGCTGAAGTCTTTTGGCCAATATCTCTGTATTGAATCACCTCATGACTCAGCACTTCAGAGCACTTTTCTTAAATCATAAAAACTCGCCTCGGACGTGTCGCTGCCGGCTCATTAGACGCTGAACAGAACTGCCTCATTCTTGTGGTTAGGACGTTTCTAGAGATGGAACGAGACGCGATTTCCACTAAAAACACGAGATCGGGTCCACGAAAACGAGACAAGACGAGATTTTTAACATAATTTCTAAGTTAGTTCACAAAATTGGCTTCAGAATTTGTGTCCAGTCAAGTGGTAATGGAGGGAAACAGGGTCAGATTTTTTACATTCAAATGTCTCAGAAACTAGAGGAACTATTGAAATAAGTAAAGTATCAGAATGTAGGAAAGAGTTACACTCCAACAGGGTCAAGTTAAACCTGTGATATTCTTTCAAGTTGTTGACAAAAAATTAAAAACTCATGTTGGTAACGGAGGGAATGAAATATGCAGCACTTTTTGGGCAATAAATCCAAACAGTGATAACTCTTGGTTCTCACTTACATATCCTTAACAAACTGGTTTGAATATTTGCTTCATATAGTTTTCTACCATATGGTACAAGATTAGGTTCTTTTACTTTTTGACTCATGAGATTTTTTATTAAGAAAAGTCACGGTAACAGAGGGAAAAGTAACAGAGGGAAAATTGTTCAAGCAAGTAGAAGGTGCAGGATTTTACATAATTTGTCGCTTTTTTCTTCTGAATACTTTAATATTACTTCAAAATGAAAGGAAACTATTTCTATAAAATATGTCAGTCCTTCCAAGAACATTTTTATCATTTTAAATACATAAAAAAAAATAAATCATGTACCTTCATCAACAGTTCAAAGATGGAATAACACAAGATATGATGAAATACATCCATTTATTTACATGATTTTTGGGTCTTTGAAATTTGGGAAATAATTTTTGTTCCATGTTTCATACATGGTCTGTTTAAAACGTATTGAACTTTAGAACCAAAAATGGTACAGAAAAAAGGTGAACAGTTTGATAAACTAGAGTACATATGTATCTGTTCAATACATTTTTATATCAGATGAATTAACTTGTATTTTTGGCCTTGTTGTTTACTTCTGTTTGACTGGGCCCTGTTGTATTTACTTCACTTGCAACGTTTACATGAGAGCTTTAAAAATTTAATTCTGAATAAAAATGAAATACGCTTTAAAAAGACCAAGTAAACCCTTAATTCCTAATGAAAAATATTATTCGGAATTTTACTTAATTCCGAAGTAAGTAGGTGATTTTTTCAGATTTTAAAGCCAACTTAATTTCTTCCTCGATCATGTAAACTTTTATTCTTCTTAAAAATAATCCCGGTGGTTCAGTTCGTGCTCGTTGTGTCGTCCTTCGATCCGGCTCCACCAGTCCAGGCTTCAGACTTTCCTCCACGTCTCTTTGGATTTGCGAGCAGGATGCGGGATGTGGGATGTGGGCTGAGGTAGAGCCGCCGTGTGTCATTCGTTCATTTGTTTTTCAAAATAAAACCAAAAATAAGAAAATGAAAAAATGTATATATATATTTTCTTCATTATTTGTCTCCAAAATCAAAATAGAAAAAAAAGGTAATGATTCTTTTTTTTTTTTTTTCAGGACTGAACCAGGACTGAACCAGGACTGAACCAGGACTTCCAGGACTGAACCAGGACTCAGGACTAACGACCAGGACTGGACTCAGGACTAAACCAGGTTTGAACCAGGACTAACCAGGACTGGACTAAACCAGGACTAACCAGGACTCAGGACTCAGGACTAAACCAGGACTGAACAGGACTGAACCAGGACTGAACCAGGACTGAACCAGGACTGAACCAGGACTAAACCAGGACTAAACCAGGACTGAACCAGGACTGAACCAGGACTGAAACCAGGACTAAACCAGGACTGAACCAGGACTAAACCAGGACTAAACCAGGACTAACTGTCAGGATGGGCCCAGAAGTGTGCCCGCTTAAACTGTCGGGTGATCAGGACTGAGACTGGGACTGAGAACAGTTTAGTCCTGGTTCAGTCCTGTTCAGTCTGTTTAGTCCTGGTTTCAGTCCTGTTGTTTCAGTCCTGTTTTAGTCCTGGTTAGTCCTGTTTCAGTTCAGTCCTGTTTAGTCCTGTTTTAGTCCTGGTTCAGTCCTGTTTCAGTCCTGTTTCCAGTCCTGTTTCAGTCCTGGTTCAGTCCTGTTTTAGTCCTGGTTTCAGTCCTGTTTTAGTCCTTTCAGTCCTGTTTCAGTCCTGTTTTAGTCCTGTTTCAGTCCTGTTTTAGTCCTGGTTCAGTCTGTATGTGGCGCAAAAGTCCACGAGAGACGAACGGAAAACATTTACCCTTTTTTTCCATTATTCATTTAAACACAAAACTGAAAAAAAACAAATCATTATCCGTTTTTTATTTTGATTTTGGAGTCAAATAATGAAAAAAAAGTTTATTTTTCGTTTTCTTATTTTTGTTTTTATTTTGAAAAACAAATGAACGAACGACACACAGTTTTTTTTCTCGTGTCGGGCAATTTTGTGGTCATTTTGTCTCGCGAGATCCTGTCAGTTCCATCACGTCAACATTTTATGGACACAGAACAGAGCAGAACAGAGAGAACAGAGCAGAACAGAGCAGAACAGAGCAGAACAGAGCAGAACAGAGCAGAACAGAACAGAACAGAGCAGAACAGAACAGAACAGAGCAGAACAGAGCAGAACAGAGCGAGACACGTACACACTGTCCCACCACAAAGAAGTGACTTTTGATTTAAAGGTTGTATTTAGTATAAAATTGTCAATGAAAGTTTAAAATACCATTACAGAGACACAGCAGCTTTGTAATTATGATGACCAAAAAAAAAAATAATGAAAATCTATCAACTGTGGACGTAGTGAGGCCAGATAAACATCAGCCAATAGACAATGAGACTCCCTCTTTATCTATTGGCTGTTAGGTTGTCAATCAAACTCCTTACATTTTTAGTGTAACTGACTCGCCGGAGTGCAGGGATTACGTGGTTTATGCAGCGGTTCGTAGAGACTTTTTCAAACTGTAGCTTCCACGCAATTCGCACAAACTTTGTTGCGATTGCAGACGAGAATTCACGACCAGTTCGCCGCAAAAGAAAGTCCGTTTTTGAGGTGACTGAAAGAAGAAAAGAAGGGGAAATGGAGCAAAACCAAACTGACATGGTTCTTGCAGATTTCTTCCAGCGATTGCGCAACTCAAGCAGACAAAGGCTCTAAAAACTGATGTGTCGGTCGCTAAATTATTTCTAGACAGGTCACTTCAACAGTGATTCTGAACGCGCACTGGCTGTAAACAAATGTGATTTCTAGAGTAACGAGGCGGGAGGAGATGTTTCTACTGAGGAAGGTGGTGTCACGCATACACAAGAACTGTCACTGTATTTCTCTTCCCTTAAAAAATCCTCTATACAACCTTTAAGACAGAACAGGTCTGATTTTATTACACCAGGTGGATCGTGAGCACCTGCGGTTTCACTTCCAGACAGAAGCCCGACCATTTTCTTCTGGATCTTATTACTGTAACGGACCAGAAACATCATTGTGTCTGAGATAAAGAAGGAACATTTAACCATCTGTCTCGAAACTCAAAGTGTTTTCTTCTTTTTTTTTGTTCTCAAGACCCGGATTAGTGCTTTTCTTTTTTGAAAATGAAAAAAAACAACAACTATTTTCTTCATTATTTGTCTCCAAAACCAAAATGAAAAAACAGATAATGATTTGTTTTTTTCAGTTTTGGATTTTGTGTTTAAATGAAAAATGGTCTTTTTGTGTTTACGTGACTTAAACTGCGATGCTGGACTGAACCAGGTCTGAACCAGGTCTGAACCAGGTCTAAACCAGGTCTAAACCAGGTCTAATCCAGGTCCTAAACCAGGTCTAACCAGGCCGGGACAGACCAGGACTGAGACCAGGACAGACAGGACTGAGACGGGACAAGACCAGGACAGACCGGACGGAGACCAGACCAGGACTGAGGACTGAGACGGACAAGACCAGGACTGGACCAGGACCAGACCGGGACTGAGACCGGGACTAAGACCAGGACTGAGACCAGAACTTAGACCGGGACCAGACCAGGACTGAGACCAGAACTTAGACCAGGACCAGACCAGGACTGAGACCAGAACTTAGACCGGGACCAGACCAGGACTGAGACCAGGAACAGGATCAGGACTGACACCGGGATTGAGACCGGGATCAGACCAGGACTGAGACCGGGACTATGACCGGGACTGAGACCCAGGACTGAGATCCAGGACTGACACCGGGACTGAGACCCGGGACTCAGACCAGGACTGAGACCCGGGACTCAGACCAGGACTGAGACCAGGACTGAGGGTGGGACTAAGACCAGGACAGAGACTGGGACCAGACCGGGGACCGGGACTGAGACCGGGACTGAGACCGGGACTGAGACCGGGACTGAGACTGGGACCGGGACTTAGACCGGGACCACACCAGGACCAGACCAGGAGTGAAAACGTTTTAGTCCTGTTTGAGTCCTGGTTTAGTCCTAGTTCAGTCCTGGTTCAGTCCGTTATCCGTTTTTTCCATTTTTCATTTAAACACAAAATCAAAAACTGAAAAAAAAAACGAATCATCATCTGTTTTTTTAATTTTGGTTTTGGAGACAAATAATGAAGAAAACAGTTGTAAACAGAGTTACATAAGGGTGAGTTGTCGCACAGTTGTAGGGAGTATTATCTGTACCAAAAACGTCATTTAAAATAGTGAGAAATCTCCTTTTACCTCTGTGTTTTGTCGTTTCCAGGTGGAGCCGTTCTTCATCACCCTGGCGCTGTTCGACGTGTCCAAAAACTGCAAGATCTCGGCCGACTTCCACGTGGACCTGAACCCGGCGGCCGTGAGGGAGATGCTGAACGACTCCGGCTCGGGCCAGCTCTCCCGCTCGCCCTCCACGGACTCCTCGGAGACGGGAGGAGGAGGAGGGGAGGCGGCGGCCGTGTTTTTGAACGGCGACTCGGGCGGCAGGGGGAACGGGCTGCCGGTGGTCCAGAGGGCGGCGGAGGCGGTGCTGAGGTTCCCCACGCAGGTACAGACTCGCTCGGGGCTGTGGATGTGAGCGCAGAGTGAATCTGATAGAAGAAATTAGAGCAGCTAGAGCAGGGGTCGGCAACCCACAATGTTCAAAGAGCCATATTGGCCCAAAAAACCAAAAACCAGACCTGCCTGGAGCCGCACAAAATGAAAAGCCTTATATAAGCCTAATATGAAGGCAACATAGGCTGTCAGCATATTAGATATATAAGCCGACTATTAAAATGACTCAGTCGGCTACAAATACAAAATGAGCATCATGATACACAAACCCCTCTGTGACCCTCTCACACTCGCTGCTCCGTCTGTAGCCACTGAAATCAGGTGGTTAGTGTTTATTCCTTTGTCATTTAGGCCCCGTTTACACGTACACGGGTATTTTTAAAAACGGAGACATTTCCCTTCCTTTGTTCACATCGTTTACACGCAAACGCCTCTGAAAACGAATCTTTCTAAAAAAAATGAATCAGGACGGATCCAGGTCCGGAACCAGACCGAGACCAGAGCGGGACTGAGACCGGGACCAGACAGGACCAGAGCGGACCAGGATGGACTCCGAGCTTTGACTCTGAGCCTCCACGGGGTCCGAGCCTCAGCTTCGAGCTCCAGCCCTGCCGTGGGCTCTGAGCCTCCGGTCTGGTCCCGGTCTGGTCCTGGTCTTGTCTCGGTCTCGGTCTCGAGCAGCTCTGTCCCGGTCTCAGTCCCGCTCTGGTCTCGGTCTGGTCTCGGACCTGGATCCGTCCTGATTCAGTCCGTATGCGGTGCAAAAGTTCGGCATCGCAGTCACGGAAGTCACGTAAACGGGAAACGGCCGTTATCCGTTTTTTCCATTCTTCATTTAAACACAAAATCGAAAACTGAAAAAAACAAATCGTTATCCGTTTTTTCATTTTGGTTTTGGAGACAAATAGCGAAGAAAACTGTTGTTTTTTCGTTTTCTTATTTTTGGTTTTATATTGAAAAACGATTGAACGAATGATACACGGATTCCTACAGTCACTAATAAGACAAGTTTCCAAACCAGCCTAATTCAAATAAAGATGTGCATGTCTTAAGAACAATGGGGACAAACAGACAATAAATATTAAAAATACATATAAAAACAAACAAAGACAACAAAACAGTGCATTATAATGAGGGCCCCACGTTCAAGTTCGCCTAGAGCCCCTAAATTGCTAACTCCGCCACTGATGGTAAATGCATCTCTGACTGTATTGTCTGTAAAAAGAACCCAAGAAGTTGATGTACATGAGACAAAATGAGCGTTTCTGGATTATAATAACACGTCATTCATATTCCTTCTGCTCCTGTGATGCGGCAGAGCTCAGACTTCATGCGCTCCTCTCTTTTTTTTCTGCGCACTTGTGGTCTTACCTCTGTCATTATTGCGCTATTATTGGACTACGGTCTGTACGACGTTAATTCAGAGAGAGAGAAACGCTGCATTCACACTTCCACAAAAGCCCGGACTATCCGAGAATTAAACCAGAACTATAACTGGACCAAACCGAGTCTGCGTTTGGTTTAGATTGGATTCAGACCAGGACCAAACCGGGACAAGTGCGAGCTTCGGGTGTGGTCGGGAATCTCAGAGAATTTTTCCCTGTTTTAGTCCTGGTTTAGTCCTGGTTTAGACCTGGTTTAGTCCTGGTTTAGACCTGGTTTAGACCTGGTTTAGTCCTTGGTTTAGACCTGGTTTAGTCCTGGTTTAGTCCTGGTTTAGACCTGGTTTAGTCTTGGTTTAGTCCTGGTTTAGTCCTGGTTTAGACCTGGTTTAGTCCTGGTTTAGACCTGGTTTAGACCTGGTTTAGACCTGGTTTAGTCCTGGTTTAGACCTGGTTTAGTCCTGGTTTAGTCTTGGTTTAGTCCTGGTTTAGACCTGGTTTAGACCTGGTTTAGTACTGGTTTAGTCCTGGTTTAGACCTGGTTTAGACCTGGTTAGTCCTGGTTTAGACCTGGTTTAGTCCTGGTTTAGTCCTGGTTTAGACCTGGTTTAGTTCTGGTTTAGTCTGGTTAGACCTAGTTTAGACCTTTAGTCCTGTTTTAGTCCTTTTAGACCTGTTTACCTGGTTTAGTCCTGGTTTAGTCCTGGTTTAGTCCTGGTTTAGTCCTGGTTTAGTCCTGGTTTAGTCCTGGTTTAGACCTGGTTTAGTCCTGGTTTAGTCCTGTTTTAGTCCTGGTTTAGACCTGGTTTAGTCCTGGTTTAGTCCTGGTTTTGTTTAGTCTGGTTTAGACCTGGTTTAGACCTGGTTAGACCTGGTTAGACCTGGTTTACCTGGTTTAGACCTGGTTTAGTCCTGGTTTAGTCCTGGTTTAATCCTGGTTTAGACCTGGTTTAGTCTTGGTTTAGTCCTGATTTAGCCCAAAATGTAAAAACAGGAAAATCCCTCTGTGTAATCCATTTATTTCAACAAAGTAACTGTAATCCAATTACCACTCACTGAAACAGTAACTGTAACTGAATACAGTTACTCATCATTTGTACTCTGATTACTCTGGTACATGTAATCTGTTACTCCCCAACACTGACAACAAGCGTAAATACAAACTGTAGCAGCAGACGGGAGCATTTCTCTGAGCCTCTACTCGTCCGCGCACTAAATTAAACTGAAAATACATGTGGTTTTCCTGTAGAAGCTACAGCTGACAGCGCCACTTCCCCTGCGCTTGCCTCGTAAAATCGGTCCGACGTCTAACTACCGCCTCCGCTGCTCGGTCATTTCCTTTTCGTTTTTTTAAATTTTTTCTTTCTTTCCAGGGAATCTTCTCCGTGACCCACCCGCACGCCGACATCTTCCTGGTGGCGCGCGTGGAGAAAGTGCTGCAGAACGGAATCACCCACTGCGCCGAGCCGTACATTAAAACGTCCGACATCACCAAGGTCTTTATTTGATATTTACGTCAAAGTGCATACGACAGGTTTGACCACTCATGTCATTCAAACTTGACGTCATGATATTTAAACGCTGGTTAACACTTTATAATAACTACACATTACTTAGCCTTAATAAAGCATGAACAAAGACTTAATTAATAATGAACAAAGACTTAATTAATAATGATTCACGCTTAGTAAATGCTTAATAAAGGATAAGGTAACACATTATAATAACTACACCTTATGTAGCCTTAATAAAGCATGAACAAAGGCTTAATTAATAATAAACAGAGACTTAATTAATAATGAACAAAGACTTAATTAATAATGATTCACGCTTAGTAAATGCTTAATAAAGGATAAGGTAACACTTTATAATAACTACACCTTATTTAGCCTTAATAAAGCATGAACAAAGGCTTAATTAATAATGAAGAAACACTTAATTAATAATGATTCACACTTAGTAACTACTTAATTACTACCTTAATTAGCACTTGCACTTAATTTGCCTGTGCTGTAAATAGTTACTCAGAATTATTTCATACTTAATTACTCATGAACTAACCATTTATTACATTTATTAATCATTAATAAGCTATGAGAGAATGATTTACTAATAATGCAAAGCAATGATCATTCAGGCAGCTGTTATCTGTTAGTTAAGTCTTTTTGAGAGCTTTTCTAAAGTGAAGACGAATTGTGCTTTATTAAGTATTTACTAAGCGTGAATCATTATTAATTAAATCTTATTTCATTATTAATTAAGTCTTTATTCATGCTTTATTAAGGCTAAGTAAGGTGTAGTTATTATAAACTGATACCAAGGATAATCATGAGTAATTAAGTATGAAATAATTATGAGTAACTATTTACAGCACAGGCAAATTAAGTGCAAGTGCTGATTAAGATAGTAATTAAGTAGTTACTCAGCGTGAATCATTATTAATTAAGTCTTTGTTCATTATTAATTAAGTCTTTGTTCATGCTTTATTAAGGCTAAATAAGGTGTAGTTATTATAAAGTGTTACCTTATCCTTTATTAAGCATTTACTAAGCGTGAATCATTACTAATTAAGTCTTTGTTCATTATTAATTAAGTCTTTGTTCATGCTTTATTAAGGCTAAATAAGGTGTAGTTATTATAAAGTGTTACCTTATCCTTTATTAAGCATTTACTAAGCGTGAATCATTATTAATTAAGTCTTTGTTCATTATTAATTAAGTCTTTGTTCATGCTTTATTAAGGCTAAATAAGGTGTAGTTATTATAAAGTGTTACCTTATCCTTTATTAAGCATTTACTAAGCGTGAATCATTATTAATTAAGTCTTTGTTCATTATTAATTAAGTCTTTGTTCATGCTTTATTAAGGCTAAATAAGGTGTAGTTATTATAAAGTGTTACCCTAAACAGGAGCACATCAACAAAGTACAACAGAAAAACAGCGCCTTATGCCGGTAGTGTGATCAGTGATGCATCAAACTTACTTTTGATATTACTCATAAAAGAGAACTCAAAAGTAAAACTCATGAAAAGACTGAATTCGGCAAGAATGAATACACACGTAACTGGGAGCAGATGAGTTTCGAACACCGGCCTCCCAAAGTCCTAACCCGTAACCTTACGCCATGAGCAAATCTTCCACTGGTTTCCTGGCACTGAAGTTTGGTATTTACAGAAATATCGTGGGAAAACGCTATAAATATATAATATATCTGGAACGGTGAAAAAAAAAAATTATTGAGTTGCTTTTGCAAAATGAAAAACGTATTATTATTATTATTTTTTTTGCCTCTCAGGGCTTCTGCACCTGTCATATGCACTTTAAACATGAAACCAAAAAAAACAACAAAAAAACTCTCCATTCTGACTTTTTTTTTTGTTTCTTTGACATTCTGTGTTCTTCCCAGACGGCTCAGAAGGTCTTCAAATCCATCAAGCAGACGTGCCAGCGCCTGGGCCAGTACAGGATGCCGTTCGCCTGGGCGGCCAAGTACGACAGCTGCACCATACGACCCACAATACGGCGACGAATTAATGAATACATATGTTTGAACGCCTACGCACGAGAATCAAAGCGTAGTATTGGGAACGTGCTTTCTGCTAAACGCCCAAAAGAATGCAGATTATCGCGGGAAACGTGCAGATTGTCGCTTCTCCGCTCACCACGGGACTTGACTGAACATGCAGCCTCATTATGAACTCAGTCAATGTCGTGTTTATTTTGATTTATTCTTTCATTTCAGACACAAATATTATTCGGCACATAGTTCTAAAAGAAAAACTGATACAAAAAATACACAAAGCACACAAAGTCGTCCATAAAGTTCATTAAAAAGTGTGGAGTTGCGTCCTCAGATCCGACCTTCTGAAACTATTTTAATCTTTTCGTGTGTATTTTTAGGCAGGTTTTCAAAGACGCTCAGGGCAGTTTGGACATGGACGGGAAGTTCTCTCCTCTGTATCGCCAGGACAGCAGTAAAATCTCCACGGAGGACACGATGAAGCTGCTGGCCGACATCAGAAAGTACGTTCTGACGCTGTTTTTGCACCTACGGGACAAACTGTATTACTGTACGACTGGATTTGATGTTGATACTCTCCGTCGACAGGCCTGAGAAAAGTAAACTCCAGACCATCCCCGGACAACTGAATGTTACTATCGAATGTGTTCCTCCGGATTTCTCAAGTAAGATTTTTTTTTTTTTTCTTTGTGTAGCATGAAAAATTAAGACTGAGTATAAGGGTCAGATGAAAAAAACAAAACAAAACATGCTGGCGCTACGAGAATAAAGTCGTAACATTTCAACATTAAAGTCGTAATTTTATGAGAATAAAGTCGAAGTCAAAATAAAGTCATAATATTTTGAGAATATCAGCTGCTCGGAAAGTCTGAACGAGTGGAGAATTTGGAGCATTTTGTAAAGGAGAAGAATCCGTGTATCATTCGTTCATTCGACTGAACAAGGACTGAATCAGGTCTGGAACCAAACCGGAAAGACCAGGATTGAGACCGGGACCAGACCGGGACTGAGGCCGGGGCCAGACCAGGACTGAAAACGGTTTAGTCCTGGTTTAGTCCTGGTTTAAGTCACGGAAATGGGAAATGGCGTTTATGTGACTTTAAAATGCGATGCGGGAATATTGCGCCACATACGGACTGAACCAGGACTAAACCAGGGCTGAACCAGGACTGAACCAGGACTGAACCAGGACTGAACCGTTTTCAGTCCTGGTCCTGTTCCCGGTCTCAATCCTGGTCTCAGTTCTTGTCTGATCCCGGTCTCAGTCTTGGTCCCTGACTGAGTCCTTGTCTAAGTCCTGGTCTCAGTCCCAGTCTGGTCCCGGACCTCGTTTAGTCCTGGTTTAGTCCTGGTTCAGTCCGGAGGCGCAAATAATGAAGAAAATTGTTGTTCGTTTTTCTTATTTTTAGTTTTATCTTGAAAAACAAGTTTCTTCTTCTGCCGCATTTTTCACTTTGACTTTGATTTTATTACGACTTCATTCTCGTAATATTATAACTTTATTCTCATAATATTACGACTTTATTTTAACTTCGACTTTATTCTCGTAAAATTACGACTTTTTCTGGCTTCGACTTTATTCTCATAATATTACGACTTTAATGTTGAAATGTTACGACTTTATTCTCGTAGCGCCAACATGTTTTATTTTTTTTTATCTGACCCTTATACTCCGTCGTAAAAAATGACTAAAGTCCTTTGTTTGTTTCATTTTCATTCATTTTTGTTTATTTTGTGCATGAAACACAAACCTTTTAGAAGCTCTGTTCCACTCGACTCTTTTTACGGAAAAGTATTTTACGTTTTAAAGTGGAACACTGGATCAGCTTTGTTCTTTGCTACTGTGGTGTTACTAAGGTGTTTTAATAGTACTTTGTAATGTTCCTAGTATTTTTTGGCAATTTTAGTCCAAACTAGACTATCGTATTTATCGGACGATTAGTCGCTCTGGATTATAAGGCGCACTGTCATTAATTGGTCTATTTTCGAACTTTTTTCACAAATAAACCACGTGGGACTTTAAAGGAAACATGTTTTATAAGTTTCGGTTTTGCTGCTAAGTCGCTCCCCCTTCAGAGCGCGATCACAACACAATCACCGCGCGTCCCCTCTAACGAAACTACTGCGGTTTTCTGTCACGTTTTTGTACTGTTTATGGAAAATATTCGTGTTTATTGTCGTATTTATGGAGAAATCTCGTACAGAGAGATCGCTAGATTACTCAAACACACGCGGATGTCTCTAAAACCTCTTCAGACAGTTTTTTTTAGACGATGGAATGTTGAAACACGGGAGAAAGCTCCAAAAATACCCCCTCTTTAAGCCCAGTTTTCCATTCATCTCGACAGAAATTCTAATATTGGTAAACGGCATTTCAGTTTTGTCCATCGTTATCGTTAATTTTTTACATTTTAAAACTTTCGTGTAGGGAGGGTGCTGTCTGGGACCAACGGATTGTCGGCGTGTTCGCAGTGACTCAGTTGTTCAGTCGTGTCTAGAAGCGGCACGTCGCGCTCGCTTTTTCGGTTCGTTCCTCCGTTCCTCGTCGGCGTGGAGTGATGAGTGTGTCTGCGGGTGTGTTTCGCTGTGCGGTCGCTGTCTGCTCCGTGTGTGTTTGCGTGTTCTGTGTGTGTTTGCGGCTTTGTAGTTTACTGAAGTCGTACTGGGACACCCGAGTGGATTCGTGTATGGGGCGCTCTGGATTGTCGTTTTTTGATGGGGTTAGAGGCTTAAGACGGCGGCTAATCACATGGAAAATACGGTAAAAACAATCCAAAACTGAGAGTGTGTGCTCCGGCTAGTGGCCACTACAGTTTCAAGTACTATGTGACATCACGCAGGATAGTCCTACCTGTTAGACCAATCACACTGTTCCTTATACCTCCAGACACTGCCCCTCCGCTCTACGCCAGTTCTTTCGCCTGCAATCACTCAGCGGTCGCACCTGGGCGCACCTTCCGTCCCGACACTCGGAACCATAACAAGGCCCAGCACAGTCCAGGGGTAGTCTGGCCCAGGCTCTTCCCCACGCAATAAATCACAGGTGTCAAACATAAGGCCCGGGGGCCAGATCCGGCCCTCCAAAACCTTTAATGTGGCCCTTGGGTGATTTTCTACTAAAATATTTTAATTATATTTTCTATTAAAATATTGTTAATTTTCTGAGCATACAGCAGCGTCTCCAGCGTCTCTGTACGTGGCCCCTCCCACCAGAGCAGCACAAATGAAGACTTGTCTCTTTCCAAACGCTCTTAAAGGACGATCGTTTTGACTGTTGACCGTGACACCCTCATCAGAAAAATGTCCAAACATGAGAAAAGTGGAGCCGAGTGCAGGATTTTACAAGAAAATTGACTTATTCTTATTTGCAAACAAGTTCATGTTAAAACATTGTGTTGAAATTGAATTTTTCTTAAAGTTTCAGGTTGTTCATAATATTATAATATTATAATAAGAAAGAGTTCATCAATTAAAAAAGATTTCTGTAATAGATTTGTGTTTCTCTGCACAAATATTTGAACTTATTGTTATTTTTGGGGTTTATATGACATGAGTTTTCTGATCCGGACACTTTGGGATCAAAGTAGGTTGGATACGGCCCCCGGACCAAAATGAGTTTGACACCCCTAAAATAAATGGACCACAAGCCAAGGAGTTCTCTTACGATCGGGCACTTGAGTTATTTTTCAGAAAAGCCACGTAAAAGGAGGTGTTCTGATAAGGCTTAAGCACCAAATAGACTAATGCTGTTTCAGTATTTCACTCCACACGATGCTTCTTGGTCTGTGGGAAACACTGCATAGTCTTCCCAAAGACCATAAATGTTTTATTGTGAAATTTAACATGTGTTTATTTTAATTTAGCAGAATATAAATCAGTGGTTTTCTTTGCTTTTCATAGTAGAAACACTCCCAAACTGTCCTAACCCTGTGTCTGTGTAACTATAACGAAAGCTTTTCTCCGAGGACATTTGAATTTGAATTTATTTGTTTGGAGGATAAGCCCCTTGAGATGTTTCGCCATCTCGTTTTCGAGGGGGTCCTCGTAAATACGACAAAAGACAGATACAGTAGAGCAGACAGAAGGAGACATAAGTTCAAATAAGCATCAAAACAACAAAATCAACACAAACACCAACACACACACAGAGTCACACACTCACTCACACTTGACTGTTTGACACATAATAAAACAAATTTGAAAAAATAATAATAAAATAAAATAATAATAATAATAATAATAATAAATAAATAAATAAAAATAAATAAAACAGAGTTCAAAGATAATCACAGAATACAACAAGATGAACAACAAAATTACATGGATTCTGTAAATATTGAACCAGAGCATTTTTAAATGAAGGGACAGAAGTTAAATCATGTTATCGCTTTGTCTGGAATGTTTCACAGTGTGGCATTAAACCTTTCTGTCTTCACGGAGACCAAACCAGACCAAGTTACAGGTCAGATCTGTGGACAGGAGACCCCGCTCACAGTCAGAATTGTGTTTTTCTGAGTATTTTTGAGCTCTAAAACCACCTGTAACTGAATAAATCTAAGAAATATAAGGTAGAGCTGTTTAATGTCACACTCTGGAACATTCCAAGCAGGTGACGGACCCTCCACCAGAAAAGTTACACCTTTAACTTTGATTTGAAAAGTCAAAAAAGCCTGAAAAACGTATAAAACCTGTTCATTTATTTCCTTTTTTTCTTAGACACGGTCACGTCGTCGTACATCCCCGTGAAGCCGTTCGAGGACAGCTGTGAGCGCGTCTCCGTGGAGGTCGAGGAGTTTCTGTCCCAAGAGGCGAAATACAACTGCCCCTTCACCACCTACAAGAACCAGCTGTACGTGTACCCGCTGCAGCTCAAGTACGACAACCAGAAGACGTTCACCAAGGTCCGCGCCGCGTCCTTCACTTTCGTTTGACTGATGGGCGGGAGCACTCTCGCTGATTGTGTTCTTGGCTTCTCGGCTGCGTGCGTTGACTATGTGATGTTTTGTTTTGTCGTGCGCAGGCCAGAAACATTGCCGTGTGTATCCAGTTCAGAGACTCGGATGAAGAAGGAGCAAGCCCGTTAAAGGTGAGCTGCTGTGTTGTCAAAATGACTAGATACCGTATTTTTTGGTGTATAAGCCGCACTTTTTTTCATGGTTTGGGTGTTTCCTGGGACTTATGGGCCCAGTCAAGCAGAAGTAAACAACAAGGCCAAAAATTCAAGTTAATTCATCTGATATAAAAATGTATTGAACAGATACATATGTACTCTAGTTTATGAAACTGTTGACCTTTTTTCTGTACCATTTTTGGTTCTAAAGTTCCATATGTTTTAAACAGACCATGTATGAAACATGGAACAAAAATTATTTCCCAAATTTCAAAGACCCAAAAATCATGTAAATAAATGGATGTATTTCATCATATCTTGTGTTATTCCATCTTTGAACTGTTGATGAAGGTACATGATTTTTTTTTTTAAATGTATTTAAAATGATAAAAATTTGCTTGGAAGGACTGACATATTTTATAGAAATAGTTTCCTTTCATTTTGAAGTAATATTAAAGTATTTGGAAGAAAAAAACGACAAATGATGTAAAATCCTGCACCTTCTACTTGTTTGTACAATTTTCCCTCCGTTACTTTTCCCTCCGTTACCATGACCTTTCTTAATAAAAAATCTCATGAGTCAAAAAGTAAGAGGTTTTTCAACCTAATCTTGTACCATATGGTAGAAAACTATATGAAGCAAATATTCAAACCAGTTTGTTAAGGATATGTAAGTGAGAACCAAGAGTTATCACTGTTTGGATTTATTGCCCAAAAAGTTCTGCATATTTCATTCCCTCCGTTACCGACATGAGATTTTAAATTTTTTGTCAACAACTTGAAAGAATATCACAGGTTTAACTTGACCCTGTTGGAGTGTAACTCTTTCCTACATTCTGATACTTTACTTATTTCAATAGTTCCTCTAGTTTCTGAATAAGAGACATTTGAATGTCAAAAATCTGCCTGTTTCCCTCCGTTACTGCTTGACTGGACCCATATGCTTCGGTACAACTTATCTATTAAAATATATAATTTTACATGTTTGTTAATTTCACACTGACATGACAGTGACACTGACATATGGATCTACGCTCTACTGAGCTCTGTGGATAGAATTTTCAGTCCTGCTCCTGCCGCAAGAAGGGGACGTTCGCTTTCTTAAGCTCAATCAGACACGGAGAAGCGGAAAGGACAAATCCGCTTAGGCTGCTTAAAATGTTTTTATTAATGCCAAATGAAATATCCAGCACAAATGATGTATGACAGCCATTTATATATTTTACTTTACACTCATATTTAGTTTGCGGGACTGTAGTTTATCATCCCACTCGCCCACGCCCGCACTGTGTAGTCCCGCTCCTGCCCACTAAGAGCTTTCAAAATGTGTCCCGCGCCGCACTGTTTTGCGTCGGGTCACAGGGCTCTACTTTATGTTAATCCTAGATCAATTTACAGTCAATCCTCCCCTCACCTCTGGTCATGAGCTCTGGGTAATGACTGAAAGGACGAGATCGTGGATACAAGCCGTTGAAATGAGTTTCCTCAGGGTGTCTGGGCGTCTCCCTTAGAGATAGAGTGAGGAGCTCAGTCACACGGGAGGAGCTCGGAGTAGAGCCGCTGCTCCTCCACGTTGAGAGGAGCAGCTGAGGGGAGGACGTCTGTTCCGGATGCTTCCTGGGCTTCTGCCTCTGGAGGTGTTCTGGGCATGTCCCACCAGAAGAAGGAAGACCCAGGACACACTGGAAGGGACTTTGTCTGGAAACACCTCGGGATCACCCCTGGAGGAGCTGGAGGATGTGTCTGGGGTGAAGGAAGTCTGGGAGTCCCTGCTTAGACTGATGCCCCCACACCCAGCCCCGGATAAGCGGAAGAAAATGGATGAATGGACGTTTTACTACTGTCTGTTCTTTTTGACAAAGTGGACCAACAGAGTCACGTTAAAGAAATGATTCCAGGAGTTGATTTAACATGAAAAAAATGTGCTCCCTTAGAGATAGAATGAGGAGCTCAGTCACACGGGAGGAGCTCAGAGTAGAGCCGCTGCTCCTCCACGTCAAGAAGAACAGCTGAGGCTCGGGCTTCTGTTCTGATGTCTACTGGACGCCTTCCTCGGGAGATGTTCTTGTCCCACCGGGAGGAGGCCCCGGGGAAGACCCAGGACACACTGGAGGGACTATGTCTCTGGGCTGGACAGGGAACACCTCGGGGTCCCCCTTGGAGGAGCTGGAGGAAGTGTCTGGGGTGAAGGAAGTCTGGGAGTCCCTGCTTAGACTGATGCCCCCACGACCCGGCCCTGGATAAGAGAAAGAAAATGGATGGATAAGACTCTACAATATAAGGAGTCTCAATGTGTTTCTGTGGATTTGAAGTAAATAAATCGTAAAATCCGACTTGAGTGAAAGACAAAAGCGTTTAAGAGGTCGGGCAGGGATATTATGAAAAGTCTGGACAAGCTGCTTATTACAAGTGGAAGCCTGTAATACACTGGCAGCGTTTCCCACACGCGCTAAATATTTGTGGGTGGAAACAGACTTCACAACACGACACGACGGACTGTTTTGCCTCCCACTTTTCCAGCAGGACGCGGCGGAGGGAACGCCAAAAACACTAACGCCCCGGGGGGAGAACGCCACACAGGCATTTCAACCACGTCTCTGAGGAATTCTGGTTTTAAATGAGCCACGTGCGGCGGCGCTGAGGGAGACGTTTGTGTACGAGCAGTGAGCAGAAAGACGCGTGAAAATCTCATTGGGGGGAATATGAACATTCAAAACAAACAATTAGAAGCCGGTAGTTTTACGTTTAGATTTTGTTTTATCACAGAAGTTTTGAAATGCAAGTGATTATGTGTTGAAAATCAGATTACCGTATTTTTTGGACTATAAGTGACTCTGAAATATAAGTCGCACCAGCCAAAAAATGCGTAATGAAGAAGAAAAAAAACATATAAGTCGCACTTTTTGGGGGAACCGTTTTCAGTCCTGGTCTGGTCCCAGTCTTGGTCCTGGTCTCGGTCCCTGTCTGGTTCCGGTCTGGTTCCGGTCTCAGTCCCGGTCTGGTCTGAGTCTGGTCCGAGTCTGGTCCTGGTCTCGGTCCCGGTCTGGTTCCGGTCTGGTTCCGGTCTCAGTCCCGGTCTGGTCTGAGTCTGGTCCGAGTCTGGTCCGAGTCTGGTCCTGGTCTCGGTCTCGGTCCCGGTCTGGTCCCGGTCTCAGTCTCGGTCTCAGTCATGGTCTGGTTCCGGTCTCAGTCCCGGTCTGGTACTGGTCTCAGTCCCGGTCTGGTACTGGTCTCAGTCCCGGTTTGGTACCGGTCTCAGTCCTGGTCTGGTCCCGGTCTGGTCTCAGTCTGGTCCCAGTCTGGTCCTGGTCTCAGTCCCGGTCTGGTCCCGGTCTCAGTCTCGGTCTCAGTCCCGGTCTGGTTCCAGTCTCAGTCCCGGTTTGGTACCGGTCTCAGTCTTGGTCTGGTCCCGGTCTGGTCTCAGTCTGGTCCCAGTCTGGTCCTGGTCTCAGTCCCGATCTGGTCCGAGTCTGGTCCCGGTCTCAGTCCCGGTCTGGTCCCGGTCTGGTCCCAGTCTAAGTCCCGGTCTAAATCTGGTCTCAGTCCTGGTCTTAGTCCTGGTCTGTTCCCGGTCTGTCCTGGTCTCAGTACCGGTCTCAGTCCTGGTCTAGTCCCAGTCTCAGTCCCAGTCTGGTCCCTGTTCTCAGTCCTGGTCTCAGTCCTGGTCTCAGTCCTGGTCTCAGTCCTGGTCTCACCGCTACTATAAGCTAAATTATGTTTCAGATTTCATATAAAATACTAGATTTTATTATTTATTTAACAAACAAACAGCTGATTAGTCCTGCACAAACTTTAAAATCTCCTTTGGAATAAAAGAACCGGACCTTGACTTCCAGACCCGGGTGCTGGTCGGTCTCTGCTGCGCTCCGTTCTTGTGTGGTCATGTTTTCTATCCGACAGATAAAACTCTCGGTTGTGAGTTTTGAGCTTCGTCCTGACTCGAGTTTATCCGTGTTCTCATCAGACGTCCTGCTGGACACGTTTGGATGGCGACAGTCAAACCAAAACCGTTTAATCTGGAACCCGCGATGTGGGCTCTGATCTGATAAAAACTCTCTGATCTGATAAAAACTCTGCCCACATCACCAACGTTTTATCCATCTCAGTTTGTTGCTTTTAGAACCTTAACTGCTCACTAAAATACGTTTAGTTCGAGCTGATTATGATTGTAACATCTTGATTTAACTTTTTTATCATGGATTTCCAGCTCGCATCTTTGAAATGAAATGTAGGAGAGACTTTATGGTGCCTTGGCATAGTCTAAAAATCTCTCCTTAAAGGGATAGTTCAGGTTTTTTTACATGAATCTGTGTGTTCAGCAAGTTGGCTGGGGACTGTATACTAAAGCGTTTTTCTTCTCAAAACAACATGTGTTAAAAAGAGTGATACATTTGCACCACAAAACCTCCGTCCTCTAAAGCAGGGGTGTCAAACTCATTTTGGTCCGGGGGCCGTATCCAACTTACTTTGATCCCAAAGGGGCCGAATCAGAAAAATCATGACATATAAACCCCAAAAATAACAATAAGTTCAAATATTTGTGCAGAGAAACACAAATCTATTACAGAAATCTTTTTTAATTGATGAACTCTTTCTTTTACAAAATATTATAATATTATGAACAACATGAAACTTTAAGAAAAATGCAATTTCAACACAACATTTTAAAAGTAACTTGTATGTAAATAGGAATAAGTCATTTTTGTTGTAAAATCCTGCACTCGGCTCCACTTTTCTCATGTTGGACATTTTTCTGATGAGGGTGTCACGGTCAACAGTCAAAACGATCGTCCTTTAAGAGCGTTTGGAAAGAGACAAGTCTTCATTTGTGCTGCTCTGGTGGGAGGGGCCACGTACAGAGACGCTGGAGACGCTGCTGTGATAAACACCACAGAAAATTACCAAGATTTTAATAGAAAATATAATTAAAATATTTTAGTAGAAAATCAGCCGAGGGCCAGATTAAAGGTCTTGGAGGGCCGGATCCGGCCCCCAGGCCGTATGTTTGACACCTGTGCTCTAAAAAGTCAGACCTCATAATGGCGCTATTTTCTCTCCGTACGTATCACTGCGCGCGGCCGCCAGGTGACAGCCGCGCCTGTTTCACTTTGTTAACTGCTCGGAATGTCAGCAACAACATGTCTGACTACGACACCGATGATGAAGAAACTGATTTTAGCACAGAGCCAATGGGAGATCTTTTTGAACCTGAATATACCAATGTCGAAATTCGCCAGAGAGAGTTAGATGAAATTAGGCAGAGAGAGAGAAGAGGCGAATATTCCGAGCAGTAAACAAAGTGAAACAAGCGGTGCAGTGATACGTACGGAGAGAAAATAGCGCCAAGCGATTATGAGGTCTGACTTTTTAGAGGACGGAGGTTTTGTGGTCCCACCAGAAGGAGGCCCAGGGAAAAGACCCAGGACACACTGGAGGGACTTTGGCTACGTTCAGACTGCAGGGCTTAACGCTCAATTCCGATTTTTTTGTGAAATCCGATGTTTTTTCGAGGTCGTTCACATTTCCAGTTAAATGTGACTTGTATGTGACTCCAGTGTGAACATTAAACGGCCCAAAAGTGTCCCACATGTGACACTGGAGACACGACGACGTCAACCGCAGCGAGCGTCTCTGTGTTTACAGAAGTTGTCCAAACATGGAGGCAGCATCGAGCACCTGGAGATTTTAAAGTTCCTCTCGTACCGGAGCCAGAACATGAACAACTTACTTGTTTTAAGGAGGAGATTGAGAAGGAGAAGGACGAGGTTTTTGGCCGTGGTGTTTTGTGGGTTCAGTCCGTTGAAAGGAACGTGTGGATGTGGAGACGGAGCCAAGAGTGGTGAGTGGTGATGTGCTTCACTTCAGTCACACAGAGTTCATTAACAATTTTCGCCGACTTCAGCGCAGAATAGTGACGTTTGTGTCTTGTTGATAACGTGTAGGTGGATGAATGCACTTTGTTCGTTCACACTGAAGTCACATGTCAAAAGATCAGATATGTATCAGTTTCAGGAGCACATATCCAAGTGTCCTGGGTCACATTTGAAAAAAATGTCGTTCAGACTGACATTAAAAGATCAGATACAGGAACATAGAAGCCAAAAAATTGGATTTGGGTCACTTCAGGCTGCAGTCTGAACGCAGCCTATGTCTGGAAACACCTCGGGATCGCCCCGGAGGAGCTGGAGGACGTGTCTGGGGTGAAGGAAGTCTGGGAGTCCCTGCTTAGACTGATGCCCCCACGACCCAGCCCCAGATAAGAGGAAGAAAATGGATGGATGGATGTTTTACTACTGTCTGTTCTTTTTGAGAAAGTTGAAACAAACTGGACCAGCAGAGTCACTTTAAAGAAATGATTCCGGGAGTTGATTTAACATGACAAAAATGAAACCGTAGATCTGTCAGTGTCTCAGTTATTAAATATTCTGTGTTGAAGAATAGAATTTCTCACACTGGCCTTGTTCATGTTTTGTGTAAACTTGCCGCTGTCGCTGATCTCGATTATTGACCCACTTGCTTTTCTTTTATCTTGCAGTGCATCTACGGAAAGCCGGGGGACTCGCTCTTCACCAGCGGAGCTTACGCAGCCGTTCTGCACCACAACCAGAGCCCCGAGTTCTACGACGAGGTGAGTTGAGATGTCTAACTTCTGTAGTGTTTTAAAGTCTTACATTTAGTTCTGTGGTTTATAATATTTTTATTTTTATTCGTGAAATCCTTCAGTCCTCCAAGAGCGTTCCACAGCCGACCTGGTCAATTTGATTCAACACTTCCAGCTAAAGAATATTACAAAATGTCTGTAATATTGGATCAAACTGATAAAACTTGACTTAGACTTTGACTTAGACAAACTTTATTGATCCACAAGGGAAATTGATTTGGTCACAGGAGCTCACACATCACAATAAAATATAATAACAAAGAGAAAAAAACATAAATGGTCATAATAAATTCTAAATAATTCACAAAAGAGGAAAAGACTGGTGTCAGATAAAGTATAATTATATAAATGTAAATGTCCAAGTCAAAATAAAATAGAAAAATAGCTAATAAAAATCTCAGCTACTATTGTAATGCTGATTTATTCTTAATTACAAAAACATTAGACGTGATGTATAAATTGAGGTTTTTATTATAATTTGTTGTTTTGGTTCTTAGGACAATTATCCAATCAGGAAGCAGAATGAGCCTCACATGACTCTCGCATTTGGATTTCCAGTTTTGGTGCTGAAATCCAGTTGGTTTAAACCTAAAATTTTCTGTGTTCAGGGAGTAAATTCTGAAATTCTGAGTTTTTACACGAGGTGAACTGGTTTGTGTTCTGTCTGCAGGTTTAGGCGCTGGCAACTCTGAATCAGTCATAATTATAGTACTTTAAAAAAAAACAAAAAAAAACTGGAGGAGCGCAGGCTACAAACAATTCTTTTTAAGCTTGTCTGATGCAAACTTGTCTGACTCAACCTGGACAAAACATTTCTCATATTAAACAGACAATAAGGAAAACAGTGGACAAAACAACATAAAAATAAACATACTAATTTAAGGGGGAAAAAATTATATTATGAATAATTATATATATATATATATATATATATATTAAATTAATAAGTTCAAAAAGAAAAAAAAAAAAATAATAATAATGATAATAATAATAATAAAATATTAAATAAATGTCAACCCTTCATTAAAAAGGAGCTAACTAAAAAGCTAAATAAAATAAATACAATAAAAATGAATAAATTAAAGTAAAGAAAAAATAAATAAAAATAAAAACAAAACTAAATAAAGCAAAAAAAAATTTATAAAAGAAATAAAATAAAAAATAATAAAAATAATAAAATAAATGCCAAACCTTCATGAAAAAGGAGCCATCTGAAAGCAAAATAAAAATAATAAAAATAAATAAATAAAAGTAAATATAAACAATAAAATAATAAAATAAAAAAAATAAACAAAATAAAAATAAATAAAAGTAAAAAAAAATAATAATAATAAAAAATAAATAAAAAATTTAACAAAATAAAAAAATAAATAATAAAAAATAATAATTTTATAAAAATGTAATAAAGTAAAATAATAAAATAAATGCCAACCCTTCATGAAAAAGGAGCCCTCTGAAAGCAAAAGCGTGTTATTTTTTCTAGGTTATTTTGGTTGTACTTTAACTGCACGCTCAGTGGTCCACAAACCCAAACATGTCTTCACGTCCTGCCTGTTGCGTGTCTTTTAATAATCCCCACAAATCTGCATGAGAATAAACTCTGGGGGCCGACCCTAAATGACATGTTTAAGTGGATGAAAACCGAGGGCTCCATATGTGCCTCGTATCTGCAGGATTAACATCAGACCAGACTTCTGCCCCCCCACCCCCCCCTCCTGTCATTCACTCTGGGTATGACTGTGCGCTTCCTCCCACAATGCACCGGGCCTCGTGCGTGCACATACTGCTACCTGACAGATTAACAGAGTGACACATTGATTTGTCATTAAGTATTTAGCAACTCAGGTTAGTTGTGCCGCTGATGCATTTTTCATGTGTCATTTCCTGTCAATCTGCTGATCCACTTATTAACCGACGCTGCCCCCTGCTGGATTTGAGGAGTAAAGTTCATATTAGACTTGGACAAAGATTTCAAAAGTTTCAGCTGACTTTAATCTGAATTTAACAGTTGAATATGATTTTTAACAATACGTTTTAATACAGGAAATTGAAACAGAACAGGGCATTTATTCATTTACTGTAGAGTCTTACTTTTATTTTTTCCAGATCAAAGTTGAACTGCCAGTCCACGTGCACGAGAAACACCACATCCTCTTCACCTTCTACCACATCAGCTGTGAGTCCAGCAGTAAGACCAGCAGCAAGAAGAGAGAAGGGGTGGAGACTCTGGGTACGTTTCACTTTAAGTTTGTTAAGAAAAAAAACAACTGTGCTGCTTTAGTTCAATTTATGTTATTAGGTTCATTTTTGAGACCAAAAGTTTGTTTTTATACCTGACAGTTTCGACTGCTCCTCAGAGTCTCGTGATGTTGCTGTGACGTGTCGCTCAGCTGATTTATACAGGTTTTAGTACGGCTGAGTATCATTAAGAAATTACTGACATGATGTATAAACGTTTGGCCACGGTACATTACATATCTCGATAAAGTGAGCTTATGATTCAGTACGATGTATTTTAAATCGATATGATACGGTTCAATAAAAATAAAGACTAAAGCCTGGCTGTGATACAAAAAGGTTTTGTTAAATCACTTCTTCTTGTGCAAAGTTCATATGAAACACAAACATTTTAATCATCAAAACAGTGAAAATGTCAGATGTGTCGCATAAACGAGTTTCCTTCCTCTAAACAAGCAACAAAATTTTTCGTGCTGTAAGAAAATTATTTAGTAAAATATAACAAAAATACTCGAAATATCGATACAGCAGTCCCCAATATTGATACTGTATCATCTTATTAAAAAATACAATACCATATTTTCCGGGCCATTAGACTAAGCCTCTAACCACATCAAAAAACGACCTTGCGCCACAATCCAGAGCGCCCCATACACGAATCCACTCGGGTGTACCAGTACGACTTCAGTAAACTACAAAGCCGCAACACCCGCAGAACACGCAAACACACACGGAGCAGACAGCGACCGCACAGAGAAACACACCCACAGACACACTCATCACTCCACGCCGACGAGGAACGGAACGGAGGAACGAACCGAAAAAAGCGAGCGCGACGTGCCGCTTCTAGACACGACTGAACAACTGAGTCACTGCGAACACGCCGACAATCCAGTGGTCCCAGACACACCCTCCCTACACGCCACAACTGAACAAAGCCCAGAGTCACCGTGAACGAACAAACAAACAAAACCACTCACCCATCACACTGTTGGGTTTCCTTTAAAGGTTGTATGGAGGATTTTTTTTTGTTTCAAACTGTCAGTGAAAGATTAAAATACCATTACAGAGACGCAGCAGCTTTGTAATTATGATGACCAAAAAAAAAAAGAACAAAAATCTATCAACTGTGGACGTAGTGAGGCCAGATAAACATCAGCCAATAGAAAACGAGGCTCCCTCATTTTCTATTGGCTGTTAGGTTGTCAATCAAACTCCCTAGTGTAACTGACTCGTCGGAGCGCGGGGATTACGTGGTTTACGCAGCGGTTCTTAGAGGCTTTTTCGAACTGTCGCTTCCTCGCATTTCACACAAAGTTTGTCGCGACGGCGGACGAGAATCCACGACCGGTTCACCGCGAAAGAAAGTCCGTTTTTGAGGTCGCTGAAAGAAGAAGAGAAGAGGAAAAGGAGCAAAGCCAAACTGAGGTGATTCTTGGAGATCTCGTCCAGCGATGGCGCGACCGAAGCAGACGAAGAGTCTAAAAACTGACGCGTCAGTCGCTGAATTACTTCTAGACAGGAAACTTCAACAGTAATTCTGAACGCGCACAAGGACTGTCGCTGTATTTCTCTTCCCACGCAGTTTATTTGTGAAAAAAGTTCAAAAATAGACCATTTAATGACAGTGCGCCTTATAATCCAGAGCGACTAATAGTGCAGAAAATACGGTATATCGATATTTCAGTATTTTTGCACACTTAAAAGTTTGAGCGCTGTCTTCTTACCATCTGCAGTCCGACTTCCTCAGGACCGTATCCCAGGTGTGTGAGAGTAAAAAAGCCCCCTAAAGAAGCGAAATATCGAAATATGAAAACGTGCCCACGGGACTATAAACGGGGATGAGGGGGCTTTTTTTACTCTCACACACCTGGGATACTGTCCTGAGTCAGTTTTACTAACATCCTTTGTAAATGTGTTCCTTTGCAAGAGTCGGGGACAATATGGATGCCCGAGAAAGTTTAATGTCCATCCAACTCAGTCTGCACCGAACTAGCCCCAGTTTGTGTTTAAGAATCCCGATTTGATTGGCCGTTCCATCGCACTTTCTCGAGGTGGAGGCTGGTTTTCCGAGCACAATAGGATGCGGCATTATTCCCTACTTGGTTATCATCTCTACAAACTAATATCTTGTACTCTTAATGCTTTTTCGCTCCTATTTATGTTTGTCTTTCTTGCATTGACTAAATTAAAATATTTTTTTATTACACAGTTTGCAGACTCTAGTGTCGTGTTTTCGTTTCAGTGGGCTACTCGTGGATGCCTTTACTCCGAGATGGAAGGATGAAGTCTGTGGAAGTGCAGTTACCCGTCGCAGCCACTCTACCTCCGGGATACCTGGGCCACGACTCTAAGAAGGTTTTGTGTGTTTCTCGGTTTAAATGTATTTCCTGACTTTAAATAAATATTCAAACTCCGACTTTCTCGCTCTCGTCTCAGTCCCAGCCCGACGTGAAATGGGTGGAAAACGCCAAAACCCTTTTCAAAGTCAGAACTCACGTCGCCTCCACCATCTACGCTCAGGTACGACGTTCTATAATATAATGATTCACCAGCGAATATAAACTTTGCTTTAACAACATTTTGGTCTTTTCTCAGGACTTGCATCTCCATAACTTTTTCCAACACTGCCAGCTGATGAGGTCGACTTCTGAGGGCAGCCCTGCAGATCTGATCAAATACCTGAAGGTGAGACAAAAATCCAAAGTGGAGTAAAAAAATACAGACTGAAGTAAAAAAAAAACACATCACATTACAACACCTTCACTGTCTTCTGTATCATGACTGTTTGAAATGGAAAAAATAATTTACAGATGCCATACGTGAGCATTGATTCTGAACAAAATTTAGTTGCCGATACGATACATACCTCAATACAGTGAAGCTTACGATTCGATACGATTCAATACGATATATTTCAAATCAAATCGATGCGGTTCAATAAAAAATAAAGACTAAATCGTGGCTGTGATACGAAACACAAATATTTTAATCATCAAAACTGTGAAAATGTTAAATTTGTCGCATAAACAAGTTTCCTTCAACTAAACAAACAACAAAACTGTAGCTGAAACAAAATAATTTAGTAAAATATAGCAAAAAATACTCTTGGTGATATATCGATACAGCAGCCCACGATATCAATACTGTATCAACACATTAAACGATACGATATATCGATATTTCAATATTTTTGCACACCCCTAGTTTGAGGTTGTCCACATTTTAGTTAAAGAATGTTTATATGTTTACATACGTGCTCCAGTATCAGTATCATTAGATTTTTTTTATTACATACATATTTTATTTATTTATTTATTTAAAACAAGGACAGTGCACAGACAACATTTATCTCAGAGAAAAGATGCCCTGTGCCAGATTTAGCTCTACGATCCTTTCCATCTGCAATCCTCGGGCAGGTACAAAACACATTAAAGAAACTATTTACATTAGACCAACTAATTTCCAAAAAAACACTAACAGTGTCTCCTTAAAATAAACACAATCCAACTAATTGTTAAACATTTAAAACAATCAAAATTATTTCATCCCTGGTTTCTGTTTTCTCTGGATAGACTTAAACTTAGACTGAGATTTTATTGATCCACAAGGGAAATGACTTGGACACAGCAGCTCACACATCACATCATATCACAAGAACAAAGTAAAAAATGTATTTAATTATTATTTTTTTATTTAATAAACTTCTAAATAAGTAGCAATAAAAAGCAAGAGACTGGTGTCAAATAAGACATAAATTATTTAAAAGTATGTACAGCAGGTATACCACAAATATGGTAATATAAATACTGTATATCATAGTTTAATAAAGTATATCAGAGTTTAATACAGAATATCACAGTGGAATGGTTTAAGTCTCATCTTTAGACCCACTTTTATTCTCTGGCTTTTAATTCCTCTGTGAGTTGTGTGGTCCTCTGTGTTTATTTTATTTTATTTTAATTAATTAATTTATTTATTTTATTTTATTTTTATTTATTTATTTTATTTTATTTTTTTTAATTTTATGTTTGTTATGTATGTTATTTTATTTTATTTTTTATGTTATGTTATTTTTTATTTTTTATGTTATGTTTGTTATTTTATTTTATTTTTTATGTTATGTTTGCTGTTATTTTTTATGTTCTTTTCATTTTATTTTATTTTTATTTATTTTTTGTATACATTTAAAAAAAAAAAAATTAATTATTGTTTTTATCTATTTTATTTTTATTTATTGATTTAATTTATTTTTATTTAATTTACTTATTATTTTTATTTGTTTTATTTTTTAGTACTGCTATTATCTATTGATTTTATTATTATTTATTATAATTATTTTATTTATTGGCTCTATTAGTTGCTTCTTGGTTGGAACATATTTCAACTTATTTATTTTTTTTCTTTTTCTTTTTTTTTAAGGAAACTGTTTTACATTTAGAAACTTGTTTATAAAATGTGCTATAGAAATAAAGCTGGACTGGATATCACAGTTTAACACAGTATATCACAGTTAAATACAAGAAGTCGTAAGGAAACATTACAAAGATGATATGATGATTGACAGAAACACAGACTTAAACATAAACACAGGCTTTTTCATTGGACATTACGCTTGATCTGCTCGTTAAACATTTGCGCCCTCGTTCTGTCCTTTCTCTCATCCAGTGCCTTCATGCCATGGAGACGCACGTGATGATCCACTTCCTGCCCACGGTGCTAATGCAGCTGTTCGAGGTGCTCACCACAGCGACCAAAGAGGCCCAGGAGACGGCCGTCAACTCTCTGCGGTCAGTGTCTCCTCCTCCTCCTCCTCCAGTTCTCACGGTTTAACCTGCGCCGTGCTGATGTGCTCTTAAAATGTGTTTATTACAGGGTGATTATTCATATAGTGTCCAAATGCCACGAGGAAGGCGTGGAGCACTACCTGCGCTCGTTTGTCAAGGTATTACGCCTACATATGTATACAGTACAGTGTGATGAATCATCAAAAAGAACAATGTTTTACTGATTTATGCCTCTGAGTCACACAAGAGGAGAGTTCTGTAGAATCTATGATGTAATTACAAAGGAAATACAAGGGAATAAAAGATTAAAAACACATTTTTGGACAGATTTACTTCAAATTTGAATCGAATATTGTGATGTAACTAGCCCAAATATTTCAGGATAAAATGTGAGGATGTTTTTTTTGTTTTCTTAGTCGAATGATTTTGTAGTTTATAAGTGTCAAAAAAAGGCTGATCATCTCTAGGACCTTTTGTCACCTTGTTTAAGATACTACCAGTCAAAACCTTCTCAATTAATGTTTTTTTTTCTTCCAACTTTTACTACTTTCTATGTTTTATGTACATATATAGAAGAGATCAAATATATCA
This sequence comes from Boleophthalmus pectinirostris, assembly GCF_026225935.1. Classification (NCBI taxonomy): domain Eukaryota; kingdom Metazoa; phylum Chordata; class Actinopteri; order Gobiiformes; family Gobiidae; genus Boleophthalmus; species Boleophthalmus pectinirostris. The sequence goes on along the minus strand of NW_026571153.1, from coordinate 3,074,792 downwards.
GGCCTTGTGCAGCTCCCGGACCATTTGTTTGACTCTGATCGGCCCATTTAAGATAAATTGTAATTAAAAAATACACATATTTTATCATTTTACCTCATGCATGGACTAAAGCTAACCAGGCTGGTGCCACCTAGTGCCTCCGCTCAATTTAATTTCAATCCAGCGACTAGATCAGGAATCAGAATACACTAGACCAGGGGTGTCAAACTCATTTTGTTCCGGGGGTCGTATCCAACCGACTTTGATCCCAAAGTGTCCGGATCAGAAAACTCATGTCATATAAACCCCAAAAATAACAATAAGTTCAAATATTTGTGCAGAGAAACACAAATCTATTACACAAATCTTTTTTTTAATTGATGAACTCTTTCTTTTACAAAATATTATAATATTATGAACAACCTGAAACTTTAAAAAAAATGCAATTTCAACACAATGTTTTAACATGAACTTGTCTGTAAATAGGAATAAGTCCATTTTTCTTGTAAACACCTGTGATAAACACAGCAGAAAATTACCAATATTTTAATAGAAAATATAATTAAAATATTTTAGTAGAAAATCAGCCGAGGGCCAGATTAAAGGTCTTGGAGGGCCGGATCTGGCCCCCGGGCCGTATGTTTGACACCTGTGACCTAGACAGTTCGCAGAAACCCCGGAAGTGCGAGTTCGGGCACCAGCCAATGAGCGAAGAGTCAGACATTCTGTGTTGTCAATGATTCCCGAGATCGAGGATTTAAAGCCAGAAGCAAAGACAATGTCTGTTGAATTTTATCAAGGGGAAAGACGTTATTGTCCTTCTTCCCACAGGATTTGGGAAAAGCTTAATATACCAGTTAGTCCCGTTAGCGGCGCATTACAAACGTCACGACCAAACAGCAGCGATTGGTTAAATAAAAAAAGTACCCGCCTACTGTCGAGAGAACGAATCCTAATGCTGCGAGGTCAGACAGTTTCTATGAAGTGAAACCTTCTAATGAATCAGGATAGTAAAACAGGGGAGTCAAACTCAAATTCACATTGGGCCAAAATTAAAAACTGGAACCAAACTAAATATTTATTGATAAATTTCAACAACATCTGCATGTTTTCTCTTCTTTCGAGGTATGTAATATTAAACCTTTTCTTATTAAAATAAATGTTTAATAATAGTTTTGCTTAAACATTGAATCCAGAACAAGCAGAATATAAAATAACAACAACATTTTAAATAAATAATGTCTCTATAGTCGATCTGTAGCCGGCGGGCAAATCTAATACATGTTTGATATGATCTCACGGGCCAAATTTGGAGTTTGCCATGTCTGATACACAGTGTTGGGAAGGTGACTTTTAAAATGTAATCCCCTACAGATTACAGATTACACACACCAAAATGTAGTTTGTAACGTAATCCATTAAATTACTTAAAGTGAGTAATGTAATCTGAATACTTTGGATTACTTGATATTGTCATGTTTTTTAAAACTACATGAATATAACAACCACATCCTGAACATTCATGTTTGTTCTCTTCAAATTGGTCCTGGTTTAGACCTGGTTTAGTCCTGGTTTAGACCTGGTTTAGTCCTGGTTTAGTCCTGGTTTAGACCTGGTTTAGTCCTGGTTTAGTCCTGGTTTAGACCTGGTTTAGTCCCTGGTTTAGTCCTGGTTTAGTCCTGGTTTTAATCCTGGTTTAAATCCTGGTTTAGTCCTGGTTTAGACCTGGTTTAGATTTAGTCCTGGTTTAGTCCTGGTTTAGTCCTGGTTTTTAGTCCTGGTTTTCCTGGTCCTGGTTTAGTCCTGGTTTAGTCCTGGTTTTCCTGGTTTAGTCCTGTTTTTAGTCCTGGTTTTAGACCTGGTTTTAGTCCTGGTTTAGTCCTGGTTTAGTCCTGTTTTAGTCCTGGTTTTAGTCCTGGTTTTAGTCCTGGTTTTAGTCCTGGTTTTAGTTTTCCTGTTTTAGTCCTGGTTTTAGTTTTCCTGGTTTTAGTCCTGGTTTAGTCCTGGTCCTGGTTTTAGTCCTGGTTTAATCCAGGTTTAGTCCTGGTTTAGACCTGGTTTAGACCTAATTTAGTCCTGGTTTTAGTCCTGGTTTAGCCCAAAATGTAAAAACAGGAAAATCCCGCTGTGTAATCCATTTATTTCAACAAAGTAACTGTAATCCAATTTGTACTCTGATTACATAACTCCGGTACATGTAATCTGTTACTCCCCGACACTGCTGATGTAGCTGTACAACAAAATTACTGAGTTGCAAACAAAAAAATACAAACCCAACATGTTCTATTGTGTATTTATAGTCTATTCCTTTTTGTTTTTGTTTTATTTTTTCTCCAAATGACCCTGAAGACGCTTTTTGTTTTCCTCTTCACATTTGTCTTTTCGATTTTTCCAGTACGTCTTTGTGACCAGCTCGTGTTCCGGGAGCTCGAGCAGCACTCACGAGGTTTTGGCCACCGCCGTCACCGCCGTCCTGAAGCAAACCGCCGACTTCAACACCATCAACAAACTGCTCAAGGTCTCAAAATCAAATCCTCTTCAAACTACTGCTCTTTTTGTGTTGTAGTTCTACTAATGACCAGCAGGGTGCACTAGAAATCAATACAAAAGCAACCGCAGTATCTTAAGTCCAAGCTGGCAAACGTGATATCTTAATTTTTTGGTTTGTAATGTTTATTTTGTACTTAAAACACAACATTTCTTCTCTTTTTAGTACTCTTGGTTCTTCTTTGAGACTATGGCAAAGTCGATGGCTCAGTATCTGCAAGAGGGAAACCGCATGAAGGTTGGTTAATAACTCGAAATATCTTATTGCGTGTAATAAAAAACCACATTGACTTCATCTGTCAAAGTTGTTTCGGACCATAAAATGTACAGTTTTATATTCCACTGTAAGGCAAACATGAGTATAAGGTCAAAGTTTGCTTACAGTCCGTGACCACAATGCAAATTTGCACAACTACAATATTTACATAGTATGTGTATGCAGTTCGGGGAAAGGTAGGTTATCTGTTTGTCTCCAGAGAGATGTTATTACTTTGTCTGCGCGCCGGTGTTTTTATAGCGCTGATCTGACCTTTAACTTGCCCCGGGTGGCGTCACAAACAATAAAAAATAATAAAAAATGGTGCTTAGTTCATCTTTTAAGTGTTGTTTTTTGTAGGGTTTTCAAAAGTATTGCTGGGGTTTAGATCACATCGCGACATTTTATAGGCAAATGTTATTTAAAGGTTGTATAGAGGATTTTTTTAAGGGAAGGGAAATACAGCGACAGTCCTTGTGCGCGTTCAGAATTACTGTTGAAGTTTCCTGTCTAGAAGTAATTCAGCGACCGACGCGTCAGTTTTTAGACTCTTCGTCTGCTTCGGTCGCGCCATCGCTGGACGAGATCTCCAAGAATCACCTCAGTTTGGCTTTGCTCCTTTTCCTCTTCTCTTCTTCTTTCGGCGACCTCAAAAACGGACTTTCTTTCGCGGCGAACCGGTCGTGGATTCTCGTCCGCCGTCGCGACAAACTTTGTGTGAAATGCGAGGAAGCGACAGTTCGAAAAAGCCTCTAAGAACCGCTGCGTAAACCACGTAATCCCCGCGCTCCGACGAGTCAGTTACACTAGGGAGTTTGATTGACAACCTAACAGCCAATAGAAAATGAGGGAGCCTCGTTTTCTATTGGCTGATGTTTATCTGGCCTCACTACGTCCACAGTTGATAGATTTTAGTTCTTTTTTTTTTGGTCATCATAATTACAAAGCTGCTGCGTCTCTGTAATGGTATTTTAATCTTTCACTGACAGTTTGAAACAAAAAAAAAAATCCTCCATACAACCTTTAATACAGACGTGGGGCAGGTAAAATTAATATTATTTAACTCTAGATGTTTGTTGTAATAGACGTTTTTTACAAAGTGGAAGCGGAAGTGTCCCGCTTTAGGTTTGTGGAACTTTCGTTTAATGGTTTTCTTTGGCAAAATGTGTGTTCAAATGTGTGTCGTATTCTCCAGCAGCTTCATAAATCTGCCAAATCACCAAATTTTCAACCAACAAGGACCACAAAGGATAAACATTCTTCTAAACTATCAAAGAAAGAAAGAAAGACGAAAACTTAAAGGAGAACAACGACGAGGCACAGTGTATATTATTCACTTGAAAATGTAAAAATAGCCATACGTAACTCGTCATTAAACACTAATTTCATAATAATAACAATAAAAATAATGATAATACTGAACAAATCAAGATTACATGAGCATTAATTCCCCCCTCCCCCAATCTGTCAGTTGAGTCAGTCCACAAGTATGCGGCAAACGTACCATTAAAAAAAAAAAACATGTCAGAAATGAAAAATGAACAGGCGTCAACTGAGTGGTTGTGATGTAGTTAGTAAATTACATCATATATGAGAAATGCCCTTGTTTATGTGGACTATTTTTGACAGGAAGACAGGGGGTAAGGTGTGTTTGTTCATTCAGACTGATTCTACAATTAAAATTAAAAATCGATTTCACTAATGCGTCGTCGTTTCCTTTAAGTTTTCGTCTTTCTTCTCTTGATATTTGTGGATAAATTGTTCATGTTAGAATGTTTATCCTTCGTGGAGTTGAAGATTTGGTGATGGGGCAGATTTATGAAGCTGCTGGAGAACACGACACACATTTACACGCACATTTTGCCACAGAAAAAAACATTAAACGCCAAGTTCCACAAACCTACAGCGAGACACTTCCAGCCATTGTAAAAAAAAAAAAAAGTTCTATACAGCAGGTCTTGGGTCGACTCTAGCCAGTAATAGAAATTATGAGGTTCTATATTTGGAAATTCACCTTTACTTTTGCCCCCATCTGGAAATATGACATCAACACATTCCACCAACTCAAAGTCAGATACTAAAACTAGTATCGAAAGTACTCACTTGAGCAGGTATCGATACTACAAAAGTCCCAGAAATGAACCTTTTCTGAACAGCACACAGACGAGTATACGCCCATGGACCTGGTTTAGACCTGGTGTAGACCTGGACCATTCTGAAACCTTGCTGGACCACTGAGGGATTACACACATTTCATTACACATGGTAATATAAAAGACAGAACTGTTGTTTAATGTGGAAAAACACATTAAATTGTTTCAGTAAAGAGAGTTTTTATTATAATTGCAGTATCTCTGTCTTTTGATTTGTTTCCTGTTTGCAGCTCTAATATTTACTTTTCAGTAGTCCAGTATTTTCCTTTACCAAACACGGCGTTCATTCTTTACGTATGTGTCGTGTTTTTTTGCTCAGATGCCCCGGACTCAGCGGTTCCCGGAGAGCTACCACCAGGCCCTGCAGTCCCTGATCCTGTCCATCATGCCCCACATCACCATCCGGCATCTGGAGATCCCGGAGGAGGCGCGCGCCGTCAACATCAGCCTCGCCAACTTCATCAAGGTCTGCTTCTGTTCTGTTCTATGTCCCGTTTCCTAAAAGAGGGTTTTATCTCATGGGGCTACGGTGTTTTCCGCACTTAAAAGCCTTTCATTTAATCAAAAAACGACTGCGTGCCTTAAAATCCAGAGTGCCTTATATATGAATTTATTGGGGTGTCTTAGTACGACTTTAGTAAACTACAAAGCCGCACCACATGCAGCGTTATGGCTCCCGTAGTCAGGAGCATCGCAGAGTACTGTATTTTCCGGGCTATTAGACGCGCTCTTAAGCCTCTAACCGCTTCAGCGCGCCACAATCCAGAGCGCCCCATACACGAATCCACTCAGGTGTCCCAGTACGACTTCAGTAAACTACAAAGCCGCACCACCCGCAGAACACGCAAACACACACGGAGCAGACAGCGACCGCGCGGCGAAAAACACCCACAGACACACTCGTCACTCCACGGCCACGAGGAACGGAACGGAGGAACGAACCGAAAAAGCGAGCGCGACGTGACGCTTCTAGACACGACTGAACAACTGAGTCACTGCGAACACGACGACAATCCGTTGGTCCCAGACAGCACCCTCCCTACACGCCACAACCGAACAAAGCCCAGAGTCACCGTGAACGAACGAACAAACAAACAAAACCACTGACCCATCCAACTGTTGGGTTTCCTTTAAAGTCCCACGTGGTTTATTTGTGAAAAAAGTTCAAAAATAGACCATTTAATGATGGTGCGACTAATAGAAAATACGGTAATACATACTGTGATTCCTTTTAATATCAAAATGCACGTGTCAAGAGACGCGCTCACAACGCCCACGTTAAACTCAAGGCTGTTATAAAGTGAAAGTGTGAGCTGCGTGGGAGCAGTGGATGAGAGAAGACGAACACACATTCACCAAGACAGGGAGACCGCGCCGAGCGACTTACCGACGGATCGTGGACGCCCGGGCTAAGGATCAGGATCAACTGTGGTCCGAGCTTTCACCAAGACCTGAATCATCACTGAACTGCCAGGGAACAGTAACCACACTGACTCGGATAATGACGAGGGATGTGGGCGTGCTGGACGTTTGAACAAGTTATGAGTTGTTGTGAATACGATGACAGTTTAGCGTCTCAGACAGTATTTTTTTTACGCGTTACAATTGAACAAAGTTGAGAGCTATTGCGAGCGCGTTAAATAAAGTTTGACCGACTTATCTAACCGTTGTGTTTCGTTTAATGCGCCTTATAGTCCGGTGCGGTTTATGTGAAAAAAGTTCGGAAATAGACCAATGACAGTGCGCCTTATAATCCAGAGCGCCCTATAGTGTGGAAAATACGGTAAATTTTTCAGTTTTAGTGAGAAAAAATCTCTGGATCAGGTATCGGTTTCAAGATATTGATTCTAGGGTTGGGTATCATAAAGAAGCTGCCGATATGATACAAACCTTGATACATAAGCCACGATACGATACGCTTTTCGATACAGTGCACTTTCGATTCAATACGATTCGACGCGAGAATAGAGCCTGGCTTCAGTTTTGCTCCTGTAACCGTGAGCATCGAGAGCTTCATCACTCACTTAGTCCACTTTTTTATACAGTCTATGGGTCAAGCATTAGCCCGATTCATGAGACGGTTTCACTTCGTAGAAACCGTCTGACCTCGCAGCATTAGGATTCGTTCACTCGACGGCAGGCGGGTACGAATTGCTGCTGTTTGGTCGTGACGTTTGTAATGCCCCAAATCCCGTAGGAAGAAGAACAATAATGTCTTTCCCCTTGATAAAATTTCACCAAACATTCTCTTTGTTCCGTCTGTTCTTGGGAATCGCTGACAATACAGAATGTCTGTCTTCGTCTACGTCAGGGATCTCCAACCTTTTTACATCCGGTGAGCTGCCTTTACAAAACGAAAATGCCGGAGAGCTACTAATTTTAGCGGTTGCTGGAAATCGAGTGGATCTAAGAGGGAAAGTACAGTTAGACGCCTATAAAACCTAAAACCATTATTCATGTATTAAAACGCTAAGTTCAAAATAACACTTTTTTTTAATTTTTATGTTTATTAAGGACATCACAATCGCATTAGACAAGCCAGATGCGTTGCTTTGAGTGTTTTAGCACAGTTTTCAACACCTGTCCGTATAAAAATATAAACTACACACATAAAAACAGAGAATACAAGACACATAAATTACATACAGATAAAATATATACAGTGCATTTTCAGTGGTTGCAGTTTTGATTGGAAACATACAATAATTTTAATTTCCTTTTAAATTTGTTGTTGTTGGTTTCCAATTTTAAATGAGCTGGTGAACCGTTCCACAGACTGGCCCCTTTAAAAGAGAACGAGGACTGACCCAGAGTCGTCCTGTACCGAGGAACAACACAGTCACCACGAGTAGCTCCTCTTGTGTTCGCTCTGTGTGAACGTTTTATGGTCCTGGCAAATTCTGAGTGTAATGGTGTGTCGCAGTTAAGACACTTCAAAAATAATTTAAGATGATTAAAATTGATAAAATTTTCAAAGTCAAAAAGTTGATGTTTCTTTTTAATTTCACAGTGGTGCCGGTGTTTGGACTTTTTGTCAAGGATCTTAAGGGTCAGTTTGTAAAATGAACAAAGCTGTTTCAATGTGGTTGAGGAGCCTGGGACCATGAGGTGATACAATAAGAAAGATGAGAGAAGATCATCGCGTTCATGAAGAGTTTAGAAGTGTGGAGCGATAGATCTTTACGTATGAAACAAAACCAACTGAGACTAGTCTTAATCTTCTTCGCCAAGTATTTTGTGTGACCGGTAAATTTTAAATTTTCATCTAGAATGAGGCCGAGGTATTTAACTTCACTGACTGCTTGAATTTTCTCATTGCAATTGCAATTTGCAATGGTAATTAATCAAATTTGAGTTATTCAGGACAATACGTATAATTCAGAAATCCCTTGGCGAGTTACGTGGAAAGGAGTGGAAAGGTTCTGGTAGCTCCTGAGCAACAGGTTGGAGACTCACAGTTTTCATCCATCTCGACGCTTTGTTTACTGTCGTGCTGGTCCACAAAAGGGACCCAGTTTGACCTCGTGGCTTCACAGCTCTTCTCTGATTGGCCGGTGCGCGGTCTAACTAACGATGTTCTTACAAACCATTTAGTGCAGGGGTGTCAAACTCATTTTGTTCCGGGGGCCGTATTCAACCTATTTTGATCCCAAAGGGGCCGGATCAGAAAACTCATGTCATATAAACCCCAAAAATATCAATAAGTTCAAATATTTGTGCAGAGAAACACAAATCTATTACAGAAATCTTTTTTAATTGATGAACTCTTTCTTTTACAAAATATAATATTATGAACAACCTGAAACTTTAAGAAAAATACCATTTCAACACAAAGTTTTAACATGAACTTGTATGTAAATAGGAATAAGTAAATTTTTGTTGTAAAATCCTGCACTCGGCTCCACTTTTCTCATGTTGGACATTTTTCTGATGAGGGTGTCACGGTCGACAGTCAAAACGATCGTCCTTTAAGAGCGTTTGGAAAGAGACAAGTCTTCATTTGTGCTGCTCTGGTGGGAGGGGCCACGTACAGAGACGCTGGAGACGCTGCTGTGATAAACACCACAGAAAATTAACAAGATTTTAATAGAAAATATAATTAAAATATTTTAGTAGAAAATCAGCCGAGGGCCAGATTAAAGGTCTTTGAGGGCCAGATCTGGCCCTCAGGCCTTATGTTTGACACCTGTGGTCTAGTGTACTTTGATTCCTGACCCGGTTGCTGGAGAGAAATTAAATTGAGCGGAGGCACTTTGTGGTGCCAGTCTGGCTAGTTCAACGTCACCTGTACAAATACAATTACATCATGGTCAGTGAAGATTCTGATGCTAAGTGTGTTTAGATAATCCAGCAACGGTTAATCACTCATCTACATCACTTCGCTCTGAGCATCACCATAGCCACAGGTAAACAAACGAACGATGGTTAGGAGAGACTAGCTTCAACTAAAAGAAATAATAATGCCTTAAAGGTCCACAGACAGACAGAAAGTTGTCAGGTTTAAAAGTTTTCAGTTTGTGGGACGACGGTGTAAGTCGATGAAACTACTCAGAGCAGTTTGTTAAGACCGCACTTCATTTTTTGTTTGTTTGTTTGTTTTTTTAAATTAGACAAATTATAATACACAAATTAATAGGCAATTTATAAACATCTAAATGAAGAAATCTGGGCCATCTTTTCTGTTTTCAATCGCCAACAGAGTTTCCAAACGTCTTCTGGTTTCGTGACGTAAGCGTGAATAGAGCCAGTTCCATGTCATTCCTTTGTGTTAAAACACTGTAACTCACAGCTCCTCGTTGTTTAATTCTTACACGACAGATAAATTTAAAGTAAATAAAAAGAAATATAGCATTTTTCTACTGACGCTCATCATTACACGTGTTGTTTTTGTCTTTCAGAGGTGCCTGACTTTGATGAACAGAGGATTTGGCTTTGCTCTGGTCAATCACTACATGTGTCACTTCACCCTCAAGGATCCGAAGGTACATGTCCACAAATGTTTTATTATTTAAGAAGGAAAAAGCATTCTTCAAGGGAAAACACTAAATCCAATAAATGTGCAGTTGGTTACAGCTGTGCAGACTTCAGTTTCAATGTCAAACTTAAAAATTTTGCACCAACTCTTATAAATGTTACCAAACAGTTGCCACGTTTACATAAGAGCTTTAATTCCGAATAAAAAGAATTTAATTCCGCTTTAAAAACAGCATGTAAACACTTAATTTCTAATGAAAATTATTAATTGAAACAAAACTTAATTCCGAAGTAAGTGGGTGGTTTCTTCCTATTTTAAAGCCGGACGAATTTCTTCCTGGATCATGTAAATGTTTATTCTTCTTAAAAATGATTGCGGTTGTTCAGTTCATGCTCGTTGTGTCGCTCTTCTGACGCAATCCAGACGATCCGGCTCCATCAGTCCTGTCTTCGGACTTTCCTCCCCGTCTCTTTGGATTGTGAGCTGGATGTGGGAGTGGGCTGAGGTAGAGCAGCCTCACACTCACTTTGTCTTCTTCCTCCCTTCTCCGACACTCTTCCCTCCTCCTCCTCTTCCTCGGCCGACAGACGTAAAGCGTGATGAGACAATTCTACAGCATCTGAACCACCGCGGAAAAAGTTTGGATCGTGTTTGTGTCCGTGGCGTAACGACAAACCGAGATGACAGGCAGCTGAAGTGTGTGTTTTCTTCTGGTCGACGTAGATACTGTCATGTCCCTGTCCAATCAGAACCCTTCCTCGCCCCCAGACGCTGAGTGGAATTTAAAAAAAAGGTGATTTAATGTGTTTTTCCATGTAAACATCAACTCGGATTTGCCTCAAGTGGAGGAGTTCAAGTATCTCGGGGTCTTGTTCTTGAGTGAGGGGAGGATGGAGCGTGAGGTTGACAGGTGGACAGGTGCAGTGATGCGGTCGCTGTATCGGACCGTTGTGGTGAAGAGGAGCTGAGTCGAAAGGCGAAGCTCTCGATTTACAGTCAGTCTTCATTCCTCCACTCACCTCTGGTCATGAGTTCTGGGTAATGACCGAAAGGACGAGATCGCGAATACAAGCGGCACAAATGAGTTTCCTTCGCAGGGTGTCTGGGCGTCTCCCTTAGAGACAGGGTGAGGAGCTCAGTCACTCAGGAGGAGCTCGGAGTAGAGCCGCTGCTCCTTCACGTCGAGAGGAGCAGCTGAGGCTCGGGCATCTGTTCCGGATGCCTCCTGGACGCCTCCCTGGAGAGGTATTCCGGGCATGTCGCACCGGGAGAAGACCAAAGGAAAAGCCAGGACACGCTGGAGGGACTATGTCTCTGGACTGGCCTGGGAACGCCTCAGGATCCCACCAGAGGAGCTGGAGGAAGTGTCCGGGGTGAGGGAAGTCTGGGAGTTCACTGCTTAGACTGATGCCCCCGAGGAAGAAAATGGATGGATGAAAGGACCTCAGTTCGGAATGATTATTTCCATGTAAACACGAAGGAGAATATTTGAATTCAGAACAATTTAATTCAGAACAATTAATTCTAGGGCTGTAACGATGTCCAAGTCTCACGATACGATATCATCACGGTATGAACCTCACGGTACGATGTTTATTGCGATATCGTGGGAAAGCTCACGATTAGGGATGTAACAATATCCAAATCTCTCTGTACGATATTTATTGTGATATTTTGTGGAGGCTAAAAAGCTACAATTTTAAAAATGTGACTTTTTCCTCTTAAAATGTCTTGACAAGACTCAAAAGTGTTAGAACTGTTATTTCTTCTTGTCGTCTGCACTGAAATGGAGCAAAGGATCATGGTCTATGTCAGGGGTGTCAAGCTCATTTTGATCCGGGGGCCGAATTCAACCGACTTTGATCCCAAAGTGTCCGGATCAGAAAACTCTCTCATCAGACGTCCTGCTGGACACGTTTGGATGGCGACAGTCAAACCAAAACCGTTTAATCTGGAACCCGCGATGTGGGCTCTGATCTGATAAAAACTCTACCCACATCACCAACGTTTTATCCATCTCAGTTTGTTGCTTTTAGAACCTTAACTGCTCACTAAAATACGTTTAGTTCGAGCTGATTATGATTGTAACATCTTGATTTAACTTTTTTATCATGGATTTCCAGCTCGCATCTTTGAAATGAAATGTAGGAGAGACTTTATGGTGCCTTGGCATAGTCTAAAAATCTCTCCTTAAAGGGATAGTTCAGGTTTTTTGACATGAATCTGTGTGTCGTCCCCGTCAGCAGTGTGTTGCATCCACTCTGACTTTACCTCCGAAAGCGTCCGGTGAGCCCAGATCCTGGCCGGTTTTGTTGCTGAGGAAAGTAGTTCGGCAAGTTGGCTGGGGACTGTATAATAAAGTGTTTTTCTTCTCAAAACAACATGTGTTAAAAAGACTGATACATTTGCACCACAAAACCTCTGTCCTCTAAAACAGGGGTGTCAGACTCATTTTGATCCGGGGGCCGTATCCAACTTACTTTGATCCCAAAGGGGCCGAATCAGAAAAATCATGACATATAAACCCCAAAAATAACAATAAGTTCAAATATTTGTGCAGAGAAACACAAATCTATTATTTTTAAATTGATGAACTCTTTCTTTTACAAAATATTATAATATTATGAACAACCTGAAACTTTAAGAAAAATACAATTTCAACACAATGTTTTAACATGAACTTGTTTAACATTAACTTGTATAAATAGGAATAAGTCAATTTTTGTTGTAAAATCCTGCACTCGGCTCCACTTTTCTCATGTTGGACATTTTTCTGATGAGGGTGTCACGGTCAACAGTCAAAACGATCGTCCTTTAAGAGCGTTTGGAAAGAGACAAGTCTTCATTTGTGCTGCTCTGGTGGGAGGGGCCACGTACAGAGACGCTGGAGACGCTGCTGTGATAAACACCACAGAAAATTAACAAGATTTTAATAGAAAATATAATTAAAATATTTTAGTAGAAAATCAGCCAAGGGCCAGATTAAAGGTCTTGGAGGGCCGGATCTGGCCCCCGGGCCGTATGTTTGACACCTGTGGTCTATGTAGTTCTCTGTCTTTTTTTATCTATTGCTTCACCATCAGTGTTGTGAAGGAGACTTTTAAAATGTAATCCCCTACAGATTACATACCCCAAAATGTAGTTTGTAACATAATGCATTAAATTACTTAAACTGAGTAAAGTAATCTGAATACTTTGGATTACTTGATTTGCTGTAGAGAAGCAAAGACAAGGAAATCGTAACATAAGAAGTTTTGTCTGATAAAAGAAAATAAAAAGCCCAAACTTTACTGAACCAAATAAAAAATATTATTGATAGAAGAAGAGGAGACATGGTCCGCACAGCAGGATTAGTCCTGTTTTAGTTCTTTTTAGTCCTGGTTTTAGCTGGTTTAGTCCTTTAGTCTGGTTTAGACCTGGTTTAGACCTGGTTTAGTCCTGTTTAGTCCTGTTAAATCCTGGTTTAGTCTTGTTTAGTCCTGGTTAGTCCTGGTTTAGTCCTGTTAAATCCTGGTTTAGTCTTGTTTTAGTCCTGGTTTAGTTTCTGGCAATGAGTGGAATTACCGAGAAAAGAAAAAAAAAAAAAAAAAAGGATTTAGCCCAAAATGTGAAAACAGGAAAATCCCTCTGTGTAATCCATTTATTTCAACAAAGTAACTGTAATCCAATTCCCACTCACTGAAACAGTAACTGTAACTGAATACAGTTACTCATCATTTGTACTCTGATTACATAACTCCGGTACATGTAATCTGTTACTCCCCGACACTGTTCACCATAACTCTTAATTTAAGCAAAGACACTTGTAATTCGATATATTGTGAGAACTCTGACGATACGATATCACGATATTTTGATTATTATTACATCCCTAATTAATTCAGATTTAAAAAACATCATGTAAACGTGGCAGTTGTAGAGTAAATGTAGTTTAAAAGTCTCTTTGTTTTTGCTTCGGCCTTTTTGGACATTTTTACATGACTGAATCCCTATAATTGTATTTATAATCTGCTTTTCAAACACTTGACAATGTTGTGTTGTTCCAGAATTAGACGTCTGTTTCCTTGTCAAACACAAACACACAGCTATTGTTCACCACGTCCGTTTGATGTCCAAAATAATACTTCCCCTTTTGACACGCAAATTCAGCTCTGGTTTTGCATGTGTCTTTGCATGTGTTGTGCTTATGTTTTGCTCCGATGTTCCAGCTGCTGTCGGAGATGAAATTTGAATTCCTCATGACCGTCTGCAACCACGAGCATTTCATCCCGCTGAACCTGCCCATGGCGTTTGGGCGCACCAAGCTGCAGAGGGTGCAAGGTGAGGGCACAAGGTCACTCCAGAGCCCAGCGTCCATGCCTTTCCTTTAAAGTGCAAAATGACAGATTGACAGATTAACGTGATTAGATGCACAATTTTGCCTCAAATCTTGCCAAATTTTTTCATAGTTTCATTTTTGGTCATTTATTCAACCATTTACAGCTCAAAAACACCCTAAATTTCCTCACTCTTACGAAAGAACCAAAGAAAATTGCGCACAAGATAAATACTGAGCCTCTAAATGTGTTGTTCCAGCTTTCGTATTAAGTCGTTATCATAATTACTGTGACATGTTTACTAACTGTTGGACAAAAGTTGTAGGTGTGACGGCGCCCGAGGGGATTGCACAGCGATTACACACAACCGCACTGTAAACACGGACAAATGTTGTTTAATATTCTCAGTTTAAACATGCTGTTCATGACTTTTACTGTCTTTAAACGTAAAAAAAAACAACACAACTACGTTATTTTAAAATGTTTGCAGTGGTCCAAAGTTGTCACTCACTTTCCTAATGCATTTTTATATCCAAATGAATCGCCGCGATGAGTTTGAGAAGTGTATTTCAATCCAATCCACTTTATTTCTATAGCACATTTTATAAACAGGACCATTTCCAAAGGGCGGCACAGAGAAAATAATACAATAAAACGCAGTAACTCATAAATTAAAGTAATAAATAACGACCGAAAGGACGAGATCGCGGATACGGAGCTCAGTCACACGGGAGGAGCTCGGAGTAGAGTCGCTGCTCCTCCACGTTGAGAGGAGCGGCTGAGGCTCGGGCGTCTGTTCTGATGTCTCCTGGGCGTCTGTTCTGATGTCTCCTGGGCGTCTGTTCTGATGTCTCTCTGGGCGTCTGTTCTGATGTCTCCTGGGCGTCTGTTCTGATGTCTTCTGGGCGTCTGTTCTGATGTCTTCTGGGCGTCTGTTCTGATGTCTCCTGGGCGTCTGTTCTGATGTCTCTGGGCGTCTGTTCTGATGTCTCCTGGGCGTCTGTTCTGATGTCTTCTGGGCGTCTGTTCTGATGTCTTCTGGGCGTCTGTTAATCTGTCATTCTTAATCTCCACACCACTTACAACATGCTTAATTTCATGATATCTGCAAAATTGCAGTGTCCTAGAATTTCATGCCAAGTCTGCAAATCATGACATTTGTTACACTGGTCTTCACTGTCACTTTCTGATGTGTGCAGATAGTACAGTTTGTTGTGTACATGTATGGGAAATTTAGTGCCGTCTTTATGTAGCAGAACGTTCTTCTTCTCACTGAAGATCACCGTGGCTCCACACGTGGTGGCAGCTTTCACAGAGAAGATATCCTGAGGATAAGTTGGGATGTACAAGGCCCTCCTCAGCGTTGTTTTGAGACGGTGCCCCCTGCTGTCGACCAACCACACCTCTGCGTCCCCTCTGTGCTTGGCGACTCCGTTGCTCCTGGTGCCATCTGCTAGCTCCACACAATGCGTCCCGGCCTGGAAACTGGCATCGAACCTCTTGAACTTGGCGATGTCTGTGATGATATGTGACGTTGCACCCGCATCCACCATCAAACCTTTGCTTTTGACATCTGGCACCTGCATCTCCGAGTCACTTATCCGGAAAGCATATTCCTTGCTCTCCGCGTCGGACGCTCGCTGTGCGTTATCCCGCTGCTTCCTCCGTCTACACGTCGTATTGTTGTGTGTGTTACTTTTACAGTGACTGCACCACTGCTTGCGCGGACAGCTTTTGGCTATGTGGCCTCTGACACCACACTTATAACACTCAATGTCCGTATTGCCACTGTCCTTTGCGCTCTCTGGTGCGCGCCTTGTGCCAAATTGCGCTCTCGCCTTCATCACGTTGTCCTCAGACACAGTTGCACGCATATTTTCAATGTCCTCATAACTCCGGAGCTTTGTCTTAAACTCCGCAAAAGTCATTTTATCTTCACTCTGAGAAACTTGAATGGCAAATGGTTTAAATGTCTCTGGCAGCCCCTTTAAAACCATTGCTATCAAAAGTCCGTCACTGAGCGCCTCACCTGCGCTTCGCAACGCAGTAATCGCAGTCTCTGCTCTGATTACATACTCAGTGACATTTTCCATCGGTGACTTTTGTAGAGACGTTAATTCAGTGTACAAGTTTATCACTCTCTGGCTTCCCTTTGCCAGCGTAATATTCCCGGAGAATCCTCAGCGCCTCGCGTCCATCATCATCCACCGCCTCGCGCATTACCAGCGACAGGCTCTTGTCATCCAGGAACTGGATAAGCTCCGCATAGGCCTCAGCATTCTTCTCGTCATCATCTTCGTCGTCAGGACCAGGTGATTGTAAAATAGTGTCCTTCAATCCTTGGAGACGGAGGTGGCCCAAAAACTTTGTCTCCCACAGCTCGTATCCTTTTTCATCGCCATGAAATACGAGTCTGCCCCAGCGGCTTGGCACAGTGTCCTTTTCTCTGTTTTTACTCATGTTTGCGGTCAGTGGCTGAACTCAGGTGCACGCATTTACCGTCGCGACATTCACCTGGAGACCGCTCCTCAAACTGCGTAAAATGACTCTGGGCCCATAACCTGTTAGCAGGGTCCTTTTACGCAGCGTTGTCGTGAGCATTAAAACACAGTACACTTTGTATTCTCTTTTTGTGTGGTTACCCCATTCTCCACGGACACACACTTTTATTCACAGGTGCAGGCCATTCATAATTTTGTGCCTCACGTGATCAAGTGTTCTTACACACCATTGGTCAAATCATAAGTCTCTATCATAATACAAATAATAAAATGAGGGCACAACACAACAGATGTCTCCTGGGCGTCTGTTCTGATGTCTCCTGGGCGTCTGTTCTGATGTCTCCTGGGCGTCTGTTCTGATGTCTCCTGGGCGTCTGTTCTGATGTCTTCTGGGCGTCTGTTCTGATGTCTCTCTGATGTCTCCTGGCGTTCTTTCTGATGCTCTCTGATGTCTCCTGGGCGTCTGTTCTGATGTCTTCTGGGCGTCTGTTCTGATGTCTTCTGGGCGTCTGTTCTGATGTCTTCTGGGCGTCTGTTCTGATGTTCTGATGTCTTCTGGGCGTCTGTTCTGATGTCTTCTGGGCGTCTGTTCTGATGTCTTCTGGGCGTCTGTTCTGATGTCTTCTGGGCGTCTGTTCTGATGTCTCTCTGATGTCTCCTGGGCGTCTGTTCTGATGTTTTCTGGACGTCTGTTCTGATGTCTCCTGGGCGTCTGTTCTGATGTCTTCTGGGTGTCTGTTCTGATGTCTCCTGGGCGTCTGTTCTGATGTCTCCTGGGCGTCTGTTCTGATGTTTTCTGGGCGTCTGTTCTGATGTCTCCTGGACGTCTGTTCTGATGTCTCCTGGGCGTCTGTTCTGATGTCTTCTGGGCGTCTGTTCTGATGTCTTCTGGGGTGTCTGTTCTGATGTCTCCTGGGCGTCTGTTCTGATGTTTTCTGGACGTCTGTTCTGATGTCTCCTGGACGTCTGTTCTGATGTCTCCTGGGCGTCTGTTCTGATGTCTTCTGGGTGTCTGTTCTGATGTCTCCTGGGCGTCTGTTCTGATGTCTCCTGGGCGTCTGTTCTGATGTCTCCTGGGCGTCTGTTCTGATGTCTCCTGGGCGTCTGTTCTGATGTTTTCTGGACGTCTGTTCTGATGTCTCCTGGGCGTCTGTTCTGATGTCTCCTGGGCGTCTGTTCTGATGTCTTCTGGGCGTCTGTTCTGATGTCTCCTGGGCGTCTGTTCTGATGTCTTTTGGACGTCTGTTCTGATGTCTCCTGGGCGTCTGTTCTGATGTCTTCTGGGCGTCTGTTCTGATGTCTCTCTGATGTCTCCTGGGCGTCTGTTCTGATGTCTCCTGGGCGTCTGTTCTGATGTCTCCTGGGCGTCTGTTCTGATGTCTTCTGGGCGTCTGTTCTGATGTCTCCTGGGCGTCTGTTCTGATGTTTCTGGGCGTCTGTTCTGATGTCTCTCTGATGTCTCCTGGGCGTCTCCCTCGGGAGGTGTTCTGGGCATGTCCCACTGGAAGGAGGCCCCGGGGAAGACCCGGGACACACCGGAGGGACTGTGTCTCTCAGTTGGCCTGGGAACGCCTCAGGATCCCCCTGGAGGAGCTGGGGGACATGTCCGGGGTGAAGGAAGTCTGGGAGTCCCTGCTTAAACTGCTGCCCCAGTGACCCGGCCCCGGATAAACGGACAAAAATGGAAGAATGTAAATAAAACGTGTTAAAATGCATAAAGCTGCACGTTCAGAATCGCTGAAAGAATTACTGTTGAAGTTTCCTGTCCAGAAGTAATTTTAGTGACCGACGTGTCCTTCCTGAGATCTTTCGTCTGCTTCAGTCGCGCCATCGCTGGAAGGAATCTCCACGAATCACCTCAGTTTGGCTTCGCTCCTTTTCCCCTTCTCTTCTTCTTTCAGCGACCTCAAAAACTGACTTTCTTTTGCGGCGAACTGGTCGTGGATTCTCGTCCGACGTCGCGACAAACTTTGTGCGAACTTCGAGGAAGCCACAGTTCGAAAAAGCCGCTCAGAACCGCTGCGTCGGTCGAGTAAACGGTGCACAGAAACCTCGTGATACAAGCACGCCGGTAAATCAGTTACTCTAGAAACGTTGGGAGTTTGACTGACAACCTAACACCCGATCCGAGTTTATCGAAAGTCTTCTTACTTTTTTCTTTTATTTGCTGGTTTGAATCCTTGTCTGTGAAGGATAAAAACAAACTTCAGAACATTGTTAAAACCTGCTCGAAAATCACAGGGGTCAAACTGAGGGAGCTGCACTCTGTGGGGGAGGAGCAGGTGCTGAGCAAAGCCAAGGGCAGGAGTGTCAAACTCATTTTGTTCCGGGGGTCGTATCCAACCGACTTTGATCCCAAAGTGTCCGGATCAGAAAACTCATGTCATATAAACCCCAAAAAATAACAATAAGTTCAAATATTTGTGCAGAGAAACACAAATCTATTACAGAAATCTTTTTTAATTGATGAACTCTTTCTTCTACAAAATATTATAATATTATGAACAACCTGAAACTTTAAGAAAAATACAATTTCAACACAACATTTTAAAAATAACTTGTATGTAAATAGGAATAAGTCCATTTTTCTTGTAAAATTCTCCACTTTTCTCATGTTGGACATTTTTCTGATGAGGGTGTCACGGTCAACAGTCAAAACGATCGTCCTTTAAGAGCGTTTGGAAAGAGACAAGTCTTCATTTGTGCTGCTCTGGTGGGAGGGGCCACGTACAGAGACGCTGGAGACGCTGCTGTGATAAACACCACAGAAAATTAACAAGATTTTAATAGAAAATATAATTAAAATATTTTAGTAGAAAATCAGCCGAGGGCCAGATTAAAGGTCTTGGAGGGCCGGATCTGGCCCCCGGACCGTATGTTTGACACCTGTGGCCAAGGGTCTCCTGGCTCAGCTCCTCCATCCTCTGGCTCCTGATTTTATCCTGATGCCTTCATGGCGTTAGTTTTCTAATTCTTTTGTGCCCTGTGCTATTAAATTGTTAAATTCTAAGGGTGCAGTTTTATGAAAGTTTTACACTGTAATTTGTTTTTTATTTTGAGTTGCACTGGTGGACGGCGATGGACTGACACAGTTTGCGTTTGTTTGTGTTTTTGGTGTGTTTGCGCTGAGATGCTGCTGATGAATTGCCTTATGGGATCAATAAAGTTTTCTGAATCTGATAAATTACGAAATCGCCACGTCCACAGTTGATGGATTTTCGTTCTTTCTTTTTTTTGTTTTGGTTTGTTCATCGTAATTACAAGGCTGCTGCATCTCGATAACACTATTTTATTGCATTTTTGGAAGGAATTTTGTGTTAAGCCAATGATGTTCTTTTTGTCTTCTTATCTACTTTAACGTCTTAGGTTCTTTTTAAAGACAATACAGTAAAGTGTGTTTACCTTGTTGACATGTTTCGGCTGCTGCTGCATCTTCAGAAGTGTCACCGGTGTTGGCGGTGACGTGTCGTATCTCGGCTGTTGTTACTTCCTGTAGGCGTGGTCAGTCTGAGCGACCTGCCAGGTCCAGGAAGTAACAACATAGTCACACTACCGAACATCAGAGGAATAACCAAACCCATCCAGAGCCATGAAAAAACACAACAGAAGCACCGGAGTAAAACCAGACACAAAACTCCACCAACAACTCAACAAAATCCCACAAGAACAAAAATGCGACGCCATCTACGAAATCCAATGCAAATCATGCAATAAATCACACATAGGGGAAACAGGCCGGGCATTTCACATCCGAAAAAAGGAACACCAAAAGGAATGCGAAAAGGAAACGTCAGGGAGACTCACCAGAACAAAAAGACAAAGCAGAACAGGAAAACCTAAAATCCTCCATATCAGACACTGTAAAAGGAACAACCACATTCTGGATCGGGACATTGGATCGGAAAACAACAAGTTCAAACGCTGGATCAAGGAGGACGGTGAAATCAGGAAACGAGGCACGGACAGCGTTAACCGTGATGACGGCGCGTTCCTCCTTTCACACACCTGGGACACCCTCCTCCAGAGACACCGGGCGACGGGAGGCGTGGTCAGTCTGAGCGACCTGCAGGTCCATCAGGTCTGACCACGCCCACAGGAAGTAACGACAGCTGAGATACGACACGTCACCACCAACACCGGGGACAGTTCTGATGATGCTTGCAGCTAACAGCCGAAACATGTCAACAAGGTAAACACACTTTACTGCATTGTCTTTAAAAAGAACCCAAGAAGTTAAATTTGTGTATTTATGACACAGATGGAGGGATTTCTGTCAGAACTCAGCTGTACATTTAAAGATTTTTATTTATTTTTTTACAAACTGCCACCGGTACCGACCCACTCCACAAAGTAAAAATTAGAGAATAATAAAAATCTGTCATCTGCACTTTAAAAAACACCTCACGCTTCCAGCCACACGAATAACTCACCATCCTGACCCCGTCCATCACAGCAGACCTTTATTAACCAGTATTCTTCACACTCAGAGCTGCTCCAACACTTCTTCTGTCACCGATTTGACCAAACACGCCTCACGAAACCCACTGAAACACGTGTGAAAAATGCTGCATGTTTGCATTATGTCAAGTGATCCTCCCAGTTGCTTTGTTTTTACCCCTCCTCCTTGTTTTTTTTTTTGTTTTTTTTTGTGTTCTGCCTGTTCTCTGGTCAGATTTAATTCCATATGCGACGGAGCTTTTTGGGCCAGTAGGTAGGTGACGCGTCCACGCACCATCTGCACCTGCACCTGTGCACCTGTCCTGTCCTGTCCACTCCACTAACCTCCGCTCTGTGTGTCGTTCGGTCACTTGGTTTTTCAAAATAAAACCAAAATAAGAAAATGAAAAAAACAACGATTTTCTTCATGATTTGTCTCCAAAACTAAAATGAAAAAACGGATGATGATCGTTTCCCGTTTGCGTGATTTAAACTGCGATGCCGAACCAGGACTAAAACAGGACTAAAACAGGACTAAACAGGTCTAAACAGGTCTAAAACAGGTCTAAACCAGGTCTAAACCAGGTCTAAAACAGGCATAAACCAGGTCTAAAACAGGCGTAAACCAGGTCTAAACCAGGTCTAAAACAGTGTCTAAAACAGGGTCTAAAACAGGTCTAAACCAGGACTGAAACAGGGTCTAAACAGGTCTAACAGGTCTAAACAGGGCTAAACAGGTCTAAACCAGTAAACCAGGTCTAAAACAGGTCTAAAACAGGGTCTAAACCAGGTCTAAAAACAGGTAAAACAGGGTCTCTAAACCAGGTCTAAAAAGTCTAAACCAGGTCTAAAACAGGTCTAAACCAGGGTCTAAAACAGATCTAAACCAGGTCTAAAACAGTCTAAAACCAGGGTCTCTGTCTAAACCAGGGTCTAAAAAGGTCTAAACAACAGGTCTAAAACAGTCTAAACAGGTCTAAAACAGCTAAACCAGTCTAAAACAGGGTCTAAAACAGTCTAAACAGGGTCTAACACTAAACAGGTCTGTCTAAACCAGGTCTAAAACAGGTCTAAACCAGGTCTAAAACAGGTCTAAAACAGGTCTAAACCAGGTCTAAAAAAGTCTAAACCAGGTCTAAAACAGGTCTTAAACCAGGTCTAAAACAGGTCTAAAACAGGTCTAAAACCAGGTCTAAAACCAGTCTAAACCAGGTCTTCTAAACAGGTCTAAACAGGTCTAAAACAGGTCTAAACCAGTCTAAAACAGGTCTAAACAGGTCTAAACCAGGTCTAAAGGTCTAAACAGGTCTAAAGTCTAAAAGGGTCTCTAAACCAGGGTCTAAAACAGTCTAAACCAGGGTCTAAACCAGGTCTAAACCAGGTCTAAAACAGGTCTAAAACAGGTCTAAACCAGGTCTAAACTTGGTCTAAACCAGGGTCTAAAACAGATCTAAACCAGGTCTAAAACAGGTCTAAACCAGGGTCTTAAACAGGTCTAAACTGGTCTCAGTCCTGGTCTGGTCCCGATCTCAGTTCCAGTCTGAGTCTGAGTCTGAGTCTCAGTCTCAGTCCCGGTCTGAGTTCCGGTCTGGTCCAGTCCTGACACCTGTGCACCTGTCCTGTCCTGTCCACTCCACTAACCTCCGCTCATTCTCTGGACGCTCTGAACGAGGCTGCAGCTCACGACCGTCAGACCCGGCGTTTAGACCCACGTCACCAACTTTACAGCCAAAATACAAGCGCCGGGAAGAAGTGTTTGAGCCCAGTCTGTGTGTCGTTCGGTCACTTGGTTTTTCAAAATAAAACCAAAATAAGAAAATGAAAAAAAACAACGATTTTCTTCATGATTTGTCTCCAAAACTAAAATGAAAAAACGGATGATGATCGTTTCCCGTTTGCGTGATTTAAACTGCGATGAACAGACTAAAACAGGACTCAGTCTAAAACAGGACTAAACCAGGTCTAAAACAGGTCTAAACGTAAAAAGTCTAAACAGGCAGGTAAACCTAAACAGTAAAAGGTCGTCTAAAACAGGGTCTAAAACAGGTCTAAACCAGACTGAAACAGGTTAAACCAGGTCTAAAACAGGTCTAAACCAGGGTCTAAACCAGGTCTAAAACAGGTCTAAAACAGGTCTAAACCAGGTCTAAAACAGGTAAACAGGTCTAAACAAAACAGGTCTTCTAAAACCAGGTCTAAAACTAAACCAGTCTAAAACAGTCTAAACCAGGTCTAAAACAGTCTAAACCAGGTCTAAAACAGATCTAAACCAGGTCTAAAAAATCTAAACAGGGTCTAAAACAGGTCTAAACCAGGTCTAAAACAGGTCTAAAACAGGTCTAAACCAGGGTCTAAAACAGGTCTAAAACAGGGTCTAAAACAGGTCTAAACCAGGTCTAAACCAGGTCTAAAACAGGTCTAAACCAGGGTCTAAAACAGGTCTAAACCAGGGTCTAAAACAGATCTAAACCAGGGTCTAAAACAGATCTAAACCAGGGTCTAAAACAGATCTAAACCAGGGTCTAAAACAGTCTAAACCAGGTCTAAAACAGGTCTAAAACAGGTCTAAACCAGGGTCTAAAACCGGTCTAAACCAGGGTCTAAAACAGATCTAAACCAGGGTCTAAAACAGGTCTAAACCAGGGTCTAAAACAGATCTAAACCAGGGTCTAAACAGGTCTAAACCAGGTCTAAAACAGGTCTAAAACAGGTCTAAACCAGGTCTAAAACAGATCTAAACCAGGGTCTAAAACAGGTCTAAACCAGGTCTAAACCAAGTCTAAAACAGATCTAAACCAGGGTCTTAAACAGGTCTAAACTGGTCTCAGTCCTGGTCTGGTCCCGATCTCAGTTCCAGTCTCAGTCTCAGTCTCAGTCCCGGTCTGAGTTCCGGTCTGGTCCAGTCCTGACACCTGTGCACCTGTCCTGTCCTGTCCACTCCACTAACCTCCGCTCATTCTCTGGACGCTCTGAACGAGGCTGCAGCTCACGACCGTCAGACCCGGCGTTTAGACCCACGTCACCAACTTTACAGCCAAAATACAAGCGCCGGGAAGAAGTGTTTGAGCCCAGTCTGTGTGTCGTTCGGTCACTCGGTTTTTCAAAATAAAACCAAAATAAGAAAATGAAAAAAAACAACGATTTTCTTCATGATTTGTCTCCAAAACTAAAATGAAAAAACGGATGATGATCGTTTCCCGTTTGCGTGATTTAAACTGCGATGCCGAACCAGGACTAAAACAGGACTAAACCAGGTCTAAAACAGGTCTAAAACAGGTCTAAAACAGGTCTAAAACAGGGTCTAAACCAGGTCTAAAACAGGCATAAACCAGGTCTAAAACAGGGTAAACCAGGTCTAAAACAGGTCTAAACAGGTCTAAAACAGGTCTAAACAAAACAGGTCTAAACCAGGTCTAAAACAGGTCTAAAAAAACAGGTCTAAAACAGGTCTAAAACCAGGTCTAAAACAGGTCTAAACAGGTCTAAAACAGGGTCTAAACCAGGTCTAAAAACTAAAACAGGTCTAAAACAGGTCTAAAACAGGTCTAAAACAGGTCTAAACCAGGTCTAAAACAGGTCTAAAACAGGGTCTAAACCAGGTCTAAACCAGGTCTAAAACCAGGTCTAAACAGGGTCTAAAACAGGGTCTAAACCAGGTCTAAAACAGGTCTAAAACAGGGTCTAAACAGGTCTAAACAGGTCTAAAACAGGTCTAAAACCAGGTCTAAAACAGGTCTAAACCAGGGTCTAAAACAGGGTCTAAAACCAGGTCTAAAACAGGTCTAAACCAGGGTCTAAAACAGGTCTAAACCAGGGTCTAAAACAGGGTCTAAACCAGGTCTAAACTGATCTCAGTCCTGGTCTGGTCCCAATCTCAGTTTCGGTCTGAGTCCCAGTCTCAGTCTCAGTCTCAGTCTCAGTCCCGGTCTGAGTTCCGGTCTGGTCCAGTCCTGATACTCCTGGTTCAGTCCTGGTTTATGACTGAGACCACGACCAGACCAAGACTGAGACCGGGACTGAGACCGTTCAGACCTGAGACCTGGTTCAGTCCTGAGTCCTGAGTCCTGGTTCAGTCCTGGTTTAGTCCTGGTTCAGTCCTGGTTCAGTCCGTGATTCGTTTTTTCCCTTTTTCATTTAAACACAAAATCAAAAACTGAAAAAAAAAAAAAAAAAATCATTATCTGTTTTTTTTTTTTTTTTTTTGGAGTTTTGGAAGAAATCATTTTGTTTTTCTTATTTTTAGTTTTATTTTGAAAAACGAATGAACAAACGACACACAGATTCTCTTTAATGGTGTTTACAGTTGTCGCTAAATTAAAATTGTTATTATGACGATGAGTTTTCCATGAAGTTTGACAATAATCAATTCCTCCAATATCGGAAAACGGTCTGGATTTGAATCCCGGGTCTGAAACTTTTGCACTAACTCTCTGTCAAATGGACTTTTTTTTAAACGCTTGGCTTTCGGGGACTTCCTGTTTCCAAACACTCTTACAGGAAGTAGAAACTTAAACTATAAATAAATAAATCTCTTGTTTTCCTCACTGGTTTAAGTCTCTGGGGTCGTTCCTTCTCCCGTCCGTGTGATTTTAGACGACGGGATGTGTGTCATTACGCTCAGTGTTGGAGTAACGTGTTATAAAAGTAACAAATTACTGTAATGTGTTGTTTTTTTGCAGTAATGTGGCGTTACAGGGAAAAAACTGTATTATTTTACTGTGTACAAATGTGAGTAACGCGCGTCCTGGTTCAGTCCTGGTTTAGTCCTGGTTTAGTCCTGGTTTAGTCCTGGTTTAGTCCTGGTTTAGTCCTGGTTTAGTCCGGTTTAGTCCTGGTTTAGTCCTGGTTGGTTTAGTCCTGGTTTAGTCCTGTTTAAGTCCTGGTTTTCCTGGTTTTCCTGGTTTAGTCCTGGTTTAGTCCTGGTTAGTTCTGGTTTAGTCCTGGTTTAGTCCTGTTTAGTCCTGGTTCAGTTAGTCCTGGTTTAGTCCTGGTTTAGTCCTGGTTTAGTCCTGGTTCAGTTTTCAGTCCTGGTTAGTCCTGGTTAGTCCTGGTTTAGTCCTGGTTTCAGTCCTGGTTTAGTCCTGGTTTAGTCCTGATTTAGTCCTGGTTTAGTTTAGTCCTGGTTCAGTCCTGGTTTAGTCCTGGTTTAGTCCTGGTTTAGTCCTGGTTTAGTCCTGGTTTTAGTCCTCGGTTTCAGTCCTGGTTCAGTCCTGGTTAGGTTTAGTTTAGTCCTGGTTTAGTCCTGATTTAGTCCTGGTTTAGTCCTTGTTTAGTCCTGGTTTAGTCCTGGTTCAGTCCTGGTTCAGTCCTGGTTTAGTCCTGGTTTAGTCCTGGTTTAGTCCTGTTTAGTCCTGGTTCAGTCCTGGTTAGTCCTAGTTAAGTCCTGGTTTAGTCCTGGTTCATTTCTGGTTTAGTCCTGATTTAGTCCTGGTTTAGTCTTGGTTTAGTCCTGGTTTAAGTCCTGGTTTAGTCCTGGTTTAGTCCTGGTTTAGTATTGGTTTATCCTGGTTTAGTCCTGATTAGTCCTAGTCCTGGTTTAGTCCTGGATTTAGTCCTGGTTTAGTCCTGGTTTAGTCCTGGTTTAGACCTGGTTTAGTCCCGGTTTAGTCCTGGTTTAGTCCTGGTTCAGCTCTGATTTAGTCCTCGGTTCAGTCCTGATTTAGTCCTCGGTTCAGTCCTGATTTAGTCCTGGTTTAGTCCTCGGTTCAGTCCTGATTTAGTCCTGGTTTAGTCCTGGTTTAGTCCTGGTTCAGTCCGTATACGCCGCAAAAGTTCAGCATCTTCGCACTTATTTCGGTGACAGTAAATTAAAAATTAATCCAATAATCGTGTCATATTTCACATTTTAAACACAGTAATATTATAATGTAAAAAAATGATTTTGAAACGACAGAAACACGTCATAAATAAACAACACGTTACAGTTTTAAAGTCACTCCCGGTTGATTCCAAATTGCCGTCAGTGTTTTGATTATGATCGTCGTCTGTCAGTTTTACTCGCCGACGTGTTGGAACAGCAAACAACAATTTCCTCCATGTTTCCATCAGCACGTCTCGTTTAATTTAGGATATGAAATTACGATGTTTGTTGTTATTATTATTATTTTATTATGTGTAAAGACATATTCATCTGGCATTTTCCATCGAATACAAGTCTGCACCTGTCACCTGCACCTGGAGCATCCAAGCGCCTCGTCTTGGATTATTAGTTTAAAGTTGAACTATGCAAATTTTCTGGTGTTTTTTTTTTTTTTATTTTAAATTTTTTTTGTCGACGGCTTGTCTAGACGGAAGCGTATTTGCTTTGTCTGGAATGTTCCGCAGTATGTGAGCGTTTAAAATCCGTGTGTCGTTCGTTCGTTCGTTTTTCGATGTAAAACCAAAAATAAGAAAATGAAAAAAAAAAAAAAAAAAACGACAATTTTCTTCATTATTTGTCTCTAAAACTAAAATGAAAAAAAAAAAATAAATAAAAAAAAAACAGATAATGGTTCGTTTTTTTTCAGTTTTCGATTTTGTGTTTAAATGAAAAATGGAAAAAAAAACGGATAACGACCGTTTCCCGTTTACGTGACTTAAACTGTGATGTTGGACCAAAGCAGGTCCGGGACCAAACCGGGACCGAGATCAGGACTGAGATCAGGACCGAGATCAGGACTGAGATCAGGACTGAGATCAGGACTTAGATCAGGACTTAGACCAGGGCTGAAAACAGTTTAGTCCTGGTTCAGTTTGACATCTCAGTTTAAGTCATGGAAATGGTAAACTATTACTACTACTACTACTACTACTACTACTACTACTACTACTACTACTACTACTACTACTACTACTACTACTACTACTACTACTACTACTACTACTACTACTACTACTACTACTATACTACTACTACTACTACTACTACTACTACTACTACTACTACTACTACTACTACTACTACTACTACTACTACTACTACTACTACTACTACTACTACTACTACTACTACTACTACTACTACTACTACTACTACTACTACTAGTAGTAGTACTACTTTTGTACTACTACTACTACTACTACTACTACTACTTTACTACTACTACTACTACTACTACTACTACTACTACTACTACTACTACTTCTACTAGTAGTACTACTTTTATAACTACTACTACTACTTTTATAACTACTACTACTACTACTACTACTACTACTACTTTTATAACTACTACTACTTTTATAACTACTACTACTACTACTACTACTTACTACTTTTACTACTACTACTACTAGTACTACTTTTATAACTACTACTACTACTAGTAGTACTTTTATAACTACTACTAGTAGTACTTTTATAACTACTACTACTACTACTACTACTACTACTACTACTACTACTACTACTACTACTACTACTACTACTACTTTATAACTACTACTACTACTACTATTATAACTACTACTTCTTCTTTTTTTAACTACTACTAAATCTTTTACAACTTCTTTTATAACTACTACTACTACTACTACAAGTACTACTACTACTACTACTACTACTACTACTACAAGTGGTAGTACTACAAGTGGTAGTACTACTACTACTACTACTACTACTACTACTACTACTACTACTACTACTACTACTACTACTACTACTTCTTTTATAAGTCTTTTATAAGTACTACTACTTCTTTTATAAGTACTATACTACTACTACTTCTTTTATAAGTACTACTACTACTTCTTTTTATAAGTACTACTACTTCTTTTATAAGTACTACTACTTCTTTTATAACTTCTTTTATAACTTCTTAAGTACTACTACTTCTTTTATAAGTACTACTACTTCTTTTATAAGTACTTCTACTACTACTTCTTTTATAAGTACTACTACTTCTTTTATAACTTCTTTTATAAGTACTACTACTTCTTTTATAAGTTTTTTTATAACTACTACTTCTTTTAGAACTTCTTTTATCTCATCAGATTCTCCTCGTGTCTGTGGTTTTCGTTTTTTGTCGCACGTTTAAAAAAATCCTGTAGTGTGTGACGACCTTTAGACAAATGAGTTTAATGCCATATTGTGCAACATTCCAAGAAACCAAGCAACGACATGTACAAGCAGATACCAGAAAAGTTACATAGTTCATCTTTAACTTCCAGTGTGTCTCTAAATCTGCAGAGCGAATAGTGATAAGTTTAATTACACGTGTTTTAAGTATTTTAGTAAATGTTTTAGTAGACTGACTGTATTTTAAAGTGTCAAAACGTCGTGATCTGACGTTGTTTCCCGCTGAATGTCACAGTAGAGCAGAGTCTGGAGTACAACCTGACGGAGGAGTTCTGCAGAAATCACTTCCTGGTGGGTCTGCTGCTGAGGGAGGTGGCCGAGGCCCTGCAGCAGGCCCCCGAGGTCCGGCAGCTTTCTGTGAGCGTGATGAAGAACCTGCTCATCAAACACGCCATGGACGACCGCTACACCGCCTTCAAGGTGAGGAACGACTTGTCACATTTTGAAGGTTTGTTGCTGAATTGATCAACGATCATATTGAAACCAGTCCATAAAGCAGAATCTTATCCCAGAATGTACGTACGATATTGTTTAAATAAAAAAGATCTGTAATAAATAACAAGATGCTCGACGTAAATGCTTGTCAAACATTTCATTCACACGTTTAAAGGCCCGTTCAGACCGCGGCGTTGAGTTCACATGTAAAGTCTACGTGGACGCGTCCTACGGGTTTGCGGTGCCTCTTCCGGTGTCAGCGTCTTGAACGTTCTGGCATCAAGGCTCAAGACACACGTCCAGGGCGTCGCCGTCAGCATCAGAAGTTGAAAATGCTGAACTTTTTGCGTCAGACGCGCCGCGTCGACCAATCAGATAAATATAATATAATAAATATAAATCACCGAGCCGATCGCCAGGACTGATTGATTGATTGATTGCATTTATATTGCACCTTTCAAGTTCCCCAAAGTGTTTTACAGTTCATTATTCAGTCACTCCACACTCAGTGGTGGTAAACTACTACTGTAGCCACAGCTGCCCTGGGGCAGACTGACGGAAGCGAGGCTGCCAATCTGCGCCATCGGCCCCTCTGACCACCACCATCACTGGCTCCACTGGCGCCTCACTGTGGCACCTGGAATTCCTACTGGTCTCCCATCCAAGTACTACCCAGGCCCAGCCTGCTGAGCGTCTGAGATCTGACAGGATCAGGCTTTTACAAGCCGGTATGACCACACTGGACCAGGACTGGACCAGGACTGGACCAGGACTGGACCAGGACTGGACCAGGACTGGACCAGGACTGGATTAGCGTCATTAGGGGAGTATGAATATATATACGCCACAGTCGCCGACCCAATCTCCTCCTCTGATAGTTTTATGTAATAAAAACTCTAAAGTCTCTCTTCGGGAAAAGACCGGGACCGAGCTCTTGTTTCCAGGGCAACGGACGCATGTCAAATATTTTTCTTCTGTTCTTCCACGGCGTCTAAGACAAGAACTGGGGCCGTCTAAACTCAAATGCATAAGCGTCCAAATTGAGGCGTCTAGGACGTTTTTGACGCCGCGGTCTGAACTTAAAATAACACAAAATCTCTCAAACTGAAAACACTCCGTTCCACCTTGTGATGTCATTCCTTGGAATTGCCGATCTCCACTGAACTGAAGGTAAAAGGAGCTGTGAGCCTTAAAACCACCGCTTCATGACATCACAAGGTGGAACAGAGCGTTTTGAGCTTTGGAGATGTAGATGAACAGTGGATGTTGATGGAAATACTTATGGTCATTATTTAATCACACAGTCCTGGTCCTGGTTTGAGTCCAGTTTAGGC
Organism: Boleophthalmus pectinirostris; assembly: GCF_026225935.1. Taxonomy (NCBI): domain Eukaryota; kingdom Metazoa; phylum Chordata; class Actinopteri; order Gobiiformes; family Gobiidae; genus Boleophthalmus; species Boleophthalmus pectinirostris. The sequence continues at coordinate 3,043,803 of NW_026571153.1, read as the reverse complement.
CTGTGTAGACTTGTTTTGGTCCTGGTCTAGTCCAAACTTAAGTTCCAGGGTAGTTCTTTAGGGTAATACTACTTGGAAATATTAATGATTTATTGTTCCGTAACTAATATCAGTGTAAATGTTTTAAAGAACCAACAGGCGAGGATCTGTCTCCTGTACCTGCCGCTGGTGGAGCTGTTGTACCAGAACCTGAAGCAGCTCTCAGCTCAGCCGTACAACTCCAGCCCCGGACTCAACGTAAGACTCACTCTTTTGACTTTTTATTCATTCTTAGATCACACATGTTCATCATAGTTTAAAGGTTGTATGGAGGATTTTTTTTTTTGTTTCAAACTGTCAGTGAAAGATTAAAATACCATTACAGAGACGCAGCAGCTTTGTAATTATGATGACCAAAAAAAAAAAGAACTAAAATCTATCAACTGTGGACGTGTTGAGGCCAGATAAACATCAGCCAATAGAAAACGAGGCTCCCTCACTTTCTATTGGCTGTTAGGTTGTCAATCAAACTCCCTAGTGTAACTGACTCGTCGGAGCGCGGGGATTACGTGGTTTACGCAGCGGTTCTTAGAGGCTTTTTCGAACTGTCGCTTCCTCGCATTTCGCACAAAGTTTGTCGCGACGGCGGACGAGAATCCACGACCGGTTCGCCGCGAAAGAAAGTCCGTTTTTGAGGTCGCTGAAAGAAGAAGAGAAGAGGAAAAGGAGCAAAGCCAAACTGAGGTGATTCTCGGAGATCTCGTCCAGCGATGAAATCTGACGTCGGTCTATTACTTCTAGACAGGAAACTTCAACAGTAATTCTGAACGCGCACAAGGACTGTCGCTGTATTTCCCTTCCCTTAAAAAAATCCTCTATACAACCTTTAAGCTCTGGGACGTGATCATACTGGAATAGGGCTTGGGATCGTGACCACCGTGTTGGACGCCTTAATTTGATCAATTACTGTTATTTCTGTGGTAAACCGTCGCTGAAAAAAAGATCGGATCACTGTGTTCTCACTGTTTGCTGGCTTAACGATCTATATTATTCATTCGTTTTTCAAAATAAAACCAAAATAATGGAAAACGTCTCCAAAACCAAAATGAAAAAACAGATAATGATTTGTTTTTTTCTGATTTCGATTTTTTGTTTAAATGGAAAATGGAAAAAAATTAAACCAGGACTAAACCAGGACTAAACCAGACTAAACCAGGACTAACTAAACCGGACTAAACCAGGACTAAACCAGGACTAAACCGGGACTAAACCAGGACTAAACCAGAACTAAACCAGGACTAAACCAGAACTAAACCAGGACTAAACCCGGACTAAACCGGTCTCAGTCCTTGTCTCGGTCCCGGTCTCAGTCCTGGTCTCAGTCCCAGTCTGGTCCCGGTCTGGTCCCGGTCTGGTCCCGGTCTCAGTCCCGGTCTCAGTCCTGGTCAGAGTCCCGCTCTGGTCCTGGGCTGGTCCCGGTCTGGTCCCGGTTTGGTCCTGGTCTCAGTCCCTGTCTCAGTCCCAGTCTGGTCCCGGTCTCAGTTCCGGTCTGATCTTGGTCTCAGTTCCTGTCTGGTCCTGGTCTCAGTCCCAGTCTGGTCCTGGCCTGGTCTCAGTCTCAGTCCCAGTCTGGTCGTGGTCTGGTTCTGGTCTCAGTCCCGAACTGGTCCTGGTATGGTCCCGGTCTGGTCCTGGTCCTGGTCTCAGTCCCGGTCTGGTCCTGGTCTCAGTCCCAGTCTGGTCCTGGCCTGGTCTCAGTCTCAGTCCCAGTCTGGTCCCGGTCTGGTACTGGCCTGGTACCAGTCTCATTCCCGGTCTCAGTCCCTGTCTCAGTTCCGGTCTGGTCCTGGTCTCAGTCCTAGTCCTGGTCCTGGTCTCAGTCCTTCCCTGTTTATCATATCTCTGTATATTCCACATCCTTTTTGAGATTTTACCAGATTTTTTTTTAACTTTCTTTCTTTCAACTCTGCTTCTTCTCGTTTGTTTCTGTAGTTCAAGTTGTTTTTTCAGCCGTCTAAAAGCTCAAATCACAACTTTACAAAAACAAATTAAAATCCCTGAAAACGAAACTGAAACGAAAATGTCCACACGATTAAAACTCACCCTCAAACATCAACAGTCGCTTTATTTTACTGAACAGTCGATGTATAATTGGAGCTCACTAACCTTCTTTTTTTCTGTTTTGGCGTCAGGGCTCCAGAGACGACCTGATCTCCACCGGTTCCTCCGACAGCAGGAGAATCAGCTCGGTTGTGGACCACGGTAAACTCGGCCTCTTCCTGTTTACTTCCCTCCATTAACAATCTAATATTTATTTCCCATTAGCCGAGGGAAATGTGGCTTTATGCAATTTAGCTCTTGATTTTAATGTATATTTGAACTGTGTAATTCCTCCATAACTCCTCCAATTATAAACAATGATACTGAATCTGTGGCTTATTCAACAAAGCGTGTTATTGTTGTTAAAGTATTGTATTTTCCGGGATATTAGACGAACTCTTTCCCCATGAAGACGACATTTGACGAGCCCCGTTTTTCCTTAAAGGTTGTATGGAGGATTTTTTTATTTGTTTCAAATTGTCAATGAAAGTTTAAAATACCATTACAGAGACGCAGCAGCCTTGTAATTATGATGACCAAAAAAAAAAAGAAAGAAAATCTATCAACTGTGGACGTGTTGAGGCCAGATAAACATCAGCCAATAGAAAACGAGGCTGCCTCATTTTCTATTGGCTGTCAGGTTGTCAATCAAACTCCCTACGTTTCTAAGGTAACTATGCAGCGGTTCTTAGAGGCTTTTTCTAATTGTGGCTCTCTCGCAGTTCGCATAAAGTTTGTTGCGATGTTGGACGAGAATCCACGACCAGTTCGCCGCAAAAGAAAGTCGGTTTTTGAGGTCGCTGAAAGAAGAAGAGAAGGAGAAAAGGAGCGAAGACAAACTGAGGTGATTCTTGGAGATTCCTTTCAGTGACTGCGCGACTGAAGCAGACAAAGGGTCTAAAAACTGAGGTGTCGGTCTCTAAATTATTTCTAGAGGCTGTGGAGGAGGAAGGTGGTGTCACGCTTGCACTACATTTGAAAAAGGACTGTTGCTGGATTTCTCTTTCCTTAAAAAAAAATCCTCTATACAACCTTTAATGACGTGTTTTGACTCCTCCGCTGTTTCACTAAAGACGTGATTTGACGACCTTTAGAAACGGCTCGGTTTTTCACATTTAAACAGAGACTGCGGTAGGTGGAGCCACTACAACCCACACTAGACTGACCAATAGGATTCAAGGATATGTTTTCGCCGATTTTTTCCGAAGTTAATCGAAGTAGTGACGATGGTAGCTTCCGGAAAAAACACAACACGAAACAACAGCGATGGAAAGATCGCGGCGCACAGTTTTAGAAATAATGAGGAGCGGACGTATTTTATGGATAAGTTTAGAGAAAGTGACTTTTATAGATTTCAAAAGTGATGATGAAGTTGATTATAAAGTGGAAAACAGCGATAGTGACGGACTTACAGAGAGTGAAACTTGCGAACATGAGAATGCAGCTGATGCGTCTGTGTGGAGTCCTGCGATGTCCAAACAAACTATCTGAGCTTTATACTCGATTATGAACCAAAACTGCCCTGACGAACGAACCGAAAAAGCGGCGAGAGCAACGTGCGCTTCTAGACACGACTGAACAACCGAGTCACTGCGAACACGACGACAATCCAGCGTGTCCCAGAGTCACCGTGAACGAACAAACAAACAAAACCACTCACCCATCACACTGTTGGGTTTCCTTTAAAGTCCCACGTGGTTTATTTGTGAAAAAAGTTCGAAAATAGACCATTTAATGACGCCTAATAGTGCGGAAAATACGGTATTGTATTTAGGGCTGAGCCAAATGACATTTCCTCTGATATATTGAGTGCGTTTACATGCACATCAATAACCCGGTTATTATCCATATCCCGGTTATGTCAGTATTCGTGTTACTGTGTTTACATGCGCACTGAGAAACCGGGACACTCATATCCGCGTGTACATGATCAAATGGAGTATCCCGGTTTCTTGACATAATCTTACAAATGCGCAGGCGCAAAAATTAACTTAAATCAATTTCATAAACCAGGAAAAATACAAACCGTGAGCTCCTTTAGCATAAGAAGCTAAGGAGCTACGAGATCTCCCACAATCCACTGTGCAGATTCTTCATTAAAATCTTCTGCATAAATAAACTCAACTTTACAACATATAAACCATAAACACTATAGACACATCAGCCCGTTTGATCAGATAATTCAGCTCTGATCACATTTGTTTATGTTTTACAGAAACGAAACTTAAGACCGTTTGGCTAATTAGCATAAACTGTTAGCGGCGATAAAAACAACTCGCTCCTTGCGCCGCTGATGTGATCAGTTTCTTTTGGACTAAATGACACGACTCTGTGGATTATGTGTGTTATTTCTGTGACAGAAGAGGTGCTGATGATGGTAAGTGTGTTCTGTGCGTATAGAGTATAGGAGATAGTTCATGTTTTAGCTTTTCAGCGTCACACGAGTGCAGTCGTACGAGTGCAGGATTGTACGAGTGCAGGTTTAGCGCAGCTCTTTATTTTACAGTCATTTCACTCGTTTGGTCACTTTATTTATGTTGGTCAATTTATTTATGTCACTACTGTTGTGGTGAAAGGCTGGAAAGTGTCTTTTGGACGCATGCGACTCAACTTTATGTTGCAGTAACCGGGATACTGCGTTTACATGCCACAGTATCCCGGTTACTATCGGAATAAACCAGCTACAGTAACCCGGTTTCTAATAACCGGGATACTGCCATAACCGGGTTACTGAAACCGGGTTACTGCGTTTACATGCACCATCAAGAAACCGGGATACTGAAAAAACCCGATCATAACCGGGTTATTGATGTGCATGTAAACGCACTCATTGTGATATTTATCTGAGCTGACAGAGATCGTGGCTGATTGCAAAACGACAAAGCCTAGAGCAGAGGTCTAACACCGTTTTTCTCCAGAGATCTTCCTTTTACAAAACTAAAATTCCAGAGAGCTTCTCATTTCAGCAGTCGCAAAGAAACTGAGTAAATATAAAGTTGTGTATAATGTTTTCAGCTTGTCCAAGAAAGAGTGGAGACCAACTGGAGTCTTAAGCAGGAGAAGTTTATTTACCAACAATAATACGAGCCCCGAGGGACTTGAACACTCAAAGATCACACTGTGTTCACTTTTGACATCACACTATGTTCACTTTTCAAGTCCCCCCGGGCCGGATTATTGATGTTAAATAAACTTCTGCTGCTGAAGACGTCCGGTTGGTCTCCAGCCTTTTTACTTCCACTTTTTCTTGTACAAAAATGTGTTCATGGGGATTGGTGATGGGTACAGTTGGTGTAATGAGTCTGTACAGGAAGTCAGTGTTTTACATCAATATTATGAGTTTTACTTTTAGAGGGTCTGAGTTTATAAAGAGACACTTTGTCCCACTTCTTTTCAAACAGTAAAATTAATGGTAATTCCACTCATTGCCAGACACTAAACCAGGTCTAAACTAAACCAGGTCTAGACCAGGACTAAACTAGGACTAAAACCAGGTCTAAACCCAGATCCAAACCAGTTCTAAACCTGGTCTAAAACAGGTCTAAAACCAGGTCTAAACCAGGACTAAACCAGGTCTAAAACAGGTCTAAAACCAGGTCTAAACCTGGTCTAAACCAGGTCTAAAACCAGGTCTAAACCAGGTCTAAACCAGGTCTAAAACCAAATCTAAACCAGGACTAAACCAGGACTAAACCAGGTCTAAACTAAACCAGGACTAAACTAAACCAAACCAGGTCTAAAACAGGTCTAAAACCAGGTCTAAAAGGTCTAAACCAAAACCAGGACTAAACCAGGTAAACCTAAACCAGGACTAAACCAGGTCTAAACCAGGTCTAAACAGGACTAAACAGTCTAAAGAGTCTAAACCAGGACTAAACCAGGACTAAACCAGGTCTAAACCAGGTCTAAAAGGTCTAAAACCAGGACTAAAACCAGGACTAAACCAGGTCTAAACCAGGTCTAAACCAGGTCTAAACCAGGTCTAAACCAGGTCTAAATGAGTCTAAACCAGGACTAAACCAGGACTAAACCAGGTCTAAACCAGGTCTAAACCAGGACTAAACCAGGACTAAACCAGGACTAAAACCAGGACTAAACCAGGTCTAAACCAGGACTAAACCAGGACTAAAGTAGGTCTAAACAATATGACACTAACAGTAGGTGGACATACTTTAAAACAGCAGTGATTTCGTATGAAAATCATTTCTCTATCAATAATATTTTGAATTTGGTTAAGGAAAGACTGGACTTTTTATTTTCTTTTAGCAGATAAAACGTCTTATGTTAAGATTCTAGTCTTTGTTACTTTACAGCAAACAAAAGTCTGTTCATGGAGACTCGGGGCCGCAGACTTTGCAGCAGCTAAAAACTATAGATCCATAAATTGATTGGACATGAAAAAAACATATTTGTCGATCTCTACTAAAAACGAATAAGAAATTTAAGTAAGTGAGACTTTATTTCTACAACTTGTACAAGAACAGAGGAATTACAGACACGGTCAACTAAAATCTCGGCTAAACGTCAGAGTCGGGAGCTGCTTTTGAAAACCGTCAGTGGAGTCTGAGTCACGCAAGGGCTGGGGGCAGATCCATCAAGAGGCCCTGACCTGAGGACCTGAGGGTGCGACCTGAGGTGTGGCGGCGCAGTGAGTCACTAATCTAGAACGAAGGAGATAAAGAGTCCAGCAAACTGTAACTTCAACATCTTAAAGCGATTACAGATATCAGGAAGCGGCTTTAGTTTTATCCTTATCGCAGTGTGTTTTTTTTCTGTCTTTTACATCTGGTTTTTGATAACAGTATTTGCTCCTGTGTCCCGCCCTAAGAAAAACAAACTAATCAACTCGTGCTTCTTGTTTCGTTAGTAGTTCCATTTATTATTTACTTTTTTTTTTTTATCAGGAGCGATGACTCTGAACGGACACGTGAGACGAGAGGACTCCAGAGGATCACTGTTCATGGACCCGGGAACTCCAGACAATGAGTTCGTTCTACGCAGATTTTGACGTGGAAATTGTGGAAAAAAAAAAAAAAAAAAAAAAGAAATTAAAAAAAAAAAAATGATAAAATATTAAAAAAAATACGTACAGTTGTAGGAGTATTATCTGTTACATAAGGGTGAGTTGTTGTACAGTTGTAGGGAGTATTATCTGTTACATAAGGGTGAGTTGTTGTACAGTTGTAGGGAGTATTATCTGTTACATAAGGGTGAGTTGTTGTACAGTTGTAGGGAGTATTATCTGTTACATAAGGGTGAGTTGTTGTACAGTTGTAGGGAGTATTATCTGTTACATAAGGGTGAGTTGTTGTACAGTTGTAGGGAGTATTATCTGTTACATAAGGGTGAGTTGTTGTACAGTTGTAGGGAGTATTATCTGTTACATAAGGGTGAGTTGTTGTACAGTTGTAGGGAGTATTATCTGTTACATAAGGGTGAGTTGTTGTACAGTTGTAGGGAGTATTATCTGTTACATAAGGGTGAGTTGTTGTACAGTTGTAGGGAGTATTATCTGTTACATAAGGGTGAGTTGTTGTACAGTTGTAGGGAGTATTATCTGTTACATAAGGTGAGTTGTTGTACAGTTGTAGGGAGTATTTATCTGTTACATAAGGGTGAGTTGTTGTACAGTTGTAGGGAGTATTATCTGTTACATAAGGGTGAGTTGTTGTACAGTTGTAGGGAGTATTATCTGTTACATAAGGGTGAGTTGTTGTACAGTTGTAGGGAGTATTATCTGTTACATAAGGGTGAGTTGTTGTACAGTTGTAGGAGTATTATCTGTTACATAAGGTGAGTTGTTGTACAGTTGTAGGGAGTATTATCTGTTACATTGTGAGTTGTTGTACAATTGTAGGAGTATTATCTGTCTTATATGGAATTTTGAAAAACAAAACATGAAAACAAGCACACAATTCTTGACTTGTGTGATTATTCTGGTGATGTTTACTGTCTCTCTGTGTGTTTGTGTATGTTTATGTAATTGTGTTTTTGTTTATTTGTGTGTGTTTCATGTGTGTTTATGTGTGCGTGTTTGTGTGTGTGTGTTTTTGTTTATGTGTGTGTTTTTGTTTGTTTTTATGTGTGTGTTTTTGTGTATCTTTATGCGTCTGTGTTTTTGTGTTGTTTATGTTTATGTGTTTGTGTTTTTGTATATGTGTTTTTGTGTATGTTTACGTGTGTGTGCGTGTTTTTTGCGTTTGTGTTTTTGTGTATGTTAATGTGTGTGTTTTTTTTTTCATGTCTGTGTGTGGTTTTGTTTATGTTCATTTGTTTTTGTTTATGTGTTTGTGTTTATGTGTGTGTTTATGTTTGTGTTCTGTGTTTTTGTGTTTATATGTTTGTGTTTTTGTTTATGTGCATGTGTTTTTGTTTGTGTTTCTGTTGTGTGTTTGTGTTTATGTTTATATGTGTGTGTTTATGTTTATGTGCGTGTGTTTTTGTTTGTGTTTCTGTTTCTGTTGTGTGTTTTGTGTTTTGTTTCTGTTGTGTGTTTGTGTTTTTGTTTATCTTTATATGTTTGTGTTTTTGTGTTTATATGTTTGTGTTTATGTTTATGTGCGTGTGTTTTTGTTTGTGTTTATGTTTCTGTTGTGTGTTTATGTTTTTGTGTGTGTGTTTATGTGTGTGTTTATGTTTCTGTTGTGTGTTTGTGTTTTTGTTTATGTTTATATGTTTGTGTTTATGTTTCTGTTGTGTGTTTTTGTTTTTGTTTATGTTTATATGTTTGTGTTTATGTTTCTGTTGTGTGTTTTTGTTTTTGTTTCTGTTGTGTGTTTTTGTTTATGTTTATATGTGTGTGTTTATGTTTCTTTTGTGTGTTTGTGTTTTTGTTTATGTTTATATGTTTGTGTTTTTGTTTATGTTTATATGTGTGTGTTTATGTTTCTGTGCGTGTGTTTGTGTGTGTGTTTATGTGTGTGTTTCTGTTTCTGTTGTGTGTTTGTGTTTTTGTTTATCTTTATATGTTTGTGTTTATGTTCATGTGTTTGTGTTTTTGTTTATGTTTATATGTGTGTGTTTATATTTATGTGTGTGTGTTTATGTTTCTGTTGTGTGTTTGTGTTTTTGTTTATGTTTATATGTTTGTGTTTATGTTTCTGTTGTGTGTTTGTGTGTGTGTTTATGTGTGTGTTTATGTTTCTGTTGTGCGTTTGTGCAGCTGCAGAGGCGAGGTTCCACCATGAGCTGCAGTGCGGCGCCCCCTGTGGGCAGACTGGGCGTGTACGAGATCAAGGGTCTTCTCCTCTGCTTCCTGCACATCGCCAAGACCCTGTCAGAAGGTGAGAGGCTCTAAAGGTCCAACCACACCAAAGCCTCAAAGTGTCCAGTTTCTACGTAAAGTCGATGTGGACGCGCGACTAGAGCGTCCTGCGTTTTGGCGTCAGCGTCAAGAAGTTGAAAATGCTGAACTTTTCGCGTCGACCAATCAGGGACGAGTATCCAGAGACGCAGCGACGTTATTATCAGGAAGAAAAACCCCAGAACCACAAACATGAACAGAGAATAAATATATACACCACAATCACCGAGGACTAAACCAGGACTAAACCAGGACTTCACCAGGACTACACCAGGACTAAACCAGTACTACACCAGGACTAAACCAGTACTACACCAGGACTAAACCAGTACTACACCAGGAGTACACCAGGACTAAACCAGTACTACACCAGGACTAAACCAGGACTTCACCAGGACTACACCAGGACTAAACCAGTACTACACCAGGACTAAACCAGTACTACACCAGGACTAAACCAGTACTTCACCAGGACTAAACCAGGACTAAACCAGGACTACACCAGGACCGGACCAGGACTAAACAAGGACTAGACCCGGACTAAACCAGGACCGGACCAGGACTAAACAAGGACTAGACCAGGACTACACCAGGACCGGACCAGGACTAAACCAGGACCAGACCAGGACTAAACAAGGACTAGACCAGGACCAGTCCAGGACCAGACCAGGACTAAACCAGGACTAAACCAGGACCAGACCAGGACTAAACCAGTACTACACCAGGACTAAACCAGGACTAAACCAGGACCAGACCAGGACTAAACCAGTACTACACCAGGACTACACCAGGACTAAACCAGTACTTCACCAGGACTACACCAGGACTAAACCAGTACTACACCAGGACTAAACCAGGACTAAACCAGGACCAGACCAGGACTAAACAAGGACTAGACCCGGACTAAACCAGGACCGGACCAGGACTAAACAAGGACTAGACCAGGACTACACCAGGACCGGACCAGGACTACACCAGGACCGGACCAGGACTACACCAGGACCGGACCAGGACTACACCAGGACCGCACCAGGACTAAACAAGGACCGGACCAGGACTACACCAGGACCAGACCAGGACTACACCAGGACCGGACCAGGACTCCTCCTCTGATGTTTTATGTCATAAAAACACTCAAGTCTCTCAGTCTGGTCTGACATCGTTTCGGGAAAAGACCAGGACCGGGCTCTTGTTTCCAGGGTATTTTCCAAGTATTTTTGTCCCGTTCGTCCGCGGCGTCAAAGACACGAGCGTCGGGGGCGTCTAAACTCAAATGCAAAGGCTCCAAATAGAGACGTCAAGGTGTTTTTTGACGCTTTGGTGTGAACGGCCCTTTACACACAACACAACACCACGAGAAAACACACAACGAACCATCACAACGTTTATTTATTTAATTTGTTACAGAAGACGACGGCTGACGTGTTGTTTTTGTTTGCACACAGATACTCTGATGGCCTACTGGAACAAAATCAACCCGCAAGATGTTATGAACTTTCTCAGTTTGCTGGAGTGAGTTTTGTTTAGAATTTTAGAATTTTATCTTTATTTAATAACCAGCCGAGGTCGGTCAAAACAAAACGGTAAAATCATAAATTATCTCATTATTAAACCATTTGTGTCTGAAAAAAGCATAAAATGATAATCTGTGTGTTGTTTGTTCAGTAGTTTTTCAAAATAAAACCAAAAATAAGAAAACAAACAAAAAAACAACAATTTTCTTCATTATTTGTCTCCAAAACCAAAATGAAAAAAACAGATAAATAATGATTTGTTTTTTCAGTTTTTGATTTTGTGTTTAAATGAAAAATGGAAAAAACAGATAACGGACTGAACCAGGACTGACTGAACCAGGACTGAGTATCAGGACTCTTTAGGTGATCAGGACTGTGATTGGGACCAGACTTGAGACCAGAACTGAGACCAAGACCGGGACAGAGACCGGGACGGAGACCAGGATCAGACCGGGACCAGACTGAGATTGAGACCAGGACTGAGACCGGGACTAAGACGGGGACTGAGACCAGGATCAGACCGGGACTGAGACTGGGATTGAGACCGAGACTGAGACCCGGGACCAGACTGGGATTGAGACCAGGGACTGAGACCGGGACCAGACTAGGACTGAGAAAGGGACTGGGACTGAGACGGGGACTGAGACCGGTTTAGTTCCTAGTTTTTGTCCTAGTTTAGTCCTGTTTTAGTCCTATTTTAATCCTGGTTCAGTCCTGGTTCAGTCTGGCATCGTATAAGTCATGAAAAACTGAAAAAACGAATCGTTATTTGTTTTTTCATTTTAGTTTTGGAGACAAATAAAGGAGAAAATTGTTGTTTTTTCATTTTCTTATTTTTATTTTGGAAAAGGAATGAACAAATGACACATGGATTATTTAAAGGTTGTATGGAGGATTTTTTTTTGTTTCAAGTTGTCAATGATAGATTATAGATGCAGTCGCCTTGTAATTATGATGACCAAAAAAAAGAGAATAAAAATTCATCAACTCTGGACGTGGTGGGGCTAAACATTTGCCAATAGATAACGACACTGCCTCGTTATCTGTGAGCTGACAGGCTGTCAATCAAACTCCCTACGTTTCTAGCGTAACTGACTTGCCTGCGCCGCCGGTACGTGGTTTACGTACGACTGTCACACAGTCCACAGACGCAAGACGCACAGACGCTGTTTACTCCACCAACGCAACAGTTCTTAGCGGCTTTTTTTGACCTATATCTTCCTCGCAGTTCGCACAAAGTTTGTTGCAATGGCGACAAGAATCCAGGAGCAGTTCGCCGCAAAAGAAAGTCCGTTTTTGAGGTCGCTGAAAGAAGAAGACAAGGGGAAAAGCAGCGAAGCCAAACTAAGGTGATTCTTGAAGATTCATTCCAGCGATGGCGCGACTGAAGCAGACGCAGGGTCTAAAGACTGACGCACTGGTCCACAAATTACTCCTGGACAGGAAACTTCTGCTTATTATGAAAACGTACTTTATTTCCAAGAGCTAGACAAACGTTTTTCAGGACACGAAAGCGATATCCTATGTCTGAAAACGTAATTTTCAAGGCAAAGAAAGAGTCCGCTTGCTGCTGCGTGTTGTAGCTAGTTCATTCGCACTGAATCTCCGCGCAACCTTCTCTGCACCCCTTTCCTGCTCCTCTCCTCGCTCCCCGTTTCGTTCTTCCCCCCGCTCCTCACTTCTCCGTCTTGCCTAACCAACACTGTAGTTAGTTGTTTACAAGTCATGTGCAGCACCGGCTGTAAACAAACCTGTTTCTGGCGTAAGGAGGAGGCGGGAGGAGGCGTTTCTACGTAGGAGCTGTAGGGGAGGGGGGGTGGTTTCACGCATGCGCAACATTTGAAAAAGGACAAACAGTCGCTGGATTTCTCGTTCCTTGGAAAATCCTCTATACAACCTTTAAAACCAGTTGTGAAGTATTCAAGACAAAGAGACAAGCGGGTGGTGAACCCTCAGCAAACACACTGTGCTCATTGTTCTCGTGCTCTCAGGGTTTGTGTCGTTCAGTTTCGATATCTGGGGAAAAGGAACATTGGCCGGTAAGAGTCTCTCTTTTCCAAATAAATAAATAAATTCCTGACTTATTCATTTCGTATGAATGGTGGTTTTGTACTTTCACAGGGGTCAGGACGTGTGTTTGTCGAAGCTGTTTTCTTCGGAGAGAAAGTCCCAGACGATGCCGGTCATGCGCTGTAACAGAGCGAGCCTCATGCAAACCAAGATCAACCAGTTTATGGAAGCGTCCCTCACTCTCAACATGGGTAAAAAATAAATAAAAACACCACGATTTTTCCCTTTCTTACCCCCAATTCACACCAAAGCCCAACACGAGCAGCAGCCGCGCAGCTTTTGAAACTTCCATTTTACCCAGTCTGACAGTGTAACACCCACAGAGTCAAACACACAAGGTTTTTACCAGGGGAAAGACAGGAAATAAACACGCGGCGTCAAAATAAACTTCCCATGTTTTAGTCCTTGTTAAATCTTGGTTTAAACTTGGTTCAGTCCTGGTTTAGATCTGGTTTAGACCTGGTTTAGTCCTGGTTTAGTCCTGGTTTTAGTTCTGGTTTTAGTCCTGGTTTAGTCCTGGTTTTGACCTGGTTTTAGTCCTGGTTTTAGTCCTGGTTTAGTCCTGGTTTTAGTTCTGGTTTTAGTCCTGGTTTAGACCTGGTTTAGTCCTGGTTTAGACCTGGTTTTAGTTCTGGTTTTAGTCCTGGTTTAGACCTGGTTTAGTCCTATTTTAGACCTGATTTTAGTCCTGGTTTTAGTCCTGGTTTTAGTCCTTGTTAAATCCTGGTTTAAACTTGGTTCAGTCCTGGTTTAGACCTGGTTTAGTCCTGGTTTTAGTTCCTGGTTTTGAGTTTAGTCCTGGTTTAGTCCTTGTTTTAGTTTCTGGTTTTAGTCCTGTTTTAGTCCTGGTTTAGACCTGGTTTAGTCCTGGTTTAGTCCCTGTTAATCCTGGTTTTTAAACTGGTTTCAGTTTCCTGGTTTAGACCTGGTTTAGTCTGGTTTAGTAGTCTGGCTTTTAGTCCTGGTTAGGAGTATTATCTGTACATGTGAGTTTGCACAGTTGTAGGGAGTATTATCTGTTACATCAGGGTGAGTTGTTGTACAGTTGTAGGGAGTATTATCTGTTACATCAGGGTGAGTTGTTGTACAGTCGTAGGGAGTATTATCTGTTACATAAGGGTGAGTTTTTGCACAGTTGTAGGGAGTATTATCTGTTACATAAGGGTGAGTTTTTGCACAGTTGTAGGGAGTATTATCTGTTACATCAGGGTGAGTTTTTGCGCAGTTGTAGGGAGTATTATCTGTTACATCAGGGTGAGTTTTTGCACAGTTGTAGGGAGTATTATCTGTTACATCAGGGTGAGTTTTTGCGCAGTCGTAGGGAGGATTATCTGCTACATCAGGGTGAGTTTTTGCGCAGTCGTAGGGAGTATTATCTGCTACATCAGGGTGAGTTTTTGCGCAGTCGTAGGGAGTATTATCTGCTACATCAGGGTGAGTTTTTGCGCAGTCGTAGGGAGTATTATCAGTGTTTTTTCTGTGTGTTTGTGCAGGCAGTGGTCTGTCTGAAGCAGAGGTGCATCATCAGGCTCTGCTGGAGGGGAACATGGCGGTGGAGGTGTGTCTGAGCGTGCTGGACGTGCTCGCTCTCTTCACGCAGTGTTTCAAGGTAAACAACGTGACGTCCGCTCACGCCGCGACAGGGAGTAACAGATTACATGTACTGGAGTTATGTAATCAGAGTACAAATGATGAGTAACTGTATTCAGTTACAGTTACTGTTGCAGTGAGTGGGAATTGGATTACAGTTACTTTGTTGGAATAAATGGATTACACAGAAATATTTTACTGTTTTTACATTTAGGCTAAATCCTCAGGTCTAAACTAGACTAAACCAGTCTAAACCAGGACTAAACCAGGTCTAAACCAGGACTAAACCACTAAACAGGTCTAAAACAGGACTAAACCAGGTCTAAACCAGGACTAAACCAGGTCTAAACCAGGTCTAAATCAGGTCTAAATCAGAACTAAAACCAGGACTAACCAGGTCTAAACCAGGTCTAAATCAGGACTAAACCAGGACTAAATCAGGTCTAAATCAGCACTAAACCAGGTCTAAAACCAGGACAAATCAGGATTAAACCAGGTCTAAACCAGGTCTAAACCAGGTCTAAACCACTAAACCAGGACTAAACCAGGACTAACCAGGTCTAAAAACAGGACTAAATCAGGTCTAAAACCAGGACTAAACCAGGTCTAAATCAGGACTAAATCAGGTCTAAACCAGGACTAAACCAGGTCTAAATCAGGTCTAAATCAGGTCTAAACCAGGTCTAAATCAGGACTAAACCAGGACTAAACCAGGTCTAAACCAGGTCTAAATCAGGTCTAAATCAGGACTAAACCAGGTCTAAACCAGGTCTAAATCAGGACTAAACCAGGTCTAAATCAGGTCTAAATCAGAACTAAATCAGGACTAAATCAGGACTAAACCAGGTCTAAATCAGGACTAAATCAGGACTAAACCAGGTCTACACCAGGACTAAACCAGGACTAAATCAGGACTAAACAGGTCTACACCAGGACTAAACCAGGACTAAATCAGGACTAAACCAGGACTAAATCAGGTCTAAACCAGGTCTAAATCAGGACTAAATCAGGACTAAACCAGGTCTAAACCAGGTCTAAATCAGAACTAAACCAGGACTAAATCAGGAAAAAAAACAGGTCTAAATCAGAACTAAACCAGGACTAAATCAGGTCTAAACCAGGTCTAAATCAGGACTAAATCAGGAATAAACCAGGACTAAATCAGGACTAAATCAGGTCTAAATCAGAACTAAACCAGGACTAAATCAGGTCTAAACCAGGTCTAAACCAGGTCTAAACCAGGACTAAATCCTGCTGTGGACGTGTTTCCTCTTCTTCTATCAATAATATTTTTAATTTGGTTCAGTAAAGTCTGGTCTTTTTTATTTTCTTTTATCAGACAAAACATTTTATGTGAAGATTTCCTCGTCTTTGTTTCTCTACATCAAATCAAATAATCCAAAGTATTCAGATTACATTACTCACTTTAAGTAATTTAATGGATTATGTTACAAACTACATTTTGGTGTGTGTAATCTGTAATCTGTAGGGGATTACATTTTAAAAGTCTCCTTCCCAACACTGCGCAGCAACGATTTTCACGAACGCACAAAAGACTTTACCCTCTGATAAATACACAAGTGCAAACCAGATTAAACTGATTCAATAATAGTTCAATGTTTTAAAGTGTCAAAAGTCAAATGGTTTAAATTTAAAAGCTCTGGAACAGACGTGGGCCTCGTGCGGTCCTTTGATCGACTCTGACCGGCCCGTTTGAGCTTATTTGGAATTACAAAATAAACAAAATTTAAAAATGCTAAAAAATGTCTTCCTCCAAAATCTGAACTCTGCTCCAAACCACATGCTTTTAAAGACAGAGAACTGGCTCTCGATCTCTCCGTTAAAAGACCCTTAGTGCAGCTTTAACTCTTTCCCCAACGAAGACGACATTTGACGACGACCCCTGTACCTTTAACTCTTTCCCCCCTGGACTTGTACTAGGAACAACCCAGACATATGTTACTAGTTCTGCCCATAGAGCATAACTGCATAAAAGAAAACAGACTTCCACGAGTGATTCTAAATGATTTTTACACTCATGAACTTAATTGTAACACAGACATATTTGTATCTCTGGAAACTTTAGACTCTGAACTCTTCATTTCTGGATGTTTAAATGTGATTCAACTCATTTACAGGTTTATAACAGCTCACTGAAAATGAGAGTTTACCTGGTCAGGTGAAAACAAAAAACTACATTCAGCATCTGATATATACATGTTCTGAGAACTATATTCATAAAAAAAATTAAAAAATATACTTTGTCAAAGTATTTAAACAGATTTCATATCACCAGATACAGTAGAGCCAAGTGTTCACCTGTTTTTACCTGTTGTTCACCTGTGTGCACCCAATAATTTTTCCATTTAACTTATTCAACTCATTTAGCTTATTCAACTTATTTAATTTATTCAACTAATTTAGCTTATTAATAATATAATAATATAATAATAAAACTCTTCCTCGTCAGTGTGTGTCCAGTATTTGTCATCTTTGTTATTTTCTCGTGTGCAGAGCTCCACATAAACGTTTTTTTCTGTAGTGATTCTGTTTAACATCGCATCTTGGAAAAAAAGACTGAAATATTTTAAAGGACTCGCCTGGGCAACATCCAGATTTCAGGGCAATTTTGGTTCATAATCGAGTATAAAGCTCAGATAGTTGTTTTGGACATCGCAGGACTCCACACAGACGCATCAGCGACATTCTCACCTTCTCCCCGAAAGTCCGTCGCTGTCGCTGTTTTCCACTTTATAATCAACTTCAACATCATCACTTTGAAATCTATAAAAGTCACTTTCTCTAAACTTATCCATAAAATACGTCCGCTCCTCATTATTTCTAAAACTGTGCGCCGCGATCTTTCCATTGCTCGTGTTTCGTGTTGTGTTTTTTCCGGAAGCTACCATCGTCACTATTTCAATTAACTTCGGAAAAAATCGGCGAAAACATATCCTTGAATCCTATTGGTCAGTCTAGTGTGGGTTGTAGTGGCTCCACCTACCGCAGTCTCTGTTTAAATGTGAAAAACCGAGCCGTTTCTAAAGGTCGTCAAATCACGAGACAAATATTTATGGAAAACACAATTAATATGAGGGGGACTGTAGTCCTTGGCGGAGGTCTGCACTCTCTGACTGCTTTTCTAGTTTAAACTTGGTTTAGTCCTGGTTTAAACTTGGGTTTAGTCCTGGTTTAAACTTGGTTTTAGTCCTGGTTTTAGTCCTGGTTTAGTCCTGGTTTAGTTTAGTCCTGGTTTAGTCCTGGTTGAAGCTTGAAGCAGACAACTTGAACTTGACTTGAACTTACAGGCCCGTGACTTGAGATTCAACTTGGACTTGCCTGGATTTGACTTGGAACTTGACTCGGACTTGAGGTCAGAGACTCGATACTTGTAAAAAACAAGGACTTGGACCGAACGTCTTCGAGACCCAAACAAAACCTCAGAAGCTCTAACAGTTTACGTCTGTTTTGTTTCTGTGGTGTGAAACGTGTCCAGACTCAGCTGCTGGAAAACGACGGTCACAACGCGCTCATGAAGAAAGTGTTCGACGTCTACCTCACGTTTCTCCGCGTCGGCCAATCGGAGGCGGCCGTCAGACACGTGTTCGCCGCCCTCAGAGCTTTCATCAACAAGGTATGTGACCCGCCCCACACACACACACACACACACACACACACACACACACACACACACACACACACACACGCGCGCTCGTCGTACGGGGTCACGGCGCGGCCCACATTCTTGTTGCGTTTGTTTCCAGGCGATGTGAAACAACACTCGACAACAGGCTGTCACTTGTTTGCTCTTCACGACTTATTGCGTGTTGATGTGGAAACTCGGCTCCGAGGAACGAGGAACGTCGAGCCCCGACCCGCCGCAGCAGCTCTCACACTCTCACACGCTTTTTATTTTCCCGCCGTTTAGGTCGAGACTTTTTTTCCCATTCAGAAAGTTTGAATTCGTAAAAAACCAGACGCGAGATACGTGCTAGAGCTGGTCCTGGTTTAGTCCTGGTTTAGTCCTGGTTTAGTCCTGGTTTAGTCCTAGGTTAGACCTGGTTTAGTCCTGGTTTAGTCCTGGTTTAGTCCTGGTTTAGACCTGGTTTTAGTCCTAGGTTAGACCTGGTTTAGTCCTGGTTTAGTCCTGGTTTAGTCCTGGTTTTAGTCCTGGTTTAGACCTGGTTTTAGTCCTAGGTTAGACCTGGTTTAGTCCTGGTTTAGTCCTGGTTTTAGTTTTGCTTTTAGTCCTGGTTTAGTTCTGGTTTAGTCCTGGTTTAGTTCCGGTTTAGTCCTGGTTTAGACCTGGTTTAGGCCTGGTTTAGACCTCGTTTAGACCTCGTTTAGACCTGGTTTAGTCCTGGTTTAGACCTGGTTTAGTCCCGGTTTAGACCTGGTTTAGTCCTGGTTTAGTCCTGGTTTAGACCTGGTTTAGTCCTTTTTAGTCCTGTTTAGTCCTGGTTTAGTCCTGGTTTAGACCTGGTTTAGTCCTGGTTTAGACCTGGTTTAGTCCCTGGTTTAGACCTGGTTTAGTCCTGGTTTAGTCCTGGTTTACCTGGTTTAGTCCTGGTTTAGTTCTGGTTTAGTCCTGCTTTAGTCCTGGTTTAGACCTGGTTTTAGTCCTAGGTTAGACCTGGTTTAGTCCTGGTTTTAGTTTTGCTTTTAGTCCTGGTTTAGTTCCGGTTTAGTCCTGGTTTAGTTCCGGTTTAGTCCTGGTTTAGACCTGGTTTAGACCTGGTTTAGACCTGGTTTAGACCTGGTTTAGTCCCGGTTTAGTTCTGGTTTAGTCCTGGTTTAGTTCTGGTTTAGTCCTGGTTTAGTCCTGGTTTAGACCTGGTTTAGACCTGGTTTAGTCCTGGTTTAGACCTGGTTTAGACCTGGTTTAGTCCTGGTTTAGTCCTGGTTTAGATAAACAGAAATAATTAAAAGTCCGCACACTCTTTCAAAGCTCCGAACATGAAATTTATTGGCACAACGTTTCAGCATCACAAATCCTTCATCAGCTCAATCTCACCGTAACACAACAGGACTGAAAACCAAAGTATTTTTTTTTTATTTTAGTTTGAAACCCGCTGAAAATCCTGCGGGTTTATTTTTCACACATACACACTTTGAGCAAACAACAAAAATATACAAATAAAAACTAAAATTCTACACAAATCTGAATCAAAATCAGCACATTTGAAGCTTTGTTAAAGGTTGTATGGAGGTTTTTTTTTAGTTTCAAACTGTCAGTGAAAGATTAAAATACCATTACAGAGACGCAGCAGCTTTGTAATTATGATGACCAAAAAAAAAAAGAACAAAAATCTATCAACTGTGGACGTGTTGAGGCCAGATAAACATCAGCCAATAGAAAACGAGGCTCCCTCATTTTCTATTGGCTGTTAGGTTGTCAATCAAACTCCCTAGTGTAACTGACTCGTCGGAGCGCGGGGATTACGTGGTTTACGCAGCGGTTCTTAGAGGCTTTTTCGAACTGTCGCTTCCTCGCATTTCGCACAAAGTTTGTCGCGACGGCGGACGAGAATCCACGACCGGTTCGCCGCGAAAGAAAGTCCGTTTTTGAGGTCGCTGAAAGAAGAAGAGAAGAGGAAAAGGAGCAAAGCCAAACTGAGGTGATTCTTGGAGATCTCGTCCAGCGATGGCGCGACCGAAGCAGACGAAGGGTCTAAAAACTGACGCGTCGGTCGCTGAATTACTTCTAGACGGGAAACTTCAACAGTAATTCTGAACGCGCACAAGGACTGTCGCTGTATTTCTCTTCCCTTAAAAAAATCCTCTATACAACCTTTAAATCGAAAAATCTGTGTGAAATACTTTTACTTTTACAAAATTGAGTTCTTCTTCCTTCACTGTAATATTTCTAAAAATTGAGTGTGAAAAAAGTGACTGAATGTTTTGTGTGTTTCAGTTTCCGCTGGTGCTGTTCAAAGGCCGCGTGACTCTGTGTGAGGCTCTGTGCTGCGAGGTGCTCAAGTGCTGCGTCTCCAAACTGGCGCTGCTCAGGGCCGAGTCGTCCGCTCTGCTCTACCTGCTCATGAGGAACAACTACGAGTACACCAAGAGGAAGACCTTCCTCCGCACGCACCTGCAGGTGAGGCCCCGTCCGGACACGAAACAGAAACCTCCTCTTATCAAAACCCACGTGTTATCAGACTCCAACTGTATATATCAGTCATCAGAATGGATGTTCCTCTTTCTCCGTTTAAGGGGGTTGGACCTGATTTTAAATTTAGTGGTTGCTTTTTTAAAAAATCACGACAGAGGAACATGTCTGAGTGTGTAGCCTCGCCCACTTACTGCTCCGTGACTCACTTCGGAGATATTTGCCACGTTTACATGAGAGCTTTATTAAAAATGATTTAATTCTGAATAAAAATTGATTCTGTGGTCGCTGTATCGGACCGTTGTGGTGAAAAGGGAGCTGAGCCCAAAGGTGAAGCTCTTGATTTACCGTCATTATTTATCTTTGTTCCTCCCCTCACCTCTGGTCATGAGCTTTGGGTAATGACCGAAAGGACGAGATCGCAGATACAAGCAGCACAAATGAGTTTCCTCCGCAGGGCGTCTGGGCGTCTCCCTTAGAGATAAAGTGAGGAGCTCAGTCACACAGGAGGAGCTCGGAGTAGAGCCGCTGCTCCTCCATGTGGAGAGGAGCAGCTGAGGGGAGGACGTCTGTTCTGATGCCTCCTGGACGTCTCCCTCAAGTGCTGAGGTGTTCTGGGCATGACCCACCGGGAGGAGACCCCAGAGAAGAACCAGGACACCTGGAGGGACTATGGCTGCGTTCAGACTGCAGCCTGAAGTGACCCAAATCCGATTTTTTGGCCTCTATGTTCCTGTATCTGATCTTTTAATGACAGTCTGAACCACACAGATCTGATTTTTTCAAATGTGACCCAGGACACTTGGATATGTGCTCCTGAAACTGATACATATCTGATCTTTAACATGTGACTTCAGTGTGAACGGCCAAAGTGCATTCATCCACCTACACGTTATCAACAAGACACAAACGTCACTATTCTGCGCTGAAGTAGGTGAAAATTGTTAATGAACTCTGTGTGACTGAAGTGAAGCACATCACCACTCACCACAAAACACCACGACCAAAAACCTCGTCCTTCTCCTTCTCAATCTCCTCCTTAAAACAAGTAAGTTGTTCATGTTCTGGCTCCGGTACGAGAGGAACTTTAAAATCTCCAGGTGCTCGATGCTGCGTCCATGTTTGGACAACTTCTGTAAACACAGAGACGCTCGCTGCGGTTGACGTCGTCGTGTCTCCAGTGTCACATGTGGGACACTTTTGGGCCGTTTAATGTTCACACTGGAGTCACATACAAGTCACATTTAACTGGAAATGTGAACGACCTCGAAAAAACATCGGATTTCACAAAAAAATTGGAATTGAGCGTTAAGCCCTGCAGTCTGAACGTAGCCTAAGTTTCTGGGCTGGACTGGGAATGTCCCCCTGGAGGAGCTGGAGGAAGTGTCTGGGGTGAGGGAAGTCTGGGAGTCCCTGCTTAGACTGACGCCCCCATGACCCGACCCCGGATAAGAGGAAAATTTATTCTGCTTTAAAAAGCCCATGTAAACCAGGAGTGTCAAACTCAAAATAAAAAATTGGGACTAAGTCGTGGGCCAGACTAAATATTTATTGAAACATTTAAACACCATCTGCGTGTTTTCTCTTCTTACGAGATCTGTAATGTTAAACCTTTTCTTATTCAATTAAATGTTTAATAAAAGTTTTGCTTAAACATTGAATCCAGAACAAGAAAAATATAAAATAATAACAACATTTAAATAAATAATGTCTCTATAGTCGATCTGTGTGCGGCGGCGGCTCTAATACACATGTATATACTGAGTCTGACATGTCTGATGTAAACACTTACTTCCTAATGAAAATGAGAAAGTGAGTTGGTGGTGGGTCCAGTCAAGTGTTAACGAAGGGAAACAGGCAGATTTTTGACATTCAAATGTCTCTTATTCAGAAACTAGAGGAACTATTGAAATAAGTAAAGTATCAGAATGTAGGAAAGAGTTACACTCCAACAGGGTCAAGTTAAACCTGTGAGATTCTTTCAAGTTGTTGACAAAAAATGTAAAAACTCATGTCGGTAACGGAGGGAATGAAATATGCAGCACTTTTTGGTCAATAAATCCAAACAGTGATAACTCTTGGTTCTCACTTCCATATCCTTAACAAACTGGTTTGAATATTTGCTTCATGTAGTTTTCTACCATATGGTACAAGATTATTTTGAAAAACCTCTTACTTTTTGACTCATGAGATTTTTTATTCAGAAAGTTCATGGTAACGGAGGGAAAAGTAACGGAGGGAAAATTGTGCAAACAAGTAGAAGGTGCAGGATTTTACATCATTTGTGGCTTTTTTATTCCGAATACTTTAATATTACTTCAAAATGAAAGGAAACTATTTCTATAAAATATGTCAGTCGTTCCAAGCAAATTTTTATCATCATTTAGCAATTACAGAAAAAAGTTTGGATCGCGTTTGTGTCCGTGGCGTAACGACAAACCGAGGCGACAGAAAAACCGGGAGCAGCTGAAGTGTGTTTTTCTTTCTCAGACGTAAATACAGAACCCTTCCCCACCCCGAGACGCTGAGCAGAATTAAATAAAGAGGGTTTAACGAGTTTTCCATGTAAACCTCATTTTAGATTTATTATTTCAATATAAATTTCATCCAGAACTATTAATTCGGAATTAAAAAACATCATGTAAACGTGGCCAGTGTCATGTAGTTCTATCCCTTTGGCCTGCACAGTGTCAACCGTTTTTTTCCCGGGATTTTTTACAAACAACGTTCCTTCAGAGAGGTTAATTTAGGTCTTCCAGTGTTATATCCAAATAAAGGTTCATTTTATGCGTTGTTTACACATGCCTCGATGTGTTTTGGATGCCTTCTGTAGCTTTTATTTGGATAAAGCCACATTCCTGATTGGATGAAAGTAAGTGACCGTGTCAGGAGCTTCTCTGTTATTTATTACCCGACAAAATTACCCTATAAAATGCTTTGGTTTGGTCTTTATTTCTTATTTTATTTTTTTTCCCCCCCAATATTTTTATTAATTTTCAGACAATAACGAATTTTCACATGAACAACTGACCACGTTATAAACACAGGTCAACATACAACCGAAAAAAATAAAAATAATAACAATAATAGGGTAGAAAATAAATAAATAGAAAAATAATAAAATATAACTTAATTGATTAAAAAAATTAAATCAAGTAAAATAGGTAAATAAAAAAAAAATAAAATAATATAATAATAATAATAATAATAATTTATGTCTTATTATTTTATTTTATTTTTTTCCTCAATATTTTTATTAATTTTCAGACAATAAAAATTTTTCACATGAACAACTGACCACGTTATTAACACAGGTCAACATACAACCAAAAAAAAAATAAAAATAATAACAATAATAGGGTAGAAAATAAATAAATACATAGAAAAATAATAAAATATAAATGAATTGATTAAAAAATTAAATAAAGTAAAATATGTAAATAAAAATAATATATATAATAATAATAATACTTTATGTCTTATTTTTTTGACATTTATTTAACTTTATTAGTTTAAATATTAAATATTGTGTTATTAATACGTTAACGCAAAACTATTGTATTTATTTTATTATTATTAATTTAATTATTAATTATTTAATTATTATTAGTAGTAGGAGTAGTAGTAGTAGTAGTAGTAGTAGTAGTATTTTATTATTTTATTTTAACTATTTTATGTTGCATTATTTTTTATTGCAAGTCTAAAGCTCTTTGTGACCTAATGAACTCGTTTTTTTTTTCAAAAGCTGTGGCCACTAGGGATGTAACTATAACCAAAATATCGTGATATCGTATCGTCAAAGTTCTCACAATAATATCGTGGACCATCACAAAATATCGAATTACAAGTGTCTTTGCTTAAATGAAGAGTTATGGTGCAACACTAGATTAAAAAAAAAACACAGAGGGAACTACATAGACCATGATCCTTTGCTCCATTTCAGCGCAGACGACAAGAAGAAATAACAGTTCTAACACTTTTAAGTTTAGTTCTTTGGATTAAATCTTGTCAAGGCATTTTAAGAGGAAAAAGTAGAATATTCACAGTTTTGTTCACAGCCGCCACAAAATATCTCAATAAATATCGTATCGTGACAATATCGGTTTGTGAGACTTGGATATCGTTACACAAACCTTTGCACAAAAATCCGTGTGTCATTCGTTCATTTGTTTTTCAAAATAAAACCAAAAATAAGAAAATGAAAAAATAAAATTTCATTATTTGTCTCCAAAACCAAAATGAAAAAACAGATAATGATTTACAGTTTTTGATTTTGTGTTTAAATGAAAAATGGAGAAACCGGATAATGGACTGAACCAGGACTGAAACATTTTCAGTCCCGGTTTGGTCCCGGTCTGGTCCTGGTCTCAGTCCCAGTCTGGTTCCAGTCTGGTCCTGGTCTCTGTCTTGGTCTGGTCCTGATCTGGTCCCAGTCTCAGTCGCAGTCTGGTCCCGGTCTGGCCCGGTCTGGTCCTGGTCTCAGTCCAAGTCTCAATCGCGGCCTGGTCCTGGACTGGTCCCAATCTCAGTCCCAGTCTGGTCCAAGTCTGGTCCCAGTCTCTGTCCCGGTCTGGTCCCGGTCTCAGTCCAAGTCTCAATCGCGGCCTAGTCCTGGTCTGGTCCTGATCTGGTCTGGTCCCAATCTCAGTCCCAGTCTGGTCCAAATCTGGTCCCGGTCTCAGTCCAAGTGTCAATCACGGCCTGGTCCTGATCTGGTCCTGGTCTTAGTCCCGGTCTTAGTCCTGGTCCTAGTCCTGGACTCAGTAATAGTCTGGTCCCGGTCTAAGTCTTGGTCTCAGCCCTGATACGGTTCCGGTCTTGTCCTGGACCTGGTTTAGTCCTGGTTTAGTCCTTTATCCGTTTTTCCCATTTTTCATTTAAACAAAAAATCTAAAACTGAAAAAACGAATCATTATCCTTTTTTTTTTTAAATTTTGGTTTTGGAGACAAATTATGAAGAAAAGTTTTTTGTTTTTGTTTGTTTTTTTTTCTTATTTTTGGTTTTAGATTGAACGAATGACACACGGATTGTTTGAGGACCACAAAAAATAGTTTTCAGTGAGCGTACTACATGAAAATAAGATAAAAATCTGAAATGTCTTGCTATTTTAAGACTGAAAACATCCATCGTGTCTTGACTTTCTCTTTCTCTTCTTTTCATCTCTTCAGATCATCATCGCGGTGAGTCAGCTGATCTCGGACGTGGCGCTCACCGGCAGCTCCCGCTTCCAGGAATCTCTCTCCATCATCAACAACTTTGCCAACAGCGACAAGGCCATGAAGGTGTGACGTCGAGTATTATCTGTTACATAAGGGTGAGTTGTTGTACAGTTGTAGGGAGTATTATTACATTGAGTTGTTGTACAGTTGTAGGGAGTATTATCTGTTACATAAGGGTGAGTTGTTGTACAGTTGTAGGGAGTATTATCTGAGTTGTTGTACAGTTGTAGGGAGTATTATCTGTTACATAAGGGTGAGTTGTTGTACAGTTGTAGGGAGTATTATCTGTTACATAAGGGTGAGTTTTGTTGTACAGTTGTAGGGAGTATTATCTGTTACATAAGGGTGAGTTGTTGTACAGTTGTAGGGAGTATTATCTGAGTTGTTGTACAGTTGTAGGGAGTATTATCTGAGTTGTTGTACAGTTGTAGGGAGTATTATCTGTTACATAAGGGTGAGTTGTTGTACAGTTGTAGGGAGTATTATCTGTTACATAAGGTGAGTTGTTGTACAGTTGTAGGGAGTATTATCTGTTACATAAGGGTGAGTTGTTGTACAGTTGTAGGGAGTATTATCTGCTACATAAGGGTGAGTTGTTGTACAGTTGTAGGGAGTATTATCTGTTGTACATAAGTGTGAGTTGTTGTACAGTTGTAGGGAGTATTATCTGAGTTGTTGTACAGTCGTAGGGAGTGTTATCTGAGTTGTTGTACAGTCGTAGGGAGTATTATCTGAGTTGTTGTACAGTCGTAGGGAGTATTATCTGAGTTGTTGTACAGTCGTAGGGAGTGTTATCTGAGTTGTTGTACAGTCGTAGGGAGTATTATCTGATATCCCGCTTCCAGCAGTTGTATGAAGGTGTGACGCTCGTCTGTCTGCGCGTAACCAGTTCATCCGTTTTCCTTCGAATCGCGTCTTCTGCGGTTTTCCAGGGAGGAGTGACTCAGTGTTGTTTTTAGGAGCTGCTCTATCAGTATAATCAATGTTTTTTTGTTTGTTTTTTTTGTGACCACAGAGCAATTAAGGAGCTTATTTCAGTAGTATTGTATTACACAATAACTTTGCGTAAGTTGTGGTGTAACAAAGAAATACTAAAATGTATTTGGGCCTTGAAAAACAGCCGTATATCACAGAGGATCGCGCGTATCGTGAGCCGTATATCGTATTGAATCGTGAGGGAGCTTAAAGGTTGTATGGAGGATTTTTCTTTTTAGTTTCAAATTTTCGTTGAAAGTTTGAAATTCCATTACAGAGACGCAGCAGCCTTGAAATTATGGTGACCAACAAAGAAAAGAATGAAAATCTGATGTAGTGAGGCCAGATAAACATCAGCCAATAGACAACGAGGCTCCCTGTTTATCTATTGGCTGTTAGGTTGTCAGTCAAACTCCATACGTTTCTAGTGTAAGTGACTCGCCGGCGCGCGGGGATTACGTGGTTTACGCAGCGGTTCTGAGAGGATTTTTCAAACTGTCGCTTCCTCGCAATTCGCACAAAGTTTGTTGCGATGGCGGACGAGAATCCACGACCGGTTCGCCGCAAAAGAAAGTCCGTTTTTGTGGTCGCTGAAAGAAGAAGAGAAGGAGAAAAGGAGCAAAACCAAACTGAGGTGATTCTTGGAGATTCCTTCCAGCGACTGAAGCAGACGAAGGGTCTAAAAACTGACACGTCGGTCGCTAAAATATTTCTCAACAGGTCACTTCAACAGTAATTCTGAACGCACAGTGGATGTAAACAAGTGCGATTTCTAGAGTAAAGAGACGGGAGGAGGTGTTTCTACTGAGGAGCTGTGGAGGAGGATGGTGGTGTTACGCATGCACAACATTTAAAAAACGATTGTCGCTGTATTTCACTTCCCTTAAAAAATCCTCTATACAACCTTTAAAGGGCCGTTCAAAAAAACGCCTTGACGTCTCTATTTGGAGCCTTTGCATTTGAGTTTAGACGCCCCCGACGCTCGTCTTTGAGGCCGCGGACGAACGGGACAGAAATACTTGACGCGCGTCCGTTGCCCTGGAAACAAGAGCCCGGTCCTGGTCTTTTCCCGAAACGATGTCAGACCAGACTGAGAGACTTGAGTGTTTTTATGACATAAAACCTCAGAGGAGGAGATCGACTCGACGACTGGAGTGTGTTTATATTTATACTCCACTAATGACACTGGATCAGACCTGGTCTAGTCGTGGTTTAGTCTCAGTCTATTCAGGGTCTAGTCCTTGTTTAGTCTTGGTCTAGTCCTGGTTTGGTCCCAGTCTAGTCTTGGTCTACTCCCGGTCTAGTCCTTGTTTAGTCCCGGTCTAGTCCTTGTTTAGTCCTTGTTTAGTCGTTTACAGTCGTAGGGAGTATTATCAGAGTTGTTGTACAGTTGTAGGGAGTATTATCAGAGTTGTTGTACAGTTGTAGGGAGTATTATCAGAGTTGTTGTACAGTTGTAGGGAGTATTATCAGAGTTGTTGTACAGTCGTAGGGAGTATTATCAGAGTTGTTGTACAGTTGTAGGGAGTATTATCAGAGTTGTTGTACAGTCGTAGGGAGTATTATCTGAGTTGTTGTACAGTCGTAGGGAGTATTATCAGAGTTGTTGTACAGTTGTAGGGAGTATTATCAGAGTTGTTGTACAGTTGTAGGGAGTATTATCAGAGTTGTGTAACAGTTGTAGGAGTATTATCAGAGTTGTTTACAGTCGTAGGGAGTATGTTCTGAGTTGTTGTACAGTCGTGTTGAGTAGTAGGGAGTATTATCAGAGTTGTTGTACAGTCGTAGGGAGTATTATCAGAGTTGTTGTACAGTCGTAGGGAGTATTATCAGAGTTGTTGTACAGTCGTAGGGAGTATTATCTGAGTTGTTGTACAGTCGTAGGGAGTATTATCTGTTACATAAGAGTTGTTGTCAGTGTAGGAGTATTATCTGAGTTGTTGTACAGTTGTAGGGAGTATTATATGCTACATAAGGGTGAGTTGTTGTACAGTTGTAGGGAGTATTATCAGAGTTGTTGTACAGTTGTAGGGAGTATTATCTGCTACATAAGGGTGAGTTGTACAGTCGTAGGGACTATTGAGTTGTTGTACAGTCGTAGGGAGTATTATCAGAGTTGTTGTACAGTTTTAGGGAGTATTAAATGCTACATAAGGGTGAGTTGTTGTACAGTCGTAGGGAGTATTGAGTTGTTGTACAGTCGTAGGGAGTATTATCAGAGTTGTTGTACAGTCGTAGGGAGTATTATCAGAGTTGTTGTACAGTCGTAGGGAGTATTATCTGAGTTGTTGTAGGGAGGACCACGGCGTGTCAAAAAAAACCCGGCATAATACTGATATTTTTATGTATAAAATTAAGACAAATTAGTGTTTTTTTGTATAAATCTGGGCTCAAAACGAACGTCTGGTCACTTTAATCAGGACGTTTTAATATTTCGATATTTATATGTTTGCCTCACTCCTGACTCCGCGCGGTGTTCAGTCCACAGCGTTCCCGTCGGAGGTGAAGGGCCTGACCAAGCGGATCCGCACGGTGCTGATGGCCACGGCGCAGATGAAGGAGCACGAGAAGGACCCCGAGATGCTCCTGGACCTGCAGTACAGCCTGGCCCGGTCCTACGCCAGCACGCCCGAGCTCAGGAGGACGTGGCTCGACAGCATGGCCCGGGCGCACCTCAAGAACGGAGACCTGTCCGAGGTAAGGAGTCACCGCGACGGCGGCGGCGGCGGCGGCGGCGGCGGCGGCGACCAAGTTCTAACAAGTGTCTAAAACAAGCATATAAACAGTTTTAGATGTTTAGTCTCCTCAAAATATCACGGCGGCGTCTGGGAGGAGGAACTATTAATGGTCTGCGTGGCGTGGTTAAGTCCTGGCTAAATCCTGTTTTAGACCTGGTTTAGTCCTGGTTTACACCCTGTTTTAGACCTGGTTTAGTCCTGGTTTACACCCTGTTTTAGACCTGTTTTAGACCCTGATTTAGACCTGTTTTAGACCCAGTTTCAGTCCTGGTTTAGTCCTGGTTTAGTCCTGGTTTAGACCTGTTTTAGACCTGTTTTAGACCCGGTTTCAGACCTATTTTAGATCTGTTTTAGACCCGGTTTTAGACCTGTTTTAGACCCGGTTTCCAACCTGGTTTCCAACCTGGTTTCCGACCTGATTTAGTCCTGGTTTAGACCTGTTTTAGATCTGTTTTAAACCCGGTTTTAGACCTGGTTTTAGTCCTGGTTTAGTGGTTTAGACCCTGGTTTTAGACCTGTTTTAGTCCTGGTTTAGACCTGGTTTAGACCTGGTTTAGACCTGGTTTAGAGTTTAGTTTAGACCTGGTTTAGACCTGGTTTAGTCCTTGGTTTAGTCCTGGTTTAGACCTGTTTTAGTCCTGTTTTAGTGTTTTAGACCTGGTTTAGACCTGGGTTTTAGACCTGGTTTTAGACCAGTCCTGGTTTAGACCTGGTTTAGACCTGGTTTAGACCTGGTTTAGACCTGGTTTAGTCCTGGTTTAGTCCTGGTTTAGTCCTAGACCTGGTTTAGTCCTGGTTTAGACCTTGGTTTAGACCTGGTTTAGACCTGTTTAGACCTGGTTTAGACCTGGTTTAGAGTCCTTGGTTTAGTCCTGGTTTAGACCTTTTAGTCCTGGTTTAGACCTGGTTTATCCTGGTTTTAGACCTGGTTTAGACTGGTTTAGTCCTGGTTTAGACTTGGTTTAGACTTCCTGTTTAGACCTGGTTTAGACCTGGTTTCTGTTTTAGTCCTGGTTTAGACCTGTTTAGTCCTGGTTTAGACCTGGTTTAGACCTGGTTTAGAGTCCTGGTTAGCCTGGTTTAGACCTGTTTAGTCCTGGTTTAGACCTGGTTTAGACCTGGTTTAGACCTGGTTTAGACCTGGTTTAGACCTGGTTTAGACCTGGTTTAGACCTTGTTTAGACTGGTTTAGTCCTGGTTTAGACTTGGTTTAGTCCTGGTTTAGACCTGCTTTAGACCTTGTTTAGACCTGGTTTAGACCTTGTTTAGACCTGGTTTAGACCTGGTTTAGACCTGTTTTAGTCCTGGTTTAGACCTGGTTTAGTTTCCTGGTTTAGTCCTGGTTTAGACTTGGTTTAGTCCTGGTTTAGACCTGGTTTAGACCTGGTTTAGTCCTGGTTTAGACCTGTTTAGTCCTGGTTTAGACCTGGTTTAGACCTGGTTTAGTCCTGGTTTAGACCTGGTTTAGACCTGGTTTAGACCTGGTTTAGACCTGGTTCAGTCCGGTCAAAATCGAAAACTGAAAAAACGAATCATTATCTGTTTTTGTCATTTTGATTTTAGAGACAAATAATGAAGAAATTTGTTATTTTTTTTTTCATTTTCTTATTTTTGGTTTTATTTTGAAAAACGAGTTTAGATCTGCTCACGTCGCGCACACGTTTACGTCACAAACCCAATCGAATTCCACACACTTTTGCGTCACCGTGTGCACGCAGATTTCCTCCCGAAAACATCGTCTAAACGCGGAATAAAACCTGAAAACGTGATGCCACTTTTGCGTTTTCCGTCCAGACCCTCGTCGTTTAAACTCCACCTGAATCCGAGCTCCCAGATTCCCAGATTTCCCTTTCTACACAAACTTCCTCCGGCTCCTGTGGGATTCCCGTCACTTTCCCAGAGACACAGTCCGTTCGTCCGGCGTCTCCCGGGTCCTGGACGTGCTTCAAAATAACTTGAGACCTGGTTTAGACCTGGTTTAGTCCTGGTTTAGACCTGGTTTAGACCTGGTTTAGTCCTGGTTTAGTCCTGGTTTAGTTTAGTCTTGGTTTAGTCCTGGTTTAGTCCTGGTTTAGACCTGGTTAGTCCTGGTTTAGACCTGGTTTAGTCCTGGTTTAGACCTGGTTAGACCTGGTTAGACCTGGTTTAGTCTTGGTTTAGTCCTATAGTTTAGTCTTGGTTTAGACCTGGTTTAGACCTGGTTTAGACCTGGTTTAGACCTGGTTTAGTCCTGGTTTAGTCCTGGTTTAGTCTGGTTTAGTCTGGTTTAGACCTGAAATAGTCCTGGTTTAGACCTGGTTTAGTCCTGGTTTAGTCCTGGTTTAGTCCTGGTTTAGACCTGGTTTAGTCCTGGTTTAGACCTGGTTTAACCTGGTTTAGACCTGGTTTAGTCCTGGTTTAGACCTGTTTAGACCTGGTTTAGTCCTGTTTAGACCTGGTTAGACCTGGTTTAGTCCTGGTTTAGACCTGGTTTTAGTCCTGGTTTAGACCTGGTTTAGTCCTGGTTTAGTCCTGGTTTAGTCCTGGTTTAGACCTGGTTTAGTCCTGGTTTAGACCTGGTTTAGACCTGGTTTAGTCCTGGTTTAGACTTAGTTTAGTCCTGGTTTAGACCTGGTTTAGACCTGGTTTAGTCCTGGTTTAGACCTGGTTTAGTCCTGGTTTTAGACCTGTTTAGCTGGTTTAGTCCTGGTTTAGTCCTGGTTTAGACCTGGTTTAGACCTGGTTTAGTCCTGGTTTAGACCTGGTTTAGACCTGGTTTAGTCCTGGTTTAGTCCTGGTTTAGACCTGGTTTAGACCTGGTTTGGTTTAGTCCTGGTTTAGACCTGGTTTAGACCTGGTTTAGTCCTGGTTTAGACCTGGTTTAGTCCTGGTTTAGACCTGGTTTAGACCTGGTTTAGTCCTGGTTTAGTCCATTATCCGTTTTTTCCATTTTTCATTTAAACACAAAATCGAAAACTGAAAAAACGAATCATTATCAGTTTTTTTCATTTTTTTTTTTTTTTTTTGAACACAAAAACCCCACACTGTGTGATTCCCGTCACGTTCCCGTCACGTTCCCAGAGACACAGTCCGTCCGTCCGGCGTCTCCCGGGTCCTGGACGTGCTTAAAAATAACTTGAGTGGTTTTTGTTTTTTTTTAGAAACTTTTACGTGATGTTATGTTCAGACGGTTTGATGTTTTGTTGACGCAGCGACGCGGGTCAGTGGCCCGACAATGGTGGTCTTTTCAACAAACGATTGATTTTATCTCTGTTGTGCTTTTAAAGATATTTTTTCCATTACAAAGTCACTTTAGTTAACGACTTTATCTTAAGACCACGTAGACTTTACTGTTTCAAGTGTCTGTCCAGATTTAAGACCAGATGTTGCCAAAGTCTCACGGTGTCTTAGTCCAGCGATTTTTATTTTATTTTATTTTGTACATAAATGTTGTTTTGTAGATTTTGTAGAGTAACTGTATTCAGTTACAGTTACTGTTTCAGTGAGTGGGAATTGGATTACAGTTACTTTGTTGAAATAAATGGAGGATTACACGGCGGACTAAACCAGGTCTAAACCAGGACTAAACCAGGTCTAAACCAGGACTAAACCAGGTCTAAACCAGGACTATTTCAGGTCTAAACCAGGTCTAAACCAAGTCTAAATCAGGTCTAAACCAGGACTAAACCAGGACTAAACCAGGTCTAAACCAGGACTATTTCAAGTCTAAACCAAGACTAAACCAGGTCTAAACCAGGACTAAACCAGGTCTAAACCAGGACTAAACCAGGTCTAAACCAGGACTATTTCAGGTCTAATCCAGGACTATTTCAGGTCTAAACCAAGACTAAACCAGGTCTAAACCAGGACTAAACCAGGTCTAAACCAGGTCTAAACCAGGACTAAACCAGGTCTAAACCAGGTCTAAACCAGGACTAAACCAGGTCTAAACCAGGCAGGTCTAAACCAGGTCTAAACCAGGTCTAAACCAGGACTAAACCAGGACTAAACCAGGTCTAAACCAGATCTAAACCAGGACTAAACCAGGTCTAAACCAGGACTAAACCAGGTCTAAACCAGGACTAAACCAGGACTAAACCAGGACTAAACCAGGACTAAACCAGGTCTAAACCAGGACTAAACCAGGTCTAAACCAGGACTAAACCAGGTCTAAACCAGGACTAAACCAGGTCTAAACCAGGACTATTTCAGGTCTAAACCAGGACTAAACCAAGTCTAAATCAGGTCTAAAGCAGGACTAAACCAGGACTAAACCAGGACTAAACCAGGTCTAAACCAGGACTATTTCAGGTCTAATCCAGAACTATTTCAGGTCTAAACCAAGACTAAACCAGGTCTAAACCAGGACTAAACCAGGTCTAAACCAGGACTAAACCAAGTCTAAACCAGGACTAAACCAGGTCTAAACCAGGACTATTTCAGGTCTAAACCAGGACTAAACCAAGTCTAAACCAGGACTAAACCAGGACTAAACCAGGACTAAACCAGGTCTAAACCAGGACTATTTCAGGTCTAATCCAGGACTATTTCAGGTCTAAACCAAGACTAAACCAGGTCTAAACCAGGACTAAACCAGGTCTAAACCAGGTCTAAACCAGGTCTAAACCAGGTCTAAACCAGGACTAAACCAGGTCTAAACCAGGTCTAAACCAGGACTAAACCAGGTCTAAACCAGGACTAACCAGGTCTAAACCAGGTCTAAACCAGGTCTAAACCAGGTCTAAACCAGGACTAAACCAGGTCTAAACCAGGTCTAAACCAGGACTAAACCAGGTCTAAACCAGGACTATTTCAGGTCTAAACCAGGTCTAAACCAGGTCTAAACCAGGTCTAAACCAGGACTAAACCAGGTCTAAACCAAGACTAAACCAGGACTAAACCAGGACTAAACCAGGTCTAAATCAGGTCTAAACCAGGGCCAATTTGAAGAGAACAAACATGAATTTTCAGGATGTGGTTGTTACATTCATGTTGTTTTAAAAAAGCACGACAATATCAAATAATCCAAAGTATTCAGATTACATTACTCACTTTAAGTAATTTAATGGATTATGTTACAAACTACATTTTGGGGTGTGTAATCTGTAATCTGTAGGGGATTACATTTTAAAAGTCACCTTCCCAACACTGTGTATATCACATATTTACATACACAAATGATTATTATTGTAGAACAGAATAAATCACCAGACTTAACCAAAAAAATAAAAATAAAATAAAATAAACCGCAGCATGGTTTGGTCCAGGCGAAATCTGTTTTAGTTCTGGTTTAGACCTGGTTTTAGTTCTGTTTTAGTCCTAATTTAGACCTGTTTTAGGCCGATTTTAGACCAGTTTTAGACTTGATTTAGACCTGGATTAGACCTGGTTTAGTCCTGGTTTTAGACCAGTTTTAGACTTGATTTAGACCTGGATTAGACCTGGTTTAGTCCTGGTTTTAGACCGGTTTTAGACCCGGTTTAGACCTGGTTTCTGACCTCTTTTAGACTTGTTTTTAGATCTGTTTTAGACTTGGTTTTAGACTTATTTTAGACCTATTTTAGACTTATTTTAAAATCTTTTTTAACCTGTTTTAGACTTGTTTTTAGACCTGTTTTAGACCTGGTTTTAGACCTATTTTAGATCTAGTTTAGTCCTGGTTTAGACCAGGTTTAATCCTGTTTTAGTTCTGGTTTAGAGGTGTGGCCTGCGCGACATAATGAGGAGAGACACACATGGTCCATGCGACGCACGAACGGGGGGAAAGTCTCCGCGACGTATGGGGAGGGACGGTCCACGCGACGTACAAAATGGAGGGGACGGCGACGTACAGAAGGGAGGGACGGTCCACGCGATGTACGGAAGGGAGGGACGGTCCACGCGATGTACAGAAGGGGGGGGACAGTCCACATGACATAGAGAAGGGAGGGACGGTCCACGCGATGTACAGAAGGGAGGGAAGGGTCCACGCGACGTACGGAAGGGGGGGACGGTCCACGTGACGTACGGAAGGGGGGGGACGGTCCACGTGACGTACAGAAGGGAGGGACGGTCCACGTGATGTACAGAAGGGAGGGATGGTCCACGCGATGTACGGAAGGGAGGGGACGGTCCACGCAACATAGAGAAGGGAGGGACGGTCTCGACAGTGTACAGAAGGGAGGGACGGTCCACGCGATGTACGGAAGGGAGGGACGGTCCACGCGATGTACGGAAGGGAGGGACGGTCCATGCGACATAGAGAAGGGAGGGACGGTCCACGTGACGTACGAAAGGGAGGGACGGTCCACGTGACGTACGGAAGGGACGGACGGTCCACGCGACATACGGGACGAACGGTCCACGAGACCTACAGAAGGGAGGGACAGTCCACGCTTTTGCGGTCCGGTGGGACCCCTGCAGTGAGGGTCAATCTTGGGACTTTGCCAGAATATGTGAAAATGTCTCACTGATGTTTGTCCACAGTTTCTCCAACAATGTCTGTATATATTTTTTTAATCCTGCTTCGTCTCTTTACAGGCCGCTATGTGCTACGTCCACATCGCCGCTCTGGTCGCCGAATACCTGCACAGAAAAAGTAAGGCATTCTTTTTTTTCTTCGAATGTTATGCACAACGTTCTGCACAAAGAATTAGAAGAATGATTTGCATGCCTCAAACTGCCGCTGTGCAGTTCAGTTAGATTCTTGTCAGACGTGTCAGCGGTGCTCGCGGCTCCACCTGACGCACCAGGAAACACAGGAAATCCCCGACGTAAGACAAAAGCAAACACAAAACGGCCGCGGCGTGTTATCAGGCAGAAATCTTAAGCTCATCCAAACCACTTCTGAGCGCAATTTATTTTCCTTTAACGACACATATATGCCTTAAGAATGTTTTTGACTGACTTTTTGGAGATTTCTACCGTGTTATAATGTTGTTCTCTCATCAAAAACTTGAAGAGGTTTATCTGCTGTCTCGGTCTCAATGTGAAAAAATAAATAAAAACATGTCGGATAACGATGCAAATTAGGACAGGGCAATATCTTAGAAATGGTTATTAATGGAAATGAGTGACAGGTGCACTAGAGCGGCAACAGTGACACAGCCCAAAAAACAGAACTGGTTTTGCATGTAGAGGTCGTTTCGAGTTTCTTCCGCTTTCTGTTTTTTGGCTGATTTCCCACTCGTGCTGCTTCGGCGACAGTGATGATCACGACTGGGGACATTCCTGAACCTACAGAAGCTGCACAGATTGTCCAACTTCTCCAGGACGGCCGTTGTAAGAAGATTTAATGTGTCTCCAGCACAATCTCCAGAACATGAGGAGGTTTCAGGAGACGGGGAGTTCCTCTAGAAGAGCTGGACAGGGTCGTGAGGCAAGGCAGGTTTATTTGTACAGCACAATTCGTACACAAAGTAATTCAAAGTGCTTTACAGAATAAGAAATACATTAAAATCATAATAAAAACAAATCAAAACATAAATAATCATGAAGATTAAAATTAAAAAAAGAGAGACATAAATTGGAGAGAAGAGTGCGGAATGAAAACCTTTCAGTTATTTGCACAGTTAAACAGAAATGTTTTGAGTCTGGATTTAAACAGCGTCACAGAAGAGTCTGTCTCACATGTTCAGACTGTTCCAGGTTTTAGCTGCATGAACCTGAAACTCTGACTCCCCTTGTTTAGTCGTGACTCTGGGCACCAGCAGGAGTTGGTCCCTGAGCTCCTCAGAGTGTGAGATGTTCATATGACACTAACATGTCACCAGTGTCAGGGAGTAACAGATTACATGTACTGGAGTTATGTAATCAGAGTACAAATGATGAGTAACTGTATTCAGTTACAGTTACTGTTTCAGTGAGTGGTAATTGGATTACAGTTACTTTGTTGAAATAAATGGATTACACAGAGAGATTTTCCTGTTTTCACATTTTGGGCTGTATCCCTTTTTTTGTTTTTTTGTTTTTTTTGGTAATTCCACTCATAACTAAACCAGGTGTAAACCAGGACTAAATCAGGACTAAAACCAGGCCTAAACTAGATCTAAACCAGGATTAAAACCAGGATTAAACCAGATCTAAACCAGATCTAAAACCAGGTCTAAAACAGGACTAAACCAGGATTAAATCATGCTGCGTGTTTCTTCTATCAATAATATTTTTAATTTGGTTCAGTAAAGTCTGGGCTTTTTATTTTCTTTTAGCAAACAAATCATCTTATGTTACGATATCCAAGTCTTTGCTTCTCTACAGCAAATCAAGTAATCCAAAGTATTCAGATTACATTACTCACCTGAAGTAATTTAATGGATTATGTTACAAACTACATTTTGGGGTCTGTAATCTGTAGGGGATTACATTTTAAAAGTCACCTTCCCAACACTAACATGTCACAGATGGACTTTGGTGCTCGGCCATGGAGACACTTGTACAAGTAGAGCTGCTTTAAAGTCTCTGAGCCACAGGAGCCAGAGCAGAGACCTGAGACCAGGACTTATGTGCTCGTACTTCCTAGTTCGAGTCAGGACCCGAGCTGCAGCGTTCTGGATGTTCTGGATGTTCTGGATGTTAAAGTTCCTCTCGTACCGGAGCCAGAACATGAACAACTTACTTGTTTTAAGGAGGAGATTGAGAAGGAGAAGGACGAGGTTTTTGGTCGTGGTGTTTTGTGGTTCAGTCCGTTGAAAGGAACGTGTGGATGTGGAGACGGAGCCAAGAGTGGTGAGTGGAGATGTGCTTCACTTCAGTCACACAGAGTTCAGTAACAATTTTCTCCTACTTCAGCGCAGAATAGTGACGTTTGTGTCTTGTTGATAACGTGTAGGTGGATGAATGCACTTTGTCCGTTCACACTGAAGTCACATGTCAAAAGATCAGATATGTATCAGTTTCAGGAGCACATATCCAAGTGTCCTGGGTCACATTTGAAAAAATCGGATCTGTGTGGTTCAGACTGACATTAAAAGATCAGATACAGGAACATAGGGGCCAAAAAATCTGATTTGGGTCACTTCAGGCTGCAGTCTGAACGCAGCTTATGTTTGAGTCCATCAGACGCTCCAGGTTTCTCCTCGGACTCGACAGGAGCTCGGTGATGTTCTCACGCAGATCTGAGAGGACCACACAAAACACCAACGAACTGCGACTTTGTCAAACATGAACACAAGAACGTGGAGCCACCGAAGAGTCTAAGAAGCATTTTGAGTTACAGAAATTAAATTTTGCCAAAATAGACCAGCCTGACACGTCGTTATTTCACTTTGATTTTCAGGGGTTTCTATAAAGTTAAACTGTCTGGAGGCTGAGCATTTCGTTTATGTTTGATTTTGCGAATTATTGGGTGACATTTGGGTGGAAGTTGAGATTAAAATAAGACTAAAAAAGTGTATTACGTCTGTTTAAAGGTTCTTCTGTTGTGTTTGTGACGAGGAAACAACATTATAACATACGGTAGATCAGAAAATTACAGAGTATAGGCCCTTTAAAGGTTGTATGGAGGATTTTTTTTGTGTGTGTTTCAAATTGTCAATGAAAGTTCAAAATAGAATTATAGAAATGCAACAGCCTTGTAATTATGATGACCAAAAAAAAGAATGAAAATCCATCAACTGTGGACGTGGTGGGGGCAGATAAATATCAGCCAATAGAAAACAAGGGTACCTCTTTATCTATTGGCTGTTAGGTTGTCAATCAAACTCCCTACGTTTCTAGCGTTTCTGACTTGCCGATGGGCTGGGTTTGCGTGGTTTATGTTCGCGGTTCATGTTTAGCGGTTCTTGGCATCTTTTTCGAACTGTAGCTTCCTCTCAGTTTGCACAAATTTAGTTTGAATGGCAGACAAGAATTAACGACCAGTTCGCCGCAAAAGAAAGTGAGTTTTAGACATTGCCGAAAGAAGAGACGGGGAAAAAGAGCGAAGCGCGACATTTAAAAAAGGACAGTCGTTGCATTCCTCTTTCCTTGGAAAATCTTCTATACAACCTTTAAAGCAGGAGTGTCAAACTCATTTTGGTCCGGGGGCCGTATCCAACCTACTTTGATCCCAAAGGGGCCGGATCAGAAAACTCAAAAATAACAATAAGTTCAAATATTTGTGCAGAGAAACAAAAATCTATTACAGAAATCTCTTTTTAATTAATGAACTCTTTCTTTTACAAAATATTATAATATTATGAACAGCCTGAAACTTTAAGAAAAATACAATTTCAACACAAAGTTTTAACATGAACTTGTCTGTAAACAGGAATAAGTCCATTTTTGTTGTAAAATCCTGCACTCGGCTCCACTTTTCTCATGTTGGACGTTTTTCTGATGAGGGTGTCACGGTCAACAGTCAAAACGATCGTCCTTTAAGAGCGTTTGGAAAGAGACAAGTCTTCATTTGTGCTGCTCTGGTGGGAGGGGCCACGTACAGAGACGCTGGAGACGCTGCTGTGATAAACACCACAGAAAATTAACAAGATTTTAATAGAAAATATAATTCAAATATTTTAGTAGAAAATCAGCCGAGGGCCAGATTAAAGGTCTTGGAGGGCCAGATCTGGCCCCCGGGCCGCATGTTTGACACCTGTGCTTTAAAGAATTATAAACCATATTCACTTCATTTTAAAGTGGTTCTCAGAGTGTAAAATAAACTTCTTTCTCTCCATCTTCCAGAGCTGTTCCCCAGTGGACTCGCAGCTTTTAAGAAGATCACGTTTAACATCGACGAGGAGGCAGCGATGAAGGAAGACACCGGCATGCAGGACGTCTACTACTCTGAGGTCGGCCCCTTTTTTTAATTTTTATTTTTTTTATTGTCGCCGCGTTCGTGTTTACACCAGAGAGTGTTGCTGCAGCCGAACTGACATCCGAGTCCATTTCAGGAGGTGCTGGTGGAACATCTGGAGGTGTGTGTGGAGGCGCTGTGGAAAGCCGAACGCTATGAGCTCATCACGCACATCGCCAAACTCCTCATTCCCATTTATGAGAAACGACACGACTACGAGGTACAGGAAACGTCTGCGAGCCGCGGGTCGTTCGTTCATTTGTTTTTCAAAATAAAACCAAAAATAAGAAAACGAAAAAACAACTATTTTCTTCATTCTTCATTCTTCAAGAACTAAAATCAAAAAACAGATAATGATTCGTTGTTTTTTTCACTTTTCGATTTTGTGTTTAAATGAAAAATGAAAAAACGGATAACGGACTGAACCAGGACTAAACCAGGACTGAACCGTTTTCAGTCCTGGTCTGGTCCCAGTTTCAGTCCTGGTCCCAGTTCTGGTCTCAATCACAGTCTGGTCCTGGTCTGGTCCCGGACTCAGTCCTGGTCTGGTCCCAGTCTCAGTTCCCGGTCTCAGTCCTGGTCCTGTTCCCGATCTCAAACCTGGTCTAAGTTCTGATCTGGTCCCGGTCTCAGTCCCGGTCTCAGTCTCAGTCCCAGTCTCAGTCCCGGTCTCAGTCTCGGTCTCAGTCCTGGTCTCAGTCCGGTCTCAGTCCCGGTCTCAGTCCCGTCTCAGTCTCGGTCTCAGTCTGGTCTCAGTCCGGTCTCAGTCCCGGTCTCAGTCCCGGTCTCAGTCCCGGTCTCAGTCCCGGTCTGGTCGTGGTCTCAGTCCCGGTCTCAGTCCTGGTCCTGTTCCCGATCTCAAACCTGGTCTCAGTTCTGATCTGGTACCAGTCTCAGTCCCGGTCTCAGTCCCGGTCTCAGTCCTCAGTCTCAGTCCCGGTCTCAGTCCCGGTCTCAGTCCCGGTCTCAGTCCCGGTCTCAGTCCCGGTCTCAGTCCCGGTCTGAGTCTCAGTCCCAGTCTCAGTCCCGGTCCTGGTCCTGGACTCAGTCCTTGTCTGGTCCCAGTCTAAGTCCTGGTTTCAGTCCGGCATCACAGTTTAAATCACGTAAACAGGAAATGGTCGTTATTTAAACACAAAATCGAAAACTGAAAAAACGAATCATTATCTGTTTTTTCTTTTTTTTTGGGAGAAAAATAATGAAGAAAATAGTTTTGTTTTTTCATTCTCTTATTTCCACTTTAAAGTAAATGTGGCAGGTTAATCAAAGTTTACAAAAGCGTAATACGTTTTCTTTAAGTGTAATTCAAGATCTTCTGTTCATCTTTTCCAGAAACTGAGCCGCCTGTACGACACCCTCCACCGAGCCTACAACAAGATCCTGGAGGTGATCCAGTCCGGGCGCCGGCTCCTGGGGACCTACTTCAGAGTGGCCTTCTACGGACAGGTACAACACCATGAGCACGTTTAAAGGTCTGAAAGTGACGACGACAGGTTCAGTCACAGTTAAGATGAAGATTTCACAAAACATTTTACTATTTCTTCTCACTTTGGTGATTTGTCGTGGTTGAAAACTGTGGGAATTCCATTAAAAAAATCCCATAAAACCTTGGATCTATAATAAAAACTGGAGAACGGGATAAAGCTTTCGTCGTCTGTCCGCGAGCGAGATCGATTAGCGGCTTCATTGGTGCTGCGGCTCCTGGAAGCTTGGGCCCGGAAATAATTCTCCCGTAGAGCGCAGCAAATGGATTTTTTGTTCCGTTCCTCGTGGGCGTGGAGTGATGAGTGTGTCTGCGGGTGTTTTTTCGCCGTGCGGTCGCTGTCTGCTCCGTGTGTGTTTGCGTGTTCTGCGGGTGTTGCGGCTTTGTAGTTTACTGAAGTCGTACTGAAGTGGATTTGTGTATGGGGCGCTCTGGATTGTGTCGTGCAGTCGTTGTTTTTTTTTTTTTTTTTTTCCAACTTTGTTTATTGAACATTTTTAACATTAACAACCAAACACAGTGCAATGTATTGAATAATACCATTATAGATATGACAGCAGAGGACACATCTGAATGTCAACGCCCCCCCCACCCCCACCCATCCCCCCCACCGGCCAAACAACCCAAAATAAAAATTTAAATAAAACAGATAAATAAAAAATTAAAATAGTTATTTATTTTAAGCTAATAAAATTTATAGTAGTAAATAAATATAAATAATAAATAATATATATATATATATATATATATATATATAGTAAATAAATATTAATAATTATTAATAAATTAATTAATTAGTTATCAATTATTAGTTATTATTAAAAAAATAAATAACTGATTTAAAAATAAATTAAAAAGTAAGAGGTAGGGATGCGAAAGAAGAAAAGGAGCCCATAGAGGTGAAAAACATGGGATAGGAAGAAAAAAAAAAAAAGGAAAGAAGGAATAGAGAGAAAGAATTATTTTCTATACTTTAGACATCCTCCAGATCCTGAGGAAGAGTTAAAGCAGCGGTGTCCAGACATTTTTCATCAAGGGCCACGTATCTAAACACAGACGAAGCAGAGGCACGATCGAGGGCCACAGACTGACGCTCAGTACAGGGAATAATTGAAATTTGTGCATGTTTAACACATTAGAACGAAGCATCAGACTTTCTTCATGCTAAAATCCTTAAAACCACAAACTAAATATTAAATATTTGCTTTATCAAGATAGATTTAAAAAAAAACTTGCAATCAAAAGTTTATTTTTCAGGGTAAGGTAATTTGGGCCAATTCACCTGGAAGTCAGAGGGCCAAGAAAAATTTGTCTGAGGGCCGCATTTGGCCCCCGAGCCATAGTTTGGACTTGCCTGAGTTAAAGAGTCAATGTGATGTAAAAAGGGTCCCAGGCAGCATGGAATAATTTAACTGAGCCTCTGAGTGAGAAGAACCTCAGTTTTTCAAGTTTAAGATTGTACAGCACTTCACAAACCCAGTGAAGACGAGTCGGGGGAAAAGGGGAAGTTTCCAATTAAGTAAAATCAGCCTTCGGGCCAGCGAGGTGGTAAATGCTACGGCCCGTTTCATCGCATTGGGCACATTTGAAACAGGGGAGGCACCAAAAATCGCAGAGATTGGGTTAGGAGCGCGCAGTCATTTATTTATGGAGTTAGAGGTTTAACCCTCTCCAGGCAGACGTTGCAGATTTGCAACAGCTAAATTCCAATTACCTACTTATTCCACATCCATAGTTTATGAGCTTTTTTTACTCAAGAGCCTTTTCTCCATCCATGCCGATAAACGTGGACGATGCAGACTGTGCAAGAATGACTCCACGCAAACAACCTGCCAGAAGTGCAAAATACTTTTTTCGTTTACAAAGGATAAAAAAGTCAGGATTGTATATTACTGCCCCATATTATAATTTTCCCCAAATATCAGATTTTTCCTGATACTAAAAATTAATTTGAGCCTGAGAGGTTTAAGAGCGCGTCTAATAGCCCGGAAAATACGGTACTTGGGTGGGAGACTAGTGGGAAAATCAGGAGCCAATTGTTGTTGTGTCCTTAGGCAAGACACTTCACCCACAGTGCCTAGTATGAAAGTGGTGTGTGTGTTTACCACCACCGGGTCTGGAGTGAATGAATAATGCTCTGTAAAGTGTCCAAAAAAGCGCTGTATAAACCTGATGCATTATTATTATTATTATTATTAAATGAAATATTCTCAAATAAGCAGCAAATGTATGAACT
The DNA here is from genome assembly GCF_026225935.1 of Boleophthalmus pectinirostris. Classification (NCBI taxonomy): domain Eukaryota; kingdom Metazoa; phylum Chordata; class Actinopteri; order Gobiiformes; family Gobiidae; genus Boleophthalmus; species Boleophthalmus pectinirostris. Next base: position 2,999,757 of record NW_026571153.1, on the reverse strand, counting down.
ATTATAAAAAATAAATTCCTTGTAAACAGTAAACAAAACGTTTCAGAAAGTAAAGTTCAGCACGAACAGTTTCAACATGAACTTTTACTCAATCTTCAGATTTTTGGCCAGAAAAAACAACTTGTGTGGAGTGTCGTAGTGAGAGCAGATCTGCTGAAGTCACAACGTCCCCAGTGTTTGGAAAATACCACTGGGGCGATTCCGTGCCAACGAAAGGCGAGAATGAATCTAAATATAAAACCGCTGCAGGAAACACTGCCCCAAACACGGACAGATTTCCCCCGTGGATATTAAAGAGTCGAGCCTCTGTGTAGCTGCACGTCGTGGTGGAATGTAAACACACAAACTGCACAAACTCACTCGTGCGCCGTGGAAACAGGCCAATGTTCAGGAAGAAAATGATGAAGCACAGAGGCCACTGAAAACAATACAACTGGGCCCAGTCAAGCAGAAGTAAACAAGCAAGGCCAAAAGTACAAGTTAATTCATCTGATATAAAACTGTATTGAACAGATACATATGTACTCTAGTTTATGAAACTGTTGACCTTTTTTCTGTTCCATTTTTGGTTCTAAAGTTCCATATGTTTTAAACAGACCATGTATGAAACATGGAACAAAAATTATTTCCCAAATTTCAAAGACCCAAAAATCATGTAAATAAATGGATGTATTTCATCATATCTTGTGTTATTCCATCTTTGAACTGTTGATGAAGGATACAGGATTTAAAAAAAAAAATTATTTAAAATGATAAAAATGTTCTTGGAAGGACTGACATATTTTATAGAAATTGTTTCTTTCATTTTGAAGTAATATTAAAGTTTTCAGAAGAAAAAAGCGACAAATGATGTAAAATCCTGCACCTTCTACTTGTTTGTACAATTTTCCCTCTGTTACTTTTCCCTCCGTTACCATGACCTTTCTTAATTAAAAATCTCATGAGTCAAAAAATAAGAGCGGCAGCGGAAGGGGCGGCAGTAGCTCAGTTGGTGGAGCATTCGCCCACTGATCTGAAGGTTGGTGGTTCAAATCCAGCTCTCAACATAAACCATCACAGGTTGAGTGTTCAGATCCACTGACCCACAGGTTGGCTGGTCTGGTGTGATTCCAGCTCCCACAGATGAATGCTGCTGTTGTGTCCTTTGGCAAGACACCTTGCCCACAGTGTCTGTGTGCACTGGTGTGTGAGTGGTTCCTTGTTGTAAAGCGCTTTGAGCCTTGAAAGTGGAAAAGCACTCTAGAAAAAAAAAAAGTAAGAGGTTTTTCAACCCTAATCTTGTACCATATGGTAGAAAACTATATGAAGCAAATATTCAAACCAGTTTGTTAAGGATTTGTAAGTGAGAACCAAGAGTTTTCACTGTTTGGATTTATTGCCCAAAAAGTGCTGCATATTTCATTCCCTCCATTACCGACATGAGTTTTTAAATTTTTTGTCAACAACTTGAAAGAATATCACAGGTTTAACTTGACCCTGTTGGAGTGTAACTCTTTCCTACATTCTGATACTTTACTTATTTCAATAGTTCCTCTAGTTTCTGAATAAGAGACATTTGAATGTCAAAAATCTGACCCTGTTTCCCTCCGTTACCACTTGACCGAACCCAACACCAACTTGATTTCAGATCTTATTCTACTTCCATGGCCAAAACTCTGCTAATGTACACAGAGATTATTAGTTGACAAATAAAAATATAAGAAAACAGGTTTATTATGTTGAAATCCTGTGTGTATAAATTGTGCAAAACTGTTTTTCTTTATAAATTCCTTCTTGGTCGGTGTAAAACTATATTATATTTACAACACATGTTATTCCATCAGTAAAAGTAAAAAGAGAATCTTACTCTAGTGTCATTTTTCTTTTTGTCACAGGGTTTTTTCGAGGAGGAGGACGGTAAAGAATACATTTACAAAGAGCCAAAGCTGACGGGTTTGTCCGAGATCTCCCAGAGGCTCCTGACGCTCTACGGAGAAAAGTTTGGGCCTGAAAACGTCAAGATCATTCAGGACTCGAATAAGGTACGAAAATCAAACAACAAAACAGCCGGAGTTTAGAGACATTTAATACATTTTAGTCAAGAGGATAGTAATAAAGCAAAATACAATAAAAATAACATTCAAAAGGAGCATAAAAACAAGAAATGATCTAAAAAATTAAATAAATTAGAATAAATAAACTGATAAAATAGAATACAAATAAATAAAGAATAAATCAAAGGAAGGCCACTCGATAAAAATGTTTTTTAGCTCAGACAACACGATTTTGAGACAATCAAAGCCACGTTTTTTACTCCTAAATTGCAAAAAAAACTGCTCCTAAAGCCAAATTTTAAGGGTGAAGTTTAGTTCCACGTCGACTCTGCCGCCGTCGCCTTTTTCGTCGTCGTTTTTAAATGATTGGTTCTGTGTCGAGGTCAATGCTCAGCAAAATAATTCACCGCCACAAAGCGAGGAGACGAGGATTTAAATCTAGTGTTCGTGTAAAGTTTAACATGAACCATCTCCAACGCCAGGACTAAACCGGGACCAAATCGGGACTAAACTGGGACTAAACCGAGAGTAAAGTGGGACTAAACTAGGACTAATCCTGGACTAAACCTGGAACTATACTGGAAGTAAACTGGGACTAAACAGAGAGTAAACTGGGACTAAAGTCGGACTAAACTGAGAGTAAACCAGGACTAAACTGGGACTAAACTGGGCCCAAACTGGGAGTAAAACTGTAAACTGGGACCAAATCGGGAGTAAACTGGGACTAAACTAGGAGTGAACCGGGACTAAAACAGGACTAAACTAGGACTAAACTAGGAGAAAACTGGGACTAAATAAACCGAGAGTAAACTGGGATCAAACCGGGACTAAACTGAGAGTAAACTGAGACTAAAGCAGAAATAAACCAGGACTAAACCAGAAATAAACCAGGACTAAATCAGGACTAAACCAGAAATAAACCGAGACTAAACCAGGACTAAACTGGGACTAAAACAGTAAAGCGGGACTAAAACAGGACTAAAATCAGGTCTAAACCAGGTCTAAACCAGGACTAAACCAGGAATAAACCAGGACTAAACCAGGTCTAAACCAGGACTAAACCAGGACTAAACTGGGGTAATGTGTTGATTTGTGTTGAAACCAGAGAAACAAGATCAAGATCACGATGTAATGAGGAAGAGTTCAATAAAATAAAAACTATGTCGGAATGTTTTCTAATAATAATAACAAAAACATACCACACTAAAATAAAAACATGTCACGTCCTCCTGTGACCTCGGCGATTCTCTTCAGACGTCGGCTCAGAGTTCATCTTTGCACCGACTTTTATTCTCTTTAATCACACAAATACGTTTTAATTTTATTTTGAACACAGTTTCAGTGATTTTTAGTTTATTCTCGGTCACTTTCTGTCTGTTTCCTCAAACCAGCGACGGGATTTAATTACATTTACAATTGAACAGGAAACAAAACAGACAAAGAAAGACAAATAAAAACATGAATCACAAAAGAAAACGTTAAAAGAAAAGAGAGAAATTTAATAAAAGCCTTTCAGTCGTACAGAACTTTACTGTGTTTTAACTGCGTAGAAATGAAATACTGGTTTAAACCTGGTTTAGACCTGGTTTAGACCTGTTTTAGACCTGGTTTAGACCTGTTTTAGACCTGGTTTAGTCCCTGACTGGTCTTAGTCTTGACTCTGGGCACCAGCAGGAGATCAGTCCCTAAACCAGGTCTAAACTGGGACTAAACCAGGAATAAACTGAGACTTAACAAGGCCTAAACCAGGACTAAACCAGGTCTAATCCAGGAGTAAACTGAGTCTAAACCAGGAGTAAACCGGGACGAGGACTAAACCAGAACTAAACTAGGACAAACTAGAACTAAACTAAAACTGGGACTAAACCGGACTAAACAGGACTAAACCAGGAATATACAGGAGACTAAACTAGGACTAAACCAGGAGAAAAAGTCAGGACTAAACCAGGATAAACCAGGAGTAAAAACTAAACCAGGTAAAAGGTAAACAGGAAACAGACTAAAAGGACTAAACCAGGACTAGGACAGGAAACTCAGGACTTACTAAACCAGGACTAAACTAACAAGATAGATCACTGTAAGAGAGAAATTTAATAAAGCCTTTCAGTCGTACAGAACTTTACTGTGTTTTAACTGCGTAGAAATGAAATACTGGTTTAGTCCTGGTTTAGTCCCGGTTTAGTCCTGGTTTAGTCTTGACTCTGGGCACCAGCAGGAGATCGGTCTAAACCGGGACTAAACCAGGTCTAAACGGACTAAACCAGGTCTAAACCAGGAGTAAACCAGGACTAAACCAGGATCAAACTAGGACTAAACTAGGACTAATCTGGGACTAAACTAGGACTAAACTGGGACTAAACCAGGAGTAAACCAGGACTAAACCAGGACTAAAGCAGGACTAAACCAGGACTAAACTGGGAGTAAACCTGGACTAAACCAGGACTAAACTAGGACTAAACTGGGACTAAAACGGGACTAAACCAGGACTAAACTAGGACTAAACCAGGAATAAACCGGGACTAAACCGAGACTAAACCAGGACTAAAGCAGAACTAAACCAGGACTAAACTAGGAGTAAACCTGGACTAAACTGGGACTAAACCGAGACTAAACCAGGACTAAACCAGGAGTGAACTAGGACTAAACCAGGACTAAACTGGGACTAATCAAGGACTAAACCAGGACTAAATTGGGACTAAACGAGGAATAAACCAGGACTAAAACAGGCCTAAACTGGGACCAAACCAGGAGTAAACTGGGTCTAAAACAGTAAACTGGGAGTAAACTGGGATTAAACCGGGTCTAAACCAGGACTAAACCTGGACTAAACCAGGACTAAAAAGGGACAAATATGGGACTAAACCAGGAGTAAAGAAGGAGGCCGATCTCTGAGTCATCAGAGTCCAAAACAGTTCTCATGGCACTAACATTTTATTCATTTTTATTGGGCTAAAATTTGGATTAAACTTGGAAAAGAAAATCTAGATGATTTGGAAAAGAAAATCCACATGAAAACTTTTGTATTTGTTCTCAAATCACTTTCCTTCATGTTTTTTTAAGTAGAGCTTTACTTGTTTACAAAATGATCTCATATAATCCACTTTAAATCCAGTCTTAATCTTTAACAAAATCCACAAACTTAAACGACGAAACACTGATTTATCTCTTTTTTTTTCTTCTCCCTCAGGTCAACCCCAAAGACCTGGACCCGAAGTTCGCGTACGTGCAGGTGACGTTCGTGAAGCCGTACTTCGAGGAGAAGGAGGCTCCGGAGAAGAAGACGGACTTTGAAAAATGTCACAATATAAACCGTTTTGTGTTCGAGTCGCCGTACACGCTGTCGGGGAAGAAGCACGGAGGAGTGGAGGAGCAGTGCAAGAAGAGGATCATACTCACAAGTACGGACACTTACTTACTTAGTTAGTCTGGGAGGTGGGTAGGTAGTTAGGTAGTTAGTTAGTTTGTCTGTTAGTTACGTAGTTAGTTAGGTAGGTAGGAAGTTAGTTATGTAGTTTGTTAGGTTAGTTAGTTAGTTAGTTAGTTAGTTAGTTAGGTAGTTAGTTAGTTAGTTAGTTAGTTAGTTAGTTAGTTAGTTAGTTAGTTAGTTAGTTAGTTAGTTAGTTAGTTAGTTAGTTAGTTAGTTAGTTAGTTAGTTAGTTAGTTAGTTAGTTAGTTAGTTAGTTTTTTAGTTAGTTAGTTAGTTAGTTAGTAGTTAGTTAGTTAGTTAGTTAGTTAGTTAGTTAGTTAGTTAGTTAGTTTTAGTTAGTTTGTTAGTTAGTTAGTTGTTAGTTAGTTAGTTAGTTAGTTAGTTTAGTTAGGTTAGTTAGTTTAGTTAGTTTGTTAGTTAGTTAGTTAGTAGTTAGTTTGTTAGTTTAGTTAGTTAGTTAGTTAGTTAGTTAGTTAGTTAGTTAGTTAGTTAGTTTGTTAGGTAGTTAGTTTGATAGTTAGTTTGTTAGTTAGTTAGTTAGTTAGTTAGTTAGTTAGTTATGTAGTTAGTTAGTTAGTTTAGTTAGTTATAGTTAGTTTGTTAGGTTAGTTAGTTTAGTTAGTTAGTTAGTTTAGTTAGTTTGTTAGTTGTAGTTAGTTTGATAGTTAGTTAGTTAGTTAGTTAGTTAGTTAGTTAGTAGTTATAGTTAGTTTGTTAGTAGTTAGTTAGTTATAGTTAGTTTTAGTTAGGTAGTTGTTATGTTAGTTTAGTTAGTAGTTAGTTAGTTAGTTAGTTAGTTAGTTAGTTAGTTATGTAGTTAGTTAGGTAGTTAGTTAGTTAGTTTTTTTGTTTGTTAGTTAGTTTGTTATGCAGTTAGTTGACCGGACCCATTAATACTGTAGCTTGTAGACACTAAACAAAACTAAACATTACAGAATGGGTCATAAAAATAATCCAATAACAATAATAAATATAGCCGCAAGCGGCGATGATCGGCCCTCGCTCGAGCGAGGGCTACGCTCGAGCCCACGCCACACCGCATCCCGGCCACGCAGAGCCCTGCACATGCCGTGCCCCACGAATGCACCTTACCCCTTGATCTAACTCGTAAATTCACACTAACCCCTTTACACGAACCCCAAACCCTACCTGAACTCCTACCTGTAGCCCTAACCCTAGGCCTAAAATTAATCCTAGCCCTAACCCAAACCCAAAACCGAACCCTAGCCCTAACCTGAATTCCAAACCCTAGCCTTACCCCGAACCTAACCCTGACCCCTAATCTTAACCGAACCCTATCCCTTTTTCCTCAATTTCTGTATGTGTTGAGATTTTTTTAAATCCAAGATGGCGGACTTCTGTTTTGGCAGGGGGGCGTGGTCACAATATACTTTTTTGTTCCTATTCCCATGACGCATCTGTGCACCAAATTTGGTTTGAGTACATCAAAGTTTTCGTTGTGACGTCCCATTAGCGAGGACTGAGTTTTGACCTGTTCCCATGGCAACACGATGGGAGATGGAGTGTAGGCGTCATTGACTTTTTTCATCAAGACCATGTCACGAACGTCTGTACTAAATTTTGTATGTCTACAAAAAAGTTAAACTTTATTGTTCCATACAATCTCCCTAGGGGGCGCTATTGCACCCATTTCAGATTTTCTTATATGAATCTATTCAGGGTCGGGGTGTCAACCAACGATTAAAGTTTGAGTTAAATCAGCCACAGTTTGTGCGAATTATCACTTGTCGAAGTTTGATGGCGAGCCGCAAAAACGAACGCGAAATTTGCACCGTTGCCATGACAACACCGTTTGACCTTTTAAAAAGCTTTTAACAACTTTTAATGTCGCACTTGTCTAGATGATACAGAATGATTCTGGTGAGTCTGGGTCAAACGCCCGAGGACGAGTTCGTTCAAATGCGAGGACAGGACATTGCGACCTCGGCGCCGAGTCGCACAATCAGTTCAATATGGCCGAGCGTTGCGCTCGTCATTGACCTCTTCAATTACTCACATACCCAATGCACGTTTTTGGCGTTTACGAGAGTTAACGATTACAGTTGGCACTGGGCAATGTCAGTCTGTATTATTGGAGGCCATGAGTGTCACTATCGAGTGGCACTGAGTGTTTGATAAGGGGAGAGAGCTTCGCGCTCTGTTTTCGCGGGTGCACTTGACATTCGCGTGCATGAGGTCAAGTGCGCCCTACGTTTTGAGTGAACAATAACAATTAGGCCGTTGTGGCGGCCCACTGACATGTGAGTGTGAGTGTGTGTTGCATGCCTTCCCGCGTCACACTGCTGAACAATAACAATAGGCCCTACGCCCCCATGGCGCTCGGGCCTAATAATAATAATAATCATTTTCATATTTGGGTTTGGTTGCACTGTTCTTACAATTGTTTTCCAAAACCAGTTCTAAGCAGAGCACAACAGCAAAGTCCAATTATGGAAGTAACATTGTGTCCTGAACATTAGACGATGTCAGTGAGGTTCAAATGATCCTTCATCCTTAAGGAATGTTTATCTGTCTGAGGTCTAAATGTGTTTCACTTCATTTGTGTGTTTATTTTGGGCAGTAAACAATTTACGTTCTTCTCCACCGGAACAGAGTGTTGTCCGTATGACATTAACGCGATCGCAACGGAAATAACAACAACACAAAATTGGCCCAAAAATGATTTAATCCCGCCGCCTCTTCTACTTTAAAATAATGAGCTTTCTTTTACATTTTTCAGGCATTTTATTCGATTTTTTAAAATTTGTTTTTATTTGGAGTTTGTGCCAAGAGAGAAACAATAATCATAAATCTCCATATCTCACGCACCATTGTATTCTGTGTGAAACTCTGGATCGGTTCCCTCCTGATGCGAGAATGCGCTTTCACTGGTTTCAGTTCATCTTTAAATGCATTTTTCTTTTCTGTCCATCTTACCTTCAGCGATACTTTGTTCCATTTTCATCGCAGTACTCTCTCAGACAGTTAGACCGTCCTTCCTTTGTAAAACCCGGGACCTCCAAAGTCATCGGACGAAGAGCGTTCAGAGTCAAAGCGCCATCAGACTGGAACGATTTGCCAAACTCTCTGTGCTCCACATCATCACTCCATATTTTTAAGAAAGACTTAGGCTGTGTTCAGACTGCAGCCTGAAGTGACCCAAATCCGATTTTTTGGCTTCTATGTTCCTGTATCTGATCTTTTAATGATGGTCTGAACCACACAGATCCGATTTTTTCAAATGTGACCCAGGACACTTGGATCTGTGCTCCTGAAACTGATACATATCTGATCTTTAACATGTGACTTCAGTGTGAACGGCCAAAGTGCATTCATCCACCTACACGTTATCAACAAGACACAAACGTCACTATTCTGCGCTGAAGTCGGCGAAAATTGTTAATGAACTCTGTGTCACTGAAGTGAAGCACATCACCACTCACCACTCTTGGCTCCGTCTCCACATCCACACAAACGTTCTGTCCCACAAAACACCACGACCAAAAACCTCGTCCTTCTCCTTCTCAACCTCCTCCTTAAAACAAGTAAGTTGTTCATGTTCTGGCTCCGGTACGAGAGGAACTTTAAAATCTCCAGGTGCTCGATGCTGCGTCCATGTTTGGACAACTTCTGTAAACACAGAGACGCTCGCTGCGGTTGACGTCGTCGTGTCTCCAGTGTCACATGTGGGACACTTTTGGGCCGTTTAATGTTCACACTGGAGTCACAGACAAAATGTGTCATGAATAAATTGTAATCTATTTATTTAAGATTGTGTTTTTAACATATTTAAGATTTATTTATTGTGATTTTAGACAAGTGTGTTGGATGATTTTAATTGGTTGTTTATGGAACAAACCATTCTGCACTGGAGCACTGTAACACTTTATTGTAACATTTTATCGTGTTTTTTATGTGTGTTTTGTGGATGAATGAAATGTGAAATGTGGAACCTGTCTCTTAAACAGTGTTGGGAGTAATGTATTATAAAAGTAATGTATTACAGTAATGCGTTGATTTTTGCTGTAACGCAGTAATGTAAGGCATTACAGGGGGAAAATTGTAATATTTTACTCGGTACAAATGTGAGTAACGTGCGTTACAATGCTTTTTTAACCTGGATTGAAGTGGTGGGTTTTTCTTCATAGAAATTCGCTAAAATCACCGTGAAATCAGCAGCGGTGAAACGCCGGAGACGCGGCCGGATAAACCTTCAGTTAACCACGGGCGAAAGGACCGACCCAGAACTCTACGCTGTTTAGACCTGGTTTAGACCTGGGTCACTTCTGGTTTAGACCTGGGTCACTTCTGGTTTAAACCTGGTTTAGACCTGGGTCACTTCTGGTTTAAACCTGGTTTAGACCTGGTTTAGACCTGGGTCACTTCTGGTTTAAACCTGGTTTAGACCTGGTTTAGACCTGGTTTAGACCTGGGTCACTTCTGGTTTAAACCTGGTTTAGACCTGGGTCACTTCTGGTTTAAACCTGGTTTAGACCTGGTTTAGACCTGGGTCACTTCTGGTTTAGACCTGGGTCACTTCTGGTTTAGACCTGGCTTACAGTCGTCCCTCGCTCTAACGCGATTCACTTTTCGCGGTCTCGCTGTTTCGCTGATTTTTAGAATTTTTTTTTTGTGCAATTTTGCATGCCTTTTGTTTTTAGTGTATGAACACGTGTTGTGTTCCTCCCACTGTGTCCTGATCGGCTGAGGGACTCCTGTCTCCTGAACAGTACAGAATATGTTCAGCTGCCAAATTTAAATACATGTTCAATCTGTATCAGTGTGATTCTGAAGTGCTGTATGTCTGCAAGTTTTGTCTCCGACAAAATCCACAACGTCGATGAAACGTTCTGCACCGACAAAGTCTCCTGCGCTCACACCCAAAAGACAGAGGACGATGCAAACCATCGCACAAAAAGTTGGACTTCTGGACACGTTGAAGGAAGGTAGAAGTTACGCGCTGTAACAGAGTCTTGCACCGGGTGTTGTACCCGCAAATAGTTGCTGAAATCAGGACCGTGAGCCCGAGCAGCAGGGTCCATAAAGAGCGATCGGGCGACAGCCGCTCTTACCTCCGTGAGGTACAGAGCCGCTCCTTTCTCCTGCGTCACCTTCGAGCCCGTCCCCACAGTGAGTCCTGTTTTAGTCCTAGTTCACTTCTGGTTTAGTCCTCCTCTTCAGTCCTGGAATCAGTCTGAGGTTAGTCCTGTTATAGTCCTGGTTTAGTCCTGGTTCAGCTCTGGTTTAGTCCTGGTTTAGACCTTGTTTAGTCCTGGTTCAGTCCATATACGGCTCAAAAGTTCAGCTTTTTCGCAGTTATTTTGGTGAGAGTAACTTAAAGTAATGCAATAGTAATGTAATGCCTTACATTTTAAATGCAGTAATATTGTAATGTAACGAATTACTTTGAAATGACAGTAATAAGTAATAAATAACACATTACAGTTTTAAAGTAACTTGCCCAACAGTGCTCTTAAATCTGCAAAGCAAATTTACCTACGGGTACGAATAAAGCAACCTAACCTAACCTAACCAGACAAGTCACATTTAACTGGAAATGTGAACGACCTCGAAAAAACATCGGATTTCACAAAAAAATCGGAATTGAGCGTTAAGCCCTGCAGCCTGAACGCAGCCTGAGAGACCAAGAAGTGTAACCAAGAGTGATTCACCAACACGACCTTTAAGTGACTCTTTACACACAAACCCTTTCACAATCCTGTTTTCTATTAATAACTGCACACTCCCCAAGTCTGTGTGCAGGTTCGATTGCACATTCCCCTGATCTTTGTGCAGTTTTGTTGCAACCCAGCTCTGCGAAGGACAAGGGGAAGTGACAAAAGAACCAACACGGAGAACGGAATAAATTAAATAATGTTTAATAAGGTTTAATTAACAGGGATGTAAAAGATAAATTCACAAAACGGACTAAAGTCTACAGAAAATAACCTAAACTAAGAAACAAAACAGGATTAACAAAAAAAAACGAGATTTGCGCCAAAAAACGAGCGATTAAACTAAAACACAAGTGTCCCAAAAGTTAAACCCCAAATAGAATCGAGTGACAAAGTAAAAAAGGCACAAAACAGAAATAAACTACTGTATTTTCTGGGCTATAGGTGGCGCTCTTAAGCCTCTAACTCCATCAAAAAACAGTGGTTTAGTCCTGTTTTAGACCCGGTTTAGTCCTGGTTTAGTCCTGGTTTAGTTTTGTTTTAGTCCTGGTTTAGTCCTAGTTTAGTCCTGTTTTAGTCTTGTTTTACTCCTGGTTTAGTCTTGTTTTAGTCCTAGTTTAGTCCTGTTGTAGTCCTGTTTTAGTCCTAGTTTTAGTCTTGTTTTAGTCCTAGTTTAGTCCTGTTTTAGTCCTGGTTTAGTCCTGTTTTAGTCCTAGTTTAGTCCTGTTTTAGTCTTGTTTTACTCCTGGTTTAGTCTTGTTTTAGTCTTGTTTTAGTCCTGGTTTAGTCTTGTTTCAGTCCTATTTTTAGTCCTGTTTTAGTCCTGGTTCAGTCCAGTTTTAGTCCTCTTTTAGTCCTGGTTCAGTCCTGTTTTAGTCCTGGTTTAGTCCTCTTTTAGTCCTCTGGTTTGGTCCAGTTTTGGTCCGGTTTTAGTTCTGGTACAGTCCTGTTTTAGTCCTGGTTCAGTCCTGGTACAGTCCTGGTACAGTCCTGGTACAGTCCTGGTTTAGTCCTGGTTTAGTCCTGGTTTAGTCCTGGTTTAGTCCTGGTTTAGTCCTCTGGTTTTAGTCCTGGTTTAGTCCTGGTTTAGTCCTGGTTCAGTCCTGGTTCAGTCCTGGTTTCCTGGTTTAGTCCTGGTTTAGTCCTGTTTTAGTCCTGTTTTAGTCCTGTTTTAGTCCTGTTTTAGTCCTGTTTTAGTCCTCTGGTTTAGTCCGGTTTTGGGTCTCTGGTTCAGTCCTGGTTCAGTCCTGGTTCAGTCCTGGTTTCAGTCCTGGTTCAGTCCTGTTTCAGTCTCTGGTTTAGTCCTGGTTTAGTCCTCTGGTTTAGTCCTCTGGTTTTAGTCCTCTGGTTTAGTCCTCTGGTTTAGTCCTCTGGTTTAGTCCGGTTTTGGTCTTGGTTCAGTCCTGGTTCGGTCCTGGTTTTCGGTCCTGTTTCGGTCCTGTTTCAGTCCTGTTTCAGTCTTGGTTCAGTCTGGTTTAGTCCTCTTTTAGTCCTGGTTCAGTCCTGTTTTAGTCCTGTTTTAGTCTTGTTTTAGTCCTGTTTTAGTTCCTTTTTAGTCCTGTTTTGGTCCTGTTTCGGTCCTGGTTTAGTCCTGGTTCAGTCTTGTTTTAGTCCTGTTTTAGTTCCTTTTTAGTCCTGTTTTGGTCCTGTTTCGGTCCTGGTTCAGTCCTGGTTCAGTCATAACATCAAATCTCATCTATCTTCTTTCTTTCTGTGTTTTTTCCCCAGCGGCGAGCACTTTCCCGTACGTGAAGAAGCGCGTGGAGGTGGTGGGCGAGAAGCAGGTGGACCTCAAACCCGTGGACGTGGCCATCGACGAGATGAAGGCTCGAACCGCCGAACTCACCAAACTCTGCTCCAGCCAGGAGGTCGACATGATCCAGCTCCAGCTCAAACTGCAGGGCTGCGTCTCCGTCCAGGTAACTTCCTCCAAACTCACTGCACAGAAGGCGACTTTTAAAATGTAATCCCCTACAGATTACAGATTACATCCCCCACAATGTAGTTTGTAACTGTAACGTCGGTTGACCGTGAGCGGCTTGGGGTTCAGTGAGCAAGGTAAAAAAACAAATCCAGACACAGACCGGTACTTGTGGTCCACAGTTTACTTTTGTTTTTTCAATGATTACAAAAGTGCAAGTGCAAAAAAGTGCAGGGTGCAAAAAACGGAGGCAGGCAGCAGTTTCCTCTCCAGCAGCAGAACGCAGACTGATGTTTGAAGGCGCCTTTTATGCCGGTCCTACTGATTGGATAAAACCACTATGCTAAAACAGGGATGGTTAAAATTATCATTAGCGTAAAACTAAAACCTAAACCTCCATAAAACAACCCAAAACCCAGATAACTATTAAAACCACCAACTATATACATAAAACCCTAAAACCATTACACCAATTAAATGTTAAAACCCATAAACCAATAAAACACCAAACCTAAAACCCCCGTACAAAATGTTACACGTGGTCCAGCCCGGAACCATAAAAGAGGGAGCTCGTTTCCCAGGGGGACTCTTTTCACACCTGGACAGAAGATAAAAAGGGGAGGTAAGTAAAAGCAGATCCACCGTTCATTAAAACACATAAAAATGCACTAAACACATCAACACTTAAAAACATTCTAAAACAGATATTGCACCATATTTATTGCACAAAGTCAATTTAAAATGTAATTTGTTATTGTCTCCCTTTTCCTCCAGGGACAAAACAACTTCCAATTAAAGTGCCACTGTGCCTCAGGAATAAAAAATGGTTAAAGGAAAGACAATAAATATTTTTTAAAAACCAATTGTGTGCAATTTATTTTGTGATGTGCAAATATGTTAAAAGTGCTGTGTGCAAGGAAAGTGCAGTGTTTTAAAGTGAAGGGTGAAGGTGCTAAGTGTGGTTCTGGGGTAACAAACCAGCCTGTTTGTTACAGTAACATAATCCATTAAAGTACTTAAAGTGAGTAACGTAATCTGAATACTTTGGATTACTTGATATTGTCGTGCTTTTTTAAAACGACACGAATGCACCAACCACATCCTGAAAATTAATGTTTGTTCTCTTCAAATTGTTTGTTGAGCCCAAGTCTCCATGAACAGACTTTTTTTTTTACTGTAGAAAAGCAAAGGAGAAGCAAAGACGAGGATCTGAACATGAGATGTTTTGTTTTATCTGATAAAAGAAAATAAGAAGCCCAGACTTTACTTAAACATATTAAAAATATTATTGATAGAGAAATTGATTTTTTATATGAGACACTGCTGCCTGAAATAATGTTCACCTACTGTTAGGTTTAGTCCTGGTTTAGTCCTGGTTTAGACCTGGTTTAGTCCTAGTTTAGTCCTGCTTTTAGACTTGGTTTAGACCTGGTTTAATCCTGGTTTAGTCCTGCTTTTAGACCTGGTTTAGACCTGGTTTAGTCCTGGTTTAGTCCTGGATTAGTCCTGGGTTAGACCTGGTTTAGACCTGGTTTAGTCCTAGTTTAGTCCTGGATTAGTCCTAGTTTAGCCTTTTAGACCTGGTTTAGACCTGGTTTAGTCCTGGTTTAGTCCTAGTTTAGTCCTGGTTTAGACCTGGTTTAGACCTGGTTTAGTCCTAGTTTAGTCCTGCTTTTAGACTTGGTTTAGACCTGGTTTAGTCCTGGATTAGTCCTAGTTTAGTCCTGGTTTAGACCTGGTTTAGACCTGGTTTAGTCCTAGTTTAGTCCTGCTTTTAGACTTGGTTTAGACCTGGTTTTAGTCCTGGTTTAGACCTGGTTTAGCCCAAAATGTGAAAACAGGAAAATCCCGCCGTGTAATCCATTTATTCCAACAAAGTAACTGTAATCCAATTACCACTCACTGAAACAGTAACTGTAACTGAATACAGTTACTCATCATTTATACTCTGATTACATAACTCCGGTACATGTAATCTGTTACTCCCCAACACTACGTACAGTGTAAAATTGCTCTAAATCACTTTTAATGCTCTGTCCAGGTGAACGCAGGTCCCATGGCGTACGCTCGAGTCTTCCTGGACGACACGAAGTCAGGTCACTCCGGGAACAAGAAGGTCAAAGAGCTCAAGGATATTTTCAGGTAATTCCTCTTATTCTTTTTTGCTTTCGTTTTCGTTTGTGTAAATTAAAGACACTGTACCTGATTTTTGCTGCCTTAAAACAAAACTACCGTATTTTTTGGACTATAAGACGCACTGGATTATAAGGCGTATTAAGCGAAACAAAACAGTCCAACTTTATTCAACTCATAAAAACATTGTTCAGTTGTAACTAAAACACAACGGACTCCAGGCATTCCAAAGAAGGAAAAAAAAAGTAAAAAATCGCACGAGGAAAAATATAGTTAAAAGGCCTTTATTTAAATGGCCAAAGCCGAAATGTTTCGACCTTAAAGGTTGTATGGAGGATTTTTTTTTTGTTACAAATTGTCAATGAAAGTTTAAAATATCATTACAGAGATGCAGCAGCCTTGTAATTATGATGACCAAAAAAAAAAAAAAAGAATGAAAATCCATCAACTGTGGACGCGTTGAGGCCAGATAAACATCAGCCAACAGAAAACGAGGCTCCCTCTTTATCTATTGGCCGTTAGGTTGTCAATCAAGCTCCCTACGTTTCGAGTGTAACTGACTTTAGAGGCTTTTTAAAACTGTAGCTTCCACGCATTTCACACAAAGTTTGTTGCGATGGCGGACGAGAATCAACGACCTGTTCGCCACAAAAGAAAGTCAGTTTTTGACGTCACTGAAAGAAGAAGAGAAGGAGAAAATGAACAAAGCCAAACTGAGGTGATTCTTGGAGATCTCTTCCAGCGAATGAAGCAGATAAAGAGTCTAAAAACTGACGTGTCGGTCGCTAAATTATTTCTAGTCAGGTCACTTCAACAGTGATTCTGAACGCGCACTGGCTGTAAACAAGTGTGATTTCTAGAGTAAAGAGGCGGGAGGAGATGTTTCCACTGAGGAAGGTGGTGTCACACATGCACAACATTTCAAAAAGAACTGTCGCTGTGTTTCTTTTCCCTTAAAAATCCTCTATACAACCTTTAACTGGTCTTCATCGGGGCTTAGTTGTTCAGTTGTAACACATAAAATCCAAACCAACAGGCGAGTTTCAGCTGACGTCATTGTTATTAAAAGCCCGCGTTGCTGCTGGGAAATATTTTGGTCGGAGGCAAGAAACACGATAGCGTCAAACACAGTGCGTAACCTCGCGTATTTATCCCCGATAATGGTAAATTCCTGCTGCATTATCGGACGCACAAATAGAAGCACGGAAGAAGGAAAATGTCTTTTTCGTATTCTGAGTGAAAAGAACCACTAACGGTGAATTAAACGACTTTCAAACATTCCGCAGAGCAAACGTAGAAGATCCTAACAAACCGTGGACTCCAACAAGTTCAACAACACATCGAGACTCTTGGAGGTTTTCATCTTTTCTGCTGTGAATGGCCCAGGAGTTTCCACCAAGTCATTGTGGATATCGCCCAAGTGAATATTTGTCCAGGTAGTTGGTGATTCTGACCAGAAATTTGGTTTTGTCCACCTTTTGTCGGGGTTGAAAAGGGTGATTTGGCGTTCGTCGATGCTTATGACTAGGGATGGGCATGATTAATCGATTAATCGATAGTTGATCATTAAGAATTTCATCGATTACGTTCATTTTAATGGACAAACTGAATGTAGGTTGTTGTGTGTCGTGACCAAACAGGTGTGTACATGTGTCTCTGCATCAGAAGGAGCGAGACACAAACAGTGGGTCAGTCTGTAACGAACCGAAGCACAAATGTGGATTTAACGATGATTTGTACAAGAAATTCCACACTTTCCGTTGCGTTGGGACAAGTGTGAGTCCATGTGCACAGTGGATAAAGCAGCACATATGTTTCTGTGTCCAGTGGGAAAAAGTTTTACCAGGTGAGAGTCGCTCAATGTGGATGACGAGGCCCCGCCCCCTCCCCCCGTACGCTGTCCTGGTTTTGACAAACACAAATCTGGTCACACTGACCTGTATTCACCTGAGTCATGTCTTTTAATCCGACAGAAGTTGAAACCACATCAGCGACACAAGAGCTGGAGTTTTATCTTCTCTTAGTTTATGCAAATTAGTGATGTGGTTTTAAGTTTTGTTTCTGTGAGATTTGAACAAAACTGAATTAAACACATTATAATGTCAAACAGCTGATGTGGATCTAGAGTCGTTATGTTTTATATGTCGTAAAGTTGAATTTATTTATGCAGATTAGTGCAGATAGTAATAATAATGATGATCATTTTAATAATATGAAAACGTTAATCGATAATTGATCGTAAATTCTCCGACGATCGATTAAGAAAATTTCATCGAATGCCCGTCCCTGCTTATGACCAATTTCTGGTCAAATGGTCTTGGGTCGTCTGCCGTTAGAGTGGATCAATAACCGGGATCAATATCCTTTACGTGCTTTCTCGCTCCGTCCGTCATTTTGAATTAGTGTTTCTTGCCGCCGACCAAAATAATTCCCAGCAGAAACTCACCTGTACACTCACTTTTTCAGTTCATTCGTCTTCCACAAATCCATCAAACTCTTCATCTTCAGTGTCTGAGTTTCACAGTTTGGGCGATTTCGGCATCGAGCCCAGATCCCGTCCATCCATTTTCTTCCACTTATCTGGGGTCAGGTCCCGGGGCATCAGTCTAAGCAGGGACTCACAGACTTCCTTCATCCCAGACACTAGAGCCCGACCGATTATAGGTTGGCCGATATTATCGGCTGATATGGGCAACTTTAGGCATATCGGCTATCGGCCGATATGCTCGCTGATATGGGGCCGATATTTCACGTGGGCATGTTATACCTCGTTATAAAGCTTAGACTCTCTACATTCTGTTCATTTAATCCAATTTACAGACAGATAAATGTCCTAATATGTGGCTCCACATCAGTATTTATCTACGGAGTCATTTGTCTGTGTGTCCGTACTGTCCCTGAACACACCACAGAGTCGCGTCACTCACGTGTGTTTGTTTACACCTGCAGACACAGATCCAAACACTGAGATTATTTTTCTTTTTACGGACAATCGGTTTGAGTCTGGATTAAAAGGACATTTATTAGTGCAGATTTGTGATGTGGGAGGAGCCTGTGTGAGGCGGTGAGTGTTGGAAATATGTCGACTCTGAAGCTAGTTTTTTGTCATTTGTTATGGGTTAGCTGCTGTAGCTCCCGCACATAAACAGACTGTTTTCTATTGGTCTGTTCTAAAGTGACTATATTGGCCGTATATTTGCTACTGGACCTGCACTGATATGTAAATGAGCTGTGAACAGACGTGTGAATTATGACATTTGCGCATATAATTAATTACCTGCGGCGCGCACGTATTTACGGCTAAAGAATAATAGCGCTATTTTCTTTACTAGTTATGGGTCCGTCGCAAACGAAATGACTCTTAGAATCCGGCTCTTTTGAAGGGAACGACGGGAGCCTGATCCTTATTGGGAGCCGTGTTTTCTCTTTCTCTCACTTTTTTTCTCTTCACGCCGCGTACAGACTCGTGGTTTGACAGCGGCAGCGGCTAAAAACGAAACTTTGAGAAATTTGCGTGTACGTAGGATTAAAGAAAATTAAAAAAAAAAAAAAACGAGCATATTCTGACTGTAGTTTAGCATAAAATAAATAAGTCCCGGTTTAGTCCTTTTTCAGTCCTGGTTTAGACCTGGTTCAGTCCTGATTCAGTCCTGCTTTAGTCCTGCTTGCAACAAAACAATCTGAAGAGCCACTTGGGAGACAAAAGAACCAGCAGCTTTTAGTGAGCCGAGCCAAATGAGCCGGTTCTCTAAAAAGAACTGGAAAAACCATCACTAGTGTCTAGAATGTGATGCAAAAATGCCATTAGTTTGACCTACTGTCTGTAAATATGATGTAAAGAGGCAGAATAACAATAAATGTTGCCTAAATAAACCCAATTTAAAATCCACCAGAGCCAAACCTGAGTTTTTTTAAACAATTCAAGATTTAAAGTGAATTTTTACATCACTAAATATATCGGCGATTATATCTGCAGCTCCAACTCCCGTTATATCGGTTTCATATCGGCCACAGCAAAATCCATATCGGTCGGGCTGTAGTCCACAGTATGGCGTTAAACCTTTCTTTTTTTGTTTTTGTTGTTCTTCCGTTCCAGGCGTTTCGTGGAGGCCTGCAGCGTGGCCCTGGACATCAACGAGCGTCTGATCAAAGAGGATCAGTTCGAGTATCACGAGGGCCTCAAGTCCAACTTCAAAGAGATGGTGAAAGAGCTGTCGGAGATCATCCACGAGCAGGTAACGGATCAAAACACAGACCTGGTTTAGACCTGGTTTAGACCTGGTTTAGACCTGGTTTAGTCTGGTTTAGACCTGGTTTAGACCTGGTTTAGACCTGGTTTAGTCCTAGTTTTAGTCCTGTTTTAGACCTGTTTTAGTCCTGGTTTAGACCTGATTTAGACCTGGTTTAGACCTGGTTTAGACCTGGTTTAGACCTGATTTAGACCTGTTTTAGTCCTGGTTTAGTCCTGGTTTAGACCTGGTTTAGTCCTGGTTTAGTCCTGGTTTAGACCTGTTTAGTCCTGGTTTAGTCCTGGTTTAGACTTGGTTTAGACCTGATTTAGACCTGGTTTAGTCCTAGTTTAGTCCTGATTTTAGACCTGGTTTAGTCCTGGTTTAGACCTGGTTTAGACTGGTTTAGACCTGATTTAGACCTGTTTTAGACCTGGTTTAGACCTGGTTTAGACCTGTTTTAGTCCTGGTTTAGTCCTGGTTTAGACCTGATTTAGACCTGGTTTAGACCTGGTTTAGACCTGGTTTAGACCTGGTTTAGACCTGGTTTAGACCTGGTTTAGACCTGGTTTAGACCTGGTTTAGACCTGGTTTAGACCTGGTTTAGACCTGGTTTAGACCTGGTTTAGACCTGGTTTAGACCTGGTTTAGTCCTGGTTTAGACACACTTCTGTCTGTGTTTTCTCTTTTACTACATCTTCTTCATCTTTGTCTGCTTGTTTTTAACCATTTAACCGTTTTTTTTAACCTTTATACTAACGAGTTTTGTTCTGAAACCGTTACCGATACTTGGTCTTGATGTACTCGCCGATATCGATACCAGTCCAATACCACAGTTTTTTGCAACGGTAAATAATTTCCAATTTCGTGCAGGCGACTTTTAACGTCACTGAACATCAGCAGGACTAAACCAGGTCTAAACCAGGTCTAAACCAGGTCTAAACCAGGACTAAACCAGGTCTAAAGCAGGACCAAACCAGGTCTAAACCAGGACTAAACCAGGTCTAAACCAGGACTAAACCAGGACTAAACCAGGTCTAAACCAGGTCTAAACCAGGTCTAAAGCAGGACCAAACCAGGTCTAAACTAGGACTAAACCAGGACTAAAGCAGGACTAAAGCAGGTCTAAACCAGGACTAAACCAGAACTAAACCAGAACTAAACCAGGACTAAACCAGGACTAAACCAGGACTAAACCAGAACTAAACCAGGACTAAAGCGGGTCTAAACCAGGTCTAAACCAGGTCTAAACTAGGACTAAACCAGACTAAACCAGGACTAAAGCAGGACTAAACCAGGACTAAACCAGGACTAAACCAGGACTAAACCAGAACTAAACCAGGTCTAAAACCAGGACTAAACCAGGACTAAACCAGAACTAAACCAGAACTAAACGAGGTCTAAACCAGGTCTAAACCAGGTCTAAAGCAGGACCCAAACCAGGTCTAAACTAGGACTAAACTAGGACTAATCCAGGTCTAAACCAGGAACTAAACCAGGACTAAACCAGAACTAAACCAGGTCTAAACCAGGACTAAACCAGGTCTAAACCAGGTCTAAAGCAGGACCAAACCAGGTCTAAACTAGGACTAAACTAGGACTAAACCAGGACTAAACTAGGACTAAACCAGGACTAAACTAGGACTAAACCAGGACTAAACCAGGACTGAACCAGGACTAAAGCAGGACTGAACCAGGTCTAAACCAGGACTAATCTTGGACTTGAGAGAGAGAGAACCAATTCGGGCCTGTGCCGATACTCAGTTCCGGTTAGTCCTGTTTTAGTTCTTGTTCAGTCCTGCTTCAGTCCTAGTACAGTCCTGGTTTAGTCCTGGTTTAGACCTGTTTTAGACCTGTTTTAGACCTGGTTTAGACCTGGTTTAGACCTGTTTTAGTCCTAGTTTCTTTCATTTAGACTAACACCACTCAGTTTTATCACAGAACAAGAGCAATAAATAAATCCACTGAAAGGTTAAAATCTCTAAACAAAATCTACGGAATAAATTTGATTTTGAGAACCAAGTGTAAAGAGTCGAGTCGAGTCGAGTCGAGTCGAGTGTCAAATATAGAAGATGATATAATTTAATAATGGTTCTGGTCATTACGGAGGAGGAGGAGGAAGAGGATGATTATTGTGAAGTGGAAATGCAACAAAAATGTAAAATTGCATTAGACGTTGATCGGGAAATGACTCTGATGTTTGTTTATATCATCATTATCCTCCACATTTACCAGATTAAACTGAACACGTCCTCCCACTGCTCCAGCTCCTCTCATCCCAATCTTTAGACCTGGTTTAGACCTGGTTTAGTCCTGGTTTAGACCTGGTTTAGACCTGGTTTAGACCTGGTTTAGACCTGGTTTAGACCTGGTTTAGGCCTGGTTTAGACCTGGTTTAGACCTGGTTTAGTCCTGGTTTAGACCCTGGTTTAGACCTGTTTAGACCTGGTTTAGACCTGGTTTTAGCCTGGTTTCCTAGTTTAGACCAGGTTTAGACCTGGTTTAGACCTGTTTTAGACCTGTTTAGACCAGGTTTAGACCTGGTTTAGACCTGATTTAGACCTGGTTTAAGTCCTTGGTTTATACCTGGTTTAGACCTGGTTTAGTCCTAGTTTAGTCCTGATTTAGACCTGTTTTACTGTTTTAGTTCTGGTTTAGACCTGGTTTAGTCCTGTTTTAGACCTGGTTTAATCCTGGTTTTAGTTTCTGGTTTAGACCTGGTTTAGACCTGGTTTAGTCCTGGTTTAGTCCTGTTTTAGACCTTACCTGGTTTACCTGGTTTAGACCTGGTTTAGACCTGGTTTAGACCTGTTTTAGTCCTGGTTTAGACCTGTTTTTAGTCCTGGTTTAGTTTAGACCTGGTTTAGACCTGGTTTAGTCCTGGTTTAGACCTGGTTTTAGACCTGGTTTAGACCTGGTTTAGTCCTGGTTTAGACCTTTTAGACCTGATTTAGTCCTGGTTTAGACCTGGTTTAGTCCTGGTTTAGACCTGGTTTAGACCTGGTTTAGACCTGGTTTAGACCTGTTTTAGTCCTGGTTTGGTTTAGACCTGGTTTAGACCTGGTTTAGACCTGTTTTAGACCTGGTTTAGACCTGTTTTAGACCTGGTTTAGACCTGGTTTAGACCTGGTTTAGACCTGTTTTAGACCTGGTTTAGACCTGTTTTAGTCCTGGTTTAGACCTGGTTTAGACCTGGTTTTAGACCTGTTTAGACCTGGTTTAGACCTGGTTTAGACCTGGTTTAGTCCTGGTTTAGACCTGTTTTAGACCTGGTTTAGACCTGTTTTAGTCCTGGTTTAGACCTGGTTTAGACCTGGTTTAGACCTGGTTTAGACCTGTTTTAGACCTGGTTTAGACCTGGTTTAGACCTGTTTTAGACCTGGTTTAGACCTGTTTAGACCTGGTTTAGACCTGGTTTAGTCCTGGTTTAGACCTGGTTTAGACCTGTTTTAGTCCTGGTTTAGACCTGGTTTAGTCCTGGTTTAGACCTGGTTTAGTCCTGGTTTAGACCTGTTTTAGTCCTGGTTTAGTCCTGGTTTAGACCTGGTTTAGACCTGGTTTAGACCTGTTTTAGACCTGGTTTAGACCTGATTTAGTCCTGGTTTGGACCTGGTTTAGTCCTGGTTTGGACCTGGTTTAGTCCTGGTTTAATCCTGGTTTAGTCCTGGTTTAGACCTGGTTTAGACCTGTTTAGTCCTGGTTTAGTTTAGTCCTGGTTTAGTCCTGTTTAGACCTGGTTTAGACCTGGTTTAGTCCTGGTTTAGATCTGGTTTAGTCCTGGTTTAGACCTGGTTTAGACCTGGTTTAGACCTGGTTTAGACCTGGTTTAGTCCAGGTCCAGACCAATTTGAAACATATAGAAAAAAAAAAAAAAATCAAAAAATTCAGAATAAAAACGTTCAAAGTGGTGTTTAAAATTCCAAACCCAATGAAACTATCTTCTTGTCGTTTCCTCTCGTGTTTAAACTCTTGGTGTTAAACTCTTGGTGTTTAAACTTGGTGTTTTAAACTCTGGTGTTTCTTCTGGTGTTTAAACTCTTGGTGTTAAACTCTTGTGTTAAACTCTTGGTGTTTTAAACTCTTGGTGTTTAAACTCTTGGTGTTTAAACTCTTGGTGTTTAAACTCTTGGTGTTTAAACTCTTGGTGTTAAACTCTTGGTGTTAAACTCTTGGTGTTAAACTCTTGGTGTTTAAACTCTTGGTGTTTAAACTCTTGGTGTTAAACTCTTGTTTAAACTCTTGGTGTTTAAACTCTTGGTGTTTAACTCTGGTGTTAAACTCTTGTGTTTAAACTCTTGGTGTTAACTCTTGGTGTTAAACTCTTGTGTTAAACTCTTGGTGTTTAAACTCTTGGTGTTTTAAACTCTTGGTGTTAAACTCTTGTGTTTAAACTCTTGGTGTTAAACTCTTGGTTAAACTGTGTTAAACTCTTGGTGTTTAAACTCTTGGTGTTTAAACTCTTGGTGTTTAAACTCTTGGTGTTTAAACTCTTGGTGTTTAAACTCTTGGTGTTTAAAACTCTTGGTGTTTAAACTCTTGGTGTTTAAACTCTTGGTGTTTAAACTCTTGGTGTTAAACTCTTGGTGTTAAACTCTTGGTGTTTAAACTCTTGGTGTTTAAACTCTTGGTGTTTAAACTCTTGGTGTTTAAACTCTTGGTGTTTAAACTCTTGGTGTTTAAACTCTTGGTGTTAAACTCTTGGTGTTTAAACTCTTGGTGTTTAAACTCTTGGTGTTTAAACTCTTGGTGTTTAAACTCTTGGTGTTTAAACTCTTGGTGTTTAAACTCTTGGTGTTTAACTCTTGGTGTTTAAACTCTTGGTGTTTAAACTCTTGGTGTTTAAACTCTTGGTGTTTAAACTCTTGTGTTTAACTCTTGTGTTAAACTCTTGGTGTTAAACTCGTGTTTAAACTCTTGGTGTTTAAACTCTTGGTGTTTAAACTCTTGTGTTAAACTCTTGTGTGTGTTTAAACTCTTGGTGTTTAAACTCTTGGTGTTAAACTCTTGGTGTTTAAACTCTTGGTGTTTAACTCTTGGTGTTTAACTCTTGGTGTTTAAACTCTTGGTGTTTAAACTCTTGGTGTTTAAACTCTTGGTGTTTAAACTCTTGGTGTTAAACTCTTGGTGTTAAACTCTTGGTGTTTAAACTCTTGGTGTTTAAACTCTTGGTGTTTAAACTCTTGGTGTTTAAACTCTTGGTGTTTAAACTCTTGGTGTTTAAACTCTTGGTGTTTAAACTCTTGGTGTTTAACTCTTGGTGTTTAAACTCTTGGTGTTTAAACTCTTGGTGTTAAACTCTTGGTGTTTAAACTCTTGGTGTTTAAACTCTTGGTGTTAAACTCTTGGTGTTAAACTCTTGGTGTTTAAACTCTTGGTGTTTAAACTCTTGGTGTTTAAACTCTTGGTGTTTAAACTCTTGGTGTTTAAACTCTTGGTGTTTAAACTCTTGTGTTTAAACTCTTGGTGTTTAAACTTGGTGTTTAAACTCTTGGTGTTTAAACTCTTTGTGTTTAAACTCTTGTGTTTAAACTCTTAAATGTTTAAACTCTTGGTGTTTAAACTCTTGGTGTTTAAACTCTTGGTGTTAAACTCTTGGTGTTTAAAACTCTTGGTGTTAAACTCTTGGTGTTAAACTCTTGGTGTTTAAACTCTTGGTGTTAAACTCTTGGTGTTTAAACTCTTGGTGTTTAAACTCTTGGTGTTTAAACTCTTGGTGTTTAAACTCTTGGTGTTAAACTCTTGGTGTTTAAACTCTTGGTGTTTAAACTCTTGGTGTTTAAACTCTTGGTGTTTAAACTCTTCGTGTTTAAACCTCGTGCTGCTCCGACCTGTTTGTGAATGTTTGCGTGTCGTCTTTTTCATGTCGTCGCTTGTTCGTTGCCAACTTCACTTTCTCAACTGTGGCGTGACTTTATTAACAGGAAATTCAACCCTTCACTAACACTCATGTTTTTTGTGGTTTCTTTCTCAAACCTGCTGAACTTAAGCTTTGAGGACAAACAGGTAACACACACACACACAAAAAATGCATGTATATAAAAAAAAAAAAAATGCATGTATATTTATGAAAAAAAAAAAAAAAGGACAATGGACAGTGGCTCATTTCTACGACGGAGTATAAGGGTCAGATAAAAAAAAAAAACAAAAAAAAAACATGCTGGTGCTACAAGAATAAAGTCGTAACATTTCCACATTAAAGTCGTAATATTATGAGAATAAAGTCGTAAACTTACAAGAATAAAGTCGTAATTTTAGGGGAATAAAGTCATAATTTTACAACAATAAAGTCGTAATTTTAGGAGAATAGAGTAGTAATTTTAGGAGAATAAAGTCGTAGTCAAAATAAAGTGGTAATATTTTGAGAATATCAGTCTGAACGAGTGGAGAATTTGGAGAATTTTGTAAAGGAGAAGAATCCGTGTATCATTTGTTCATTTGACTGAACCAGGACTAAACCAGGACTGAACCAGGACTGAACCAGGACTGAACCAGGACTAAACCAGGACTAACCAGGACTGAACCAGGACTGAACCAGGACTGAACCAGGACTAAACCAGGACTGAACCAGACTGAACCAGGACTAAACCAGGACTAACCAGGACTGAACCAGGACTGAACCAGGACTGACTAACCAGGACCAGACTGAACCAGGACTGAACCAGGACTGAACCAGGACTGAACCAGGACTGAACCAGGACTGAACCAGGACTAAACCAGGACTGAACCAGGACTAAACCAGGACTGAACCAGGACTGAACCAGGACTAAACCAGGACTGAACCAGGACTGAACCAGGGCTGAACCAGGGCTGAACCGTTTTCAGTTCTTGTCTGATCCCGGTCTCAGTCTTGGTCCCTGGCTCAGTCCTTGTCTAAGTCCTGGTCTCAGTCTCGATCTGGTCCCGGACCTTGTTTAGTCCTGGTTTAGACCTGGTTTAGTCCTGGTCTCAGTCCCGGTCTGGTCCCGGACCTTGTTTAGTCCTGGTTTAGTCCTGGTTTAGTTCTGGTTTAGTCCTGGTCTGGTCCCGGACCTCATTTAGTCCTGGTTTAGTCCTGGTTTAGTCCTGGTCTCAGTCCCGGTCTGGTCCCGGACCTCATTTAGTCCTGGTTTAGTCCTGGTTTAGTCCTGGTCTCAGTCCCGGTCTGGTCCCGGACCTCGTTTAGTCCTGGTTTAGTCCTGGTTTAGTCCTGGTTTAGTCCTGGTTTAGTCCTTGTTTAGTCCTGGTTTAGTCCTGGTTTAGTCCTGGTTTGTCCTGGTTCAGTCCTGGTTTAGTCCTTCAGTCCTGGTTCAGTCCTGGTTTTAGTCCTGGTTCAGTCCTGGTTCAGTCCTGGTTTAGTCCTTGTTTCAGTCCTGGTTCAGTCCGGAGGCACAAATAATGAAGAAAATTGTTCGTTTTCTTATTTTTTCACTTTGACTTTGATTTTATTTCGACTTTATTCTCGTAAAATTAAAACTCTAACGTGGAAATGTTACGACTTTATTCTCGTAGCTCCAGCATGTTTTTTATTTTTTTAATCTGACCCTTAAACTCCGTCGTACATTTCCAACTTACAAACCTAATTTATTTTTTAATATATTTGTTTTTTTACATTTGAACCTGCAGATCTACCAGGAGGACATGCTCCGCTCGCTGCTGCACAACTCCCTCCACGTGTTCCGGGTCATCAGCGGCACCGACCTGGGCTGAAGTCCGAAGCTCTCGTCTCCGGCCGCAGCGTTTTTTTTTTTTTTTTGTTTTTTTTTAAGATCGCAGCATCAAACGAGCGAAGAATGTCCCCGGCTGAAGGTGTGACTCAGGGCGACGCTGCACTTTTCCTGCCTCTCCATGACGACGGAAAAAAACAAAAACAAAACTGTGGTGGTAAATCGTTTTAGGATCTATGCAACGTGCCTCTCGCTGGATTTCAAACTGTTCTTCCGCGTCTTGACGAAGCTCTTGCGAAGTTTGGTCCGACCCCGGCGCTCCACGGTTAATGATAAACGCATTAAAGGTTGTACGGGGGATTTTTTTTTTAAGTTTCAAATTGTCATTGAAAGTTTAAAATGCCGTTTCAGAGACGCAGCAGCCTTGTAATTATGATGACCGAAAAGAAAAAAAGAATGAAAATGTATCAACTGTGGACGTAGTGAGGCTAGAGAAACATCAGCCAATAGACAACGAGGCTGCCTCATTTTCTATTGGCTGTTAGGTCGTCAATCAAACTCCCTACGTTTCTAGTGTAACTGACTCGTCGGCGCGCGGGGATTAAGATAAGATAAGATAAGATAATTCTTTATTGTCTCCCATGGGAGAAATTTGTCTTGGGACAGGGAGTAACATGTTTTATCAAAAAACAGGACGACACAACACAAAGCAGCACATAAACAAACACCATAAAACAAAGTAAATATGAGACCAGTATGACCACGAGTGATGCACCAACAGGACCCTTAAATTATCCTTAACAGGCAAACCCTTGCATTTTTTTTTTGTTTCAAACTTCATTGAAAGCATTAAAATTACCATTACAGAGACCTATGTGCAGCTTTGTAATTATTGATTGACCAAAAAAAAAAGAACTAAAATTTATCAACTGTGGACGTAGTTTGAGGCAGATAAACATCAGCCAATAGAAAACTGAGGCTCCCTCATTTTCTATTGGCTGTTAGGTTGTCAATCAAACTCAACTAGTGTAACTGAACTGGGTTGGAGTCATGTTCTTCGATTACGTGGTTTATGCGGCGGTTCTTAGAGGATTTTTTAAACTGTCGCTTCCTCGCAGTTCGCACAGAGTTTGTCGCGACGGCGGACGAGAATCCACGACCGGTTCGCCGCAAAAGAAAGTCCGTTTTTGAGGTCGCCGAAAGAAGAAGAGAAGAGGAAAAGGAGCAAAGACAAACTGAGGTGATTCTTGGAGATTCTTCCAGCGATGGCGCGACCGAAGCAGACGAAGGGTCTAAAAACTGAAGACGCGTCGGTCGTTAAATTATTTCTAGACAGGAAACTTCAACAGTAATTCTGAACGCTTGCACAATTTGAAAAAAGTACTGTCGCTGTATTTCTCTTCCCTTAAAAAAATCCTCTATACAACCTTTAACACGTTAGAACGAAGCATCAGACTTTCTTCATGCTAAAATCCTTAAAACCACAAACTAAATATTAAACATTTGCTTTATCAAGACAGATTTAAAAAAAAAAAAACAACTTGCAATAAAAAGTTTATTTCATCCTGATGTCCAAGGTCATTTGGTTCAGCCAATTCACCTGGAGTCCTGGTTTAGTCAGTCAGGGCCAAGTTTAAAGTCCTGGTTCAGTCCTGGTTCAGTCTGGTTTGTCTGTTCAGGGCCGCATTTGTTCACCCCATTAGGGACTAGTTTGGACTTGCCTGTGTTTTGGTTTGAGGTGATAGTTTGGGGTTTTTTCAGTCAAAACTGAAACGGCTCATGGGGGAGATTCTTCGAAAACTAAAAAAGCTGATTTCCTTACGGATTGACCCGTGTAACGTGCTGAAAATTCACTTTAGATTCTGAAAAATGTGTTAAAGGTTGTATGGAGGATTTTTTGTTTTGTTACAAATTGTCAATGAAAGTTTAAAATATCATTACAGAGATGCAGCAGCCTTGTAATTATGATGACCAAAAAAAAAAAAGAATGAAAATCCATCAACTGTGGACGCGTTGAGGCCAGATAAACATCAGCCAACAGAAAACGAGGCTCCCTCTTTATCTATTGGCTGTTAGGTTGTCAATCAAGCTCCCTACGTTTCGAGTGTAACTGACTTTAGAGGCTTTTTAAAACTGTAGCTTCCACGCATTTCACACAAAGTTTGTTGCGATGGCGGACGAGAATCAACGACCGGTTCGCCACAAAAGAAAGTCCGTTTTTGACGTCACTGAAAGAAGAAGAGAAGGAGAAAATGAACAAAGCTAAAAACTGACGCGTCGGTCGCTGAATTACTTCTAGACAGGAAACTTCAACAGTAATTCTGAACGCGCACTGGCTGTAAACAAGTGTGATTTCTAGAGTAAAGAGGCGGGAGGAGATGTTTCTACTGAGGAAGGTGGTGTCACACATGCACAACATTTCAAAAAGAACTGTCGCTGCGTTTCTTTTCCCTTAAAAATCCTCTATACAACCTTTTAAAGTTTGAATTGTATCCGTGGAAAAGAGTGGGAATCCTGGTTTCTGTAGCAAAGTGTCTCTTCTATAATCACTTTAGTCACTTTAGTTTTCGATCCTGTTCTAAACCACGAAGCTCTGGAGTGATTCATGAGGTTTACGCCGTCGTTTCTCCTCACGCGTCTCGACCGTTTGCACTGTTAAACGCTTTTTATTTTCCTGTAACTGAATGAGCGCAGCTGCTTCCCGATCCCCCGAGTCCGAGTGACCACGTTTTGGGTCGTCGTGTCGTTATGACCAGTAACAGATTACAAGTACCGGAGTAATCAGAGTACAAATGATGAGTAACTGTATTCGGTTACAGTTACTGTTTCAGTGAGTGGGAATTGGATTACAGTTACTTTGTTGAAATAAATGGAGGGTTACACGGAGGGATTTTACTGTTTTCACATTTTGGGCTAAACCAGGACTAAAAATAAACCAGGTCTAAACCAGGTCTAAACCAGGACTAAACCAGTCTAAAACCAGGATCTAAACCAGGACTAAAACAGGACTAAACCAGGTCTAAACCAGATCTAAACCAGGACTAAACCAGGACTAAAACCAGGTCTAAACAGGACTAAACCAGGACTAAACCAGGACTAAAAACTAAAACAGGACTAAACCAGGACTAAACCAGGACTAAACCAGGTCTAAAACCAGGACTAAACCAGGACTAAAACCAGGACTAAACCAGGTCTAAACCAGCTAAACCAGGACTAAAAACCAGGACTAAACCAGGACTAAAACCAGGTCTAAAAGACTAAACCAGGACTAAACCAGGTTAAACCAGGACTAAACCAGATTAAACCAGGACTAAAACCTGGTTTTAGTCCTGGTTTTTTAGTCCTGTTTAGACCTGGTTTATGATTTTAGTCCTGGTTTAGTCCTGGTTTTAGTCGTGTTTTAGTCCCGGTTTAGTTTAGTCCCGGTTTAGGTTTAGGTTTAGTCCTGGTTTAGTCCTGTTTTAGTCCCGGTTTAGTCCCGGTTTAGACCTGGTTTAGTCCTGGTTTAGTCCTGGTTTAGTCCTGGTTTAGCCCCAAAATGTGAAAACAGTAAAATCCCGCCGTGTAATCCTCCATTTATTCCAACAAAGTAACTGTAATCCAATTCCCACTCACTGAAACAGTAACTGTAACCGAATACAGTTACTCGTCATTTGTAATCTGATTACTCCGGTACTTGTACTCTGATTACTCCGGTACTTGTACTCTGATTACTCCGGTACTTGTACTCTGATTACTCCGGTACTTGTACTCTGATTACTCCGGTACTTGTAATCTGGTTGCACGTGAACTCTTCCTGCTGTTTGTGGAGCGAGCGCAGCTGCGTCGTCGATGATATTGATTGGAGTTTGGAGTGTGGCTGAAGAGGAACTGATCTGTGCCTTCAAAATAAGACGCTGGTTCTATTCCCCAAAAAAACCTGCCCAAGTGCAACACTGAAGCTGTTAGGTTTATAAAGTCGTGTACATAAAGGTGCTGTACATGTGCGTCCGTGTATGTTTGTATGTATTGTACGTAGTATTTAAAGTTGTATTCTGGAATCTTCCGCCGAGAGATTCAACCTTTAACTGCTTTTGACGCTCAGGTGCAGCTGCTCGTCCCACTTCATTTTTAAAGCAAGTTTTCAATAAAATGTGGAAAATCTAAAGGCTGATGTGACGTGTGTTTGTTTTTCTCTTCTGTCACTGAGAGGAACCAGGACTGATCCAAGACCAGGACCAAGACCAAGACCAGACCAAGACCAGGACTGATCCAAGACCAGGACCAAGACCAGACCAAGACCAAGACCAAGACCAGGACTGATCCAAGACCAAGACCAAGACCAGACCAAGACCAGGACCAGGACTGATCCAAGACCAGGACCAAGACCAAGACCAGGACTGATCCAAGACCAGGACCAAGACCAGACCAGGACCAGAGACCAGGACCAAGACCAGGACTGATCCAAGACCAGACCAAGAAGACCAAGACCAGGACTGATCCAAGACCAGGACCAAGACCAAGACCAGGACTGATCCAAGACCAGGACCAAGACCAGGACTGATCCAAGACCAGGACCAAGACCAGGACTGATCCAAGACCAAGACCAAGACCAAGACCAGACCAAGACCAGGACTGATCCAAGACCAGGACCAAGACCAGGACTGATCCAAGACCAAGACCAAGACCAGACCAGGACCAAGACCAGGACCAGACCAGGACTGATCCAAGACCAGACCAGACCAGGACTGATCCAAGACCAAGACCAAGACCAGGACTGATCCAAGACCAGGACCAAGACCAGGACTGATCCAAGACCAGGACTGATCCAAGACCAGGAGACCAAGACCAAGACTGATCCAGACCAGACCAGGACTGATCCAAGACCAGGACCAAGACCAGGACTGATCCAAGACCAGGACCAGGACCAGGACTGATCCAAGACCAGACCAAGACCAGACCAAGACCAGGACTGATCCAAGACCAGACCAAGACCAGGACTGATCCAAGAGACCAAGACCAGGACTGATCCAAGACCAGGACTGATCCAAGACCAGGACCAAGACCAGACCAAGACCAGACCAAGACCAACTGATCCAAGACAGACCAGACCAGGACTGAGATCCAAGACCAGGACTGATCCAAGACCAGGACAGACCAGGACCAAGACCAAGACCCTGATCCAAGACCAGACCAGGAACTGATCCAAGACCAGGACTGATCCAAGACCAAGACTGATCCAAGACCAGGACCAAGACCAGACCAGACCAGGACTGATCCAAGACAGGACCAGACCAGGACCAAGAAAGACCAAGACCAGAAGGACCAAGACCAGGACTGATCCAAGACCAGGACCAAGACCAGGACTGATCCAAGACCAGGACCAAGACTGATCCAAGACCAAGACAAGACAGGACTGATCCAAGACCAGGACAAGGAGAGACCAAGAGACCAAGACAGGACTGATCCAAGACCAGACCAAGACTGGACCAAGACCAGGACTGATCCAAGACCAGACCAGACCAAGAGGACAAAGACCAGGACTGATCCAAGACCAGGACAAGACCGAGACCAAGACCAGGGACTGATCCAAGACCAGGACTGATCCAAGACCAGACCAGGACCAGGACTGATCCACCAAGACCAAGACCAGGACTGATCCAAGACCAGACAGGACTGATCCCAAGACCAAGACCAGGACTGATCCAAGACCAAGGACTGATCCACAAGACCAGACCAAGACCAGGACTGATCCAAGACCGAGAGACCAAGACTGAGACCAGGACCAGGACTGATCCAAGACCAAGACCAAGACCGGACTGATCCAAGACCGAGACCAGGACTGATCCAAACCAGGACCAAGACCAAGGACTGAGACCAGACTGATCCAAACCAGACCTGAAGACCGATCCAAGACCAGACAAGACTGAGACCCAAGGACTGATCCAAGACCGAGAAGGACCGGGAGACCGGGACCAGACTGAGACCGAGACCAGACAAGAACTGAGACCAGACCAAGACTGAGACCAGACCAGGACTGAGACAAGACCGGGACCAAGACGGGACTGAGACGAAGACTGATCCAAGACCCGGGACAAACCAGGACCAAGACTGAGACCCAAGACTGAGACCAAGACAAGACTGAGACCAAGACCAAGACTGAGACCAAGACTGAGAACCAGACCAGACTGAGACCAAGACTGGAACCAGACCAAGACGAACAGACCACAAAACTCGAGACTGGTTTAACCTGGTTTAGTCCTGATTTAGTCCTGTTAGTCCGCTGATTTTAGTCCTTTTTAGTCCTGGTTTTTAGTCCCCCGGTTTAGTCTGATTTTAGTCCTGAGTTTTAGTCCTGTTAGTCCTTTTAGCCCGTTTTAGTCCTGGTTTAGTTCCTGGTTTTTAGTCTGTTTACCGGTTTAGTCCTGTTTAGTTTTAGTCCTAGTTTATCCTTAGTCCTGGTTTATTTTAGTCCTGGTTTAGTCCTGGTTTAGTCTGGTTTAGTCCGGTTTAGTCCTGGTTTAGTCCCGGTTTAGTTCCTGGTTTAGTCCTGGTTTAGTCCTGGTTTAAGCCCAAAATGTGAAAACAGTAAAATCCCTCGTGTAACCTCCATTTATTCCAACAAAGTAACTGTAATCCAATTCCCACTCACTGAAACAGTAACTGTAACCGAATACAGTTACTCATCATTTGTACTCTGATTACTCTGGTACTTGTACTCTGATTACTCCGGTACTTGTAATCTGGTTGCACGTGAACTCTTCCTGCTGTTTGTGGAGCGAGCGCAGCTGCGTCGTCGATATATTGATTGGAGTTGGAGTGTGGCTGAAGAGGAACTGATCTGTGCCTTCAAAATAAGACGCTGGTTTCTATTCCCCAAAAAAACCTGCCCAAGTGCAACACTGAAGCTGTTAGGTTTATAAAGTCGTGTACATAAAGTGCTGTACATGTGCGTCCGTGTATGTTTGTATGTATTGTACGTAGTATTTAAAGTTGTATTCTGGAATCTTCGCCGAGAGATTCAACCTTAACGCTTTTGACGCTCAGGTGCAGCTGCTCGTCCCACTTCATTTTTAAAGCAAGTTTTCAATAAAATGTGGAAAATCTAAAGGCTGATGTGACGTGTGTTTGTTTTTCTCTTCTGTCACTGAGAGGAACCAGGACTGATCCAAGACCAGGACCAAGACCAAGACCAGGACTGATCCAAGACCAGGACCAAGACCAGGACCAAGACCAAGACCAGGACTGATCCAAGACCAAGACCAAGACCAAGACCAGGACCAAGACCAGGACCAGGACTGATCCAAGACCAGGACCAGACCAAGACCAAGACTGATCCAAGACCAGACCAGGACCAGGACTGATCCAAGACCAGACCAAGACCAAGGACTGATCCAAGACCGAGACCGAGACCAAGACCAAGACTGACAAGACCAAGACCGAGACTGGACCGGGACAGACAGGATCCAAGACCGGACTGAGACCGAGACCAACCGGGACCAGACCAGGGACAAGAGACCAGGACCCAGAGAGACCCCAGACCGAGACGAGACCAAGACTGATCCAAGACCGGACCAAGACTGGACGAGACTGAGACCGGACCAAGACTGAGACCAGACCAGGACTGATCAAGACCGGGACAAGACCGGGAAGACCGGGGACCCAAGACCGGGACAGACCGAGACTGATCCAAGACCGGGACCAAGACCGGGACCAGACCGAGACTGATCCAAGAACCGACGAGACCTTCGAGAGACCGAGACTGAGACCGAGACTGAGAGACCAAGACGAAGACCTGATCCAAGACTGAGCCAGACCGAGACTGAGACCAGACCAAGACTGAGACCAGACCAAGACTGAGACCAGACCAAGACTGAGACCAAGACTGAGACCAGACCGAGACCAAAGACTGAGACCAGACCAAGACTGAGACCAGACCAAGACTGAGACCAGACCGAGACTGAGACCTGGTTTAGACCTGAGTTTCCTGGTTTAACCTGGTTAGACCTGGTTTAGTCCTGGTTTAGACCTGTTTTAGACCTGGTTTTTAGGCCTAGTTTAGACCTGGTTTAGACCTTGGTTTAGTCCTGGTTTAGACCTGTTTTAGACCTGGTTTAGTCCTGTTTAGTCTGGTTAGACCTGGTTTGACCTGGTTTAGACTGGTTTAGACCTGGTTTTCCTGGTTAGACCTAGTTTTAGACCTGGTTTTAGGCCTAGTTTAGACCTGGTTTAGACCTGGTTTAGTCCTGGTTTAGACCCTGGTTTAGACCTGGTTTAGTTTTCCAGCAATGAGTGGAATTACCGAGAAAAAAAAGAAAGAAAAAAAATGTGAAAACAGTGAAATATTTCTGTGTAATCCATTTATTTCAACAAAGTAACTGTAATCCAACTCCCACTCACTGAAACAGTAACTGTAACTGAATACAGTTACTCATCATTTGTACTCTGATTACATAACTCCAGTACATGTAATCTGTTACTCCCCAACACTGATAATCGGTTTAATGATTCATTTTGAGATGACAGCGATTTCCTGGACGATGACCCTTCTGCGCATGAACACATGAACACATGCACACATGCACACATGAACACATGAACACATGAACACATGAACACATGAACACATGAACACATGATCACATGAACACATGAACACATGAACACATGAACACATGAACACATGAACACATGGAACACATGAACATAATGAACATGATGCACATGAACATGATGAACACAAAACACATAAACACATGAACACATGAACATATGAGCACATGAACATAATGAACACATGAACACATGAACACATTGAGAAGCACATAAACACATGAACACATGATCACATGAACACATAAACACATGAACACAACACATGAACACATGAACATAATGAACACATGAACACATACAACATACACATAAACACATGAACACATGAACACATGACACATGAGCACATGAGCACATAAACACATGAACACATGATCACATGACAATGACACATGAAACACATGAGCACATGAGCACATGAGCACATATGACACATGAAATGAACAACACATGATGCACATGAACACATGAACACAATGAACACATGAACACAACACATAAACACATAACATGAACACATGAACACATGATCACATGAGCACATGAGCACATAAACACTAAACACACATGACACATGAGCACATGAACACATGAGCACATGACACAACACATGATCACACGACACACGAACACACGACACACAACACACGAGCACACGAGCACATGAACACATGAGCACATGAACACATGAGCACATGAGCACATGAAGCACATGAACACATGAACACATGAGCACATGAACACATGAGCACATGAACACATGAGCACATGAACACATGAGCACATGAGCACATGAACACATGAACACATGAGCACATGAACACATGAACACATGAACACATGAACACATGAACACATGAACACATGAACACATGAGCACATGAACACATGAGCACATGAGCACATGAACACATGAACACATGAACACATGAGCACATGAACACATGAACACATGAACACATGAGCACATGAACACATGAACACACGAACACACGAACACACGTGTCCCTCCTCCACTTCTCCTCTTCTCTCTCCTTCCTCCCTCTTCTCTTCTCCTCTTCTTCTCCTCTTCTCCTCTTCTCTTCTCCTCTTCTCCTCTTCCTCTTCTCCTCTTCTCCTCTTCCTCTTCTCCTCTCTCCTCTTCCTCCTCTTCTCCTCTTCTCCTTTCTCCTCTTTCTTCTTCTTCTTCTTCTCCTCTTCTCCTCTTCTCCTCTCTTCTTCCTCTCTCTTCTTTCTTCTCTTCTCCTCTTCCTCCTCTTCCTCCTCTTCTTCCCTCTTCTCTTTTCTTTCTCTCTCCTCTTCTCTCTTCTCTCTTCTTCTCTTCTCCTCTCTTCCCTTCTCCTCTTCTCTCTTCTCCTCTTCCTCTTCTCCTCTTCTCCTCTTCCTCTTCTCCTCTTCCTCTTCTCTCTTCTCTTTCCTCTCTTCTCTTCTCCTCTTCTCCTCTTCTCCTCTTCCTCTTCTCCTCTTCCTCTTCTCCTCTCCTCTTCCTCTTCTCCTCTTCCTCCTCTTTCCTCCTCTCTTTCTTCCTCTTTCTGTACATAATTCATTAAATTACTTAAAGTGAGTAATGTAATCTGATTACTTTGGATTACTTGATTTGCTGTAGAGAAACAAAGACGAGGATGTCGTAACGTAAGATGTTTTGTCTGATAAAAAAAAATAAAAAGCCCAGATTTTATTTAACTAAATAAAAAAATAGTATTGATAGAAGAAGTTTAGGTTAAATCCTGTTTGAGACCGTTTAGAGTTAGACCTGTTTTAGACCTGGTTTAACCTGGTTTAGACCTGGTTTAGCCTGGTTTAGACCACCTGGTTTAGACCTGTTTAGACCTGGTTTAGATCTGGTTTAGACCTGTTTTTTTTAGTCCTGGTTTAGTCCTGGTTTAGTCTGTTTAGACCTGGTTTAAGGTCCTTGTTTAGACCTGGTTTAGACCTAGTTTACCTGGTTTAGACCTGGTTTAGACCTGTTTTAGACCTGGTTTTAGTCCTGGTTTAGACCTGGTTTAGACCTGGTTTTAGACCTGGTTTAGACCTGGTTTTAGACCTGTTTTAGTCCTGGTTTAGTCCTGGTTTAGACCTGGTTTTAGACCTGGTTTAGACCTGGTTTAGACCTAGTTTAGTCCTGGTTTAGTCCTGGTTTTAGACCTGGTTTAGACTGGTTTAGTCCTGGTTTAGACCTGGTTTAGACCTGGTTTTTAGACCTGGTTTAGACCTGGTTTAGTCTGGTTTTAGTGGTTTAGACCTGGTTTAGTTTCCAGCAATGAGTGGAATTACCAAAAAAAAGAAAAAAAAAAGGATATAGCCCAAAAATGTGAAAACAGGAAAATCCCATTAAATATGCTGTGTAATCCAATTATTTCAACAAAGTAACTGTAATCCAACTCCCACTCACTGAAACAGTAACTGTAACTGAATACAGTTACTCATCATTTGTACTCTGATTACATAACTCCAGTACATGTAATCTGTTACTCCCCAGACACTGATAATCGGTTTAATGATTCATTTTGAGATGACAGCGATTTCCTGGACGATGACCCTTCTGCGCATGCGTAATGAACACGCGACCACAACAATCCAGGTCAGAACAGAACAGAAAACACAAACATCACCACAACCTCCAGGACAAACCACAACAGGAGCTCGGCTGGAGTTTTTTTCAGGAGTTTTTTTTTTGTTTTTGTTTGTTTGTTTGTTTGTTTGTTTTTTTCGTGTCCCTCCTCCGCCTCTTCCTCGCGCTCCTCTTCTCCTCTTCTCCTCGCGCTCCTCTTCTCCTCTTCTCCCCGCCTACCTTCTGTTCCTGGTCGCTTCATGAGTCACTGCACCTTCTCGGCAGTCGACAGTCGCGACTTTCTTCCTGGTCACTCGGATAAACTCGCTTCGTTTTCGGCGTTGTTGTTTTTTTTTTTTTTTCTTCCGCTCCGGTGGATTTTACAAACCTGCACTTGTGAAGAAACCGCGTCCGTCCGGAGTTTGGAGTAAATATGTCTGGACCCGTGACTTTTATCGTCTCCTTTTGCGCGTTCCTCGTGATAATCTGCCAAACTGCTCAAGGTAAATGTTTAATTTTTCTAATCGTTGTTGTCATGATTAATGGAACTGGAGCTCGCCTTTTTACGCGTCACTTTTACGCACGGTGCCAAAACCTGAGAGTGAATAGAATTTTAGACCTGGTTTAGTCCTGGTTTTTTAGACCTGGTTTAGTTTCCTGGTTTAGTCCTGTTTAGACTGGTTTGGTTTAGTCCTGGTTTAGTCCTGGTTTAGTCCTGGTTTTAACCCTGGTGACCTGGTTTCAGACCTGGTTTAGGTTTAGTCCTGGTTTTAGACCTGGTTTATTCCTGTTTAGACCTGGTTTAGACCTGGTTTTTGTCTGTTTAGTCCTGGTTTAGTCCTGGTTTAGTTTGTCTGGTTTTCCTGGTTATGTTTAAGTCCTGGTTTAGTCCTGGTTTAGTCCTGGTTTTAGACCTGGTTTAGACCTGGTTTAGTCCTGTTTAGACTGGTTAGTTCCTGGTTTTAGTCCTGGTTTAGACCTGTTAGTTTAACCTGTTTAGACCTGGTTTAGACCTGTTTTTAGTACTTGGTTTAGTCCCTGTTTAGTTCCTTGGTTTAGTCCTGGTTTAGTCCTGGTTTAGTCCTGGTTTAGTCCTGGTTTAGTCCTGGTTTAGACCAAAACCCAGCTCCAGACGTGTTTTTGAACAGTTTGAACAGAGTTGTAAAGGTCTTAAATGTGGCGAGTGGATTTGGACCTGGACCTGGACCTGGACCTGGACCTGGAGTCGTCTCAGACCTTTTATGACCAACATTGATTTGATAATGGTTGGTTTTTCTCTTCCGTCGGGTCTGGACTCGTAGATGAATCTAATGGACCACAGCCTCCTCCCCTTCACTCAGACTCTAAACACGACCAGACTCTAAACACGACCAGACTCTAAACACGACCAGACTCTAAACCTCTGTCTGACTCCAGAGACCGAAACACGACCAGACTCACTCCAGACCAGAAACAAACACCAGCGATTAATCCTGCCGCGTTATGTTTCTGATCATTTAATCTGGACTAAACCAGGACTAAACCAGGACTAAACCAGGTCTAAACCAGGTCTAAATAAACCAGGGACTAAAAAGGTCTAACCAGGTCTAAACCAGGTCTAAACCAGGTCTAAACCAGGGACTAAACCAGGTAAACCAGGACTAAAACTAAACCAGGTCTAAACCAGGAGGTCTAAACCAGGTCTAAACCAGGTCTAAACCAGGTCTAAACCAGGACTAAAACCAGGAGGTCTAAACCAGGTCTAAACCAGGTCTCTAAACCAGGTCTAAACCAGGGTCTAAACCAGGTCTAAACCAGGACTAAACCAGGTCTAAAACCAGGTCTAAACCAGGTCTAAACCAGGTCTAAACCAGGTCTACTAAACCAGGACTAAACAGGTCTAAAACAAGGTCTAACCAGGACTAAACCAGGGTCTAAACCAGGACTAAAATCACTAAACCAGGTCTACCAACAAACAGGACTAAACCAACACTAAATCAGGTCTAAACCAGGTCTAAACCAGGACTAAATCAGGTCTAAACCAGGTCTAAACCAGGTCTAAACCAGGACTAAACCAGGACTAAACCAGGTCTAAAACCAGGTCTAAACCAGGACTAAACCAGGACTAAATCAGGTCTAAACCAAGGACTAAAACAGGACTAAACGAGGACTAAACCAGGACTAAATCCTGCTGTGTGGACGTGTTTCTTCTTCTTCTATCAATAATATTTTTAATTTGGTTCAGTAAAGTCTGGACTTTTTTATTTTCTTTTATCAAACAAAACATTTTATGTGAAGATTTCCTCGTCTTTGTTTCTCTACAACAAATCAAGTAATCCAAAGTAATCAGATTACATTACTCACTTTAAGTAATTTAATGGATTATGTTACAAACTACATTTTGGTGAGTGTAATCTGTAATCTGTAGGGGATTACATTTTAAAAATCACCTTCTCAACACTGGTGATGTCATGTGATGATCTTTTATCATTTGTTCAGTGCAGGTTGGTCAGACTAGAGATGAAATGATCCAAATGATTAGAGTGAATTGATTGATTGATTGTAAGATTCTCTGTGTTAAACATGTGACAGAAACAAAACAACTGCAGGTGTTTTCATCATGAGTAAACCAGATCACAGAGCAGAAAATACAGGAACATGACACTTTTCCTGATCTGTTTTGCTCAGGAGCAGCAGAAATGTTGGAAACACTTTATAATCAGGTGTGATAATAAACACCAAACCCTTTGTTAAAATGTGTTTTTGTGACGAAAATATCAGTTTGACACAAGTTAATCGATTTTTTTCATCATTAACAAAATATTAGTTGTTTGTATTATCACTAGAGCTGTAACAATATCTAAATCTCTGTACGATATTTTCACATTATAGATCTCACGGTACGATATTTATATAGATATATATATATATATATATATATATGAAAATGTGTATGTGTGTGTGTGTGAATTTGTTATTATTATTGTTTATTTATTTATTTTTGGTTACATGTTGACCTGTGTTAATAACGTGGTCAGTTTTATTGTCTGAAAATTAATAAAAATATTGGGAAAAAAAAAAATTTAAATCCAAACCGCATTGCAGTTTAGTCACATGAATCTGTGTGTCATTCGTTGAATCGTTTTTCAATATAAAACCAAAAATAAGAAAACGAAAAAACAACAGTTTTCTTCATTATTTGTCTCCAAAACCAAAATGAAAAAAACAGATAACGATTCGTTTTTTCAGTTTTCCATTTTGTGTTTAAATGAAAAATGGAAAAAAAACGGATAACGACCATTTCCTCTTTACGTGACTACGATGCCGGACTTTTGCACCACATACGAACTGAACCAGGACTGATCCAGGTCCGAGACCAGACCAGGACCAGACCAGGACCAGGACCAGACCCGGACCAGGACCAGACCGGGACCAGACCGGGACCAGGACCAGACCGGAGGCTCAGAGCCCACGACAGGGCCAGAGCTCGAAGCTGAGGCTCGGACCCCGCGGAGGCTCAGAGTCAAAGCTTGGAGTCCATCCTGGTCCCGGTCTGGTCCCGCTCTGGTCCCGGTCTGGTTTTGGACCTGCATCAGTCCTGGTTCAGTCCGTACGTGGTGCAAATAGTCCGGCATCGCAGTCACTGAAGTCACGTAAACGGGAAACGGCCGTTATCCGTTTTTTCCATTCTTCATTTAAACACAAAATCGAAAACTGAAAAAACAAATCTTTATCTGTTTTTTCATTTTGGTTTTGGAGACAAATAATGAAGAAAACTGTTGTTTTTTCATTTTCTTATTTTTGGTTTTACATTGAAAAACGAATGAACGAACGGTACATGGATTCAGTGACGGCCCCAAACTCAAGTTGGTCTCGGGCCTCAGGTTGTTCACTCGGCTCTGACTTCGCCGATGTCGCTGAAGATATAAATTCCGATCTACGGTTCAGCGTCGCAGAGACTCCTCGTCCTCGTCCTCGTCCTCGTCCTCGTCCTCGTCCTGCTCCGCTGCGTGTTTTGAGTCGACTAAATGTCATCATGTTTATTTTATTTTCCAGGCAGCAGACTTCCTCCGCCCACGCACCTGTCGGCCAAGTGGATCGACAGTCTGGTCGTCAACGTGTCCTGGTCGGCGCCCAAAGATCTGCCCAAAGGCTGTGAGGTTCACTTCACTGTGACGCGCACTGACAGACAGGTAAAAAAACACTACAAGTCCAGTCTGGAAACACAAGAACTAGTCCAAGATTAGTCCTGGTTTAGTCCTGGTTTAGACCTGGTTTAGTCCTGGTTTAGACCTGGTTTAGACCTGGTTTAGACCTGGTTTAGTCCTGGTTCAGTCCTGGTTTAGACCTGGTTTAGTCCTGGTTTAGACCTGGTTTAGACCTGGTTTAGACCTGGTTTAGTCCTGGTTCAGTCCTGGTTTAGACCTGGTTTAGTCCTGGTTTAGACCTGGTTTAGACCTGGTTTAGACCTGGTTTAGACCTGGTTCAGTCCTGGTTTAGACCTGGTTTAGTCCTGGTTTAGACCTGGTTTAGACCTGGTTTAGACCTGGTTTAGTCCTGGTTCAGTCCTGGTTTAGACCTGGTTTAGTCCTGGTTTAGACCTGGTTTAGACCTGGTTTAGTCCTGGTTTTAGACCTGGTTTAGTCCTGGTTCAGTCCTGGTTTTAGACCTGGTTCAGACCTGGTTTTAGACCTGGTTCAGACCTGAAATAGTCCTGGTTTAGTCTTGATTTAGACCTGGTTTAGATCTGGTTTAGACCTGGTTTAGTCCTGGTTTAGACCTGAAATAGTCCTGGTTTAGTCCTGGTTTAGGCCTGGTTTAGACCTGGTTTAGACCTGGTTTAGACCTGGTTTAGACCTGGTTTAGACCTGGTTTAGACCTGGTTTAGATAGACCTGGTTTAGACCTGGTTTAGACCTGGTTTAGACCTGGTTTAGACCTGGTTTTTTAGACCTGGTTTAGACCTGGTTTAGTCCTGGTTTAGACCTGGTTTAGATCTGGTTTAGACCTGGTTTAGTCCTGGTTTAGACCTGAAATAGTCCTGGTTTAGTCCTGGTTTAGTCCTGGTTTAGTCCTGGTTTAGTCCTGGTTTAATCCTGGTTTAGCCAAAATGTGAAAACAGGAAAATCCCTCTGTGTAATTCATTTATTTCAACAAAGTAACTGTAATCCGATTACCACTCACTGAAACAGTAACTGTAACTGAATACAGTTCACTCATCATTTGTACTCTGATTACTCCGGTACATGTAATCTGTTACTCCCTGACACTGAGTACAAACAAACCTCGTCGTGTGCTGCGTCTTTTTTATTTCTGTTTCAGTCCTTTGTTTCCTTTGTTGTTTTGTTGCAGCCGATTCGCACCAGTCGATCGTTTTTCCTGGAGGATCTTCTGACCGAGACCGTTGCTGAGAAGTGTGCGTCGGTGTCCAGTACAGTTGTAGGGAGTATTATCTGTTACATAAGGGTGAGTTTTGTACAGTTGTAGGGAGTATTATCTGTTACATAAAGGGTGAGTTGTTGTACAGTTGTAGGGAGTATTATCTGTTACATAAGGTGAGTTGTTGTACAGTTGTAGGGAGTATTATCTGTTACATAAGGGTGAGTTGTTGTACAGTTGTAGGGAGTATTATCTGTTACATAAAGGTGAGTTGTTGTACAGTTGTAGGGAGTATTATCTGTTACATAAAGGGTGAGTTGTTGTACAGTTGTAGGGAGTATTATCTGTTACATAAGGGTGAGTTGTTGTACAGTTGTAGGGAGTATTATCTGTTACATAAGGGTGAGTTGTTGTACAGTTGTAGGGAGTATTATCTGTTACATAAGGGTGAGTTGTTGTACAGTTGTAGGGAGTATTATCTGTTACATAAGGGTGAGTTGTTTGTACAGTTGTAGGGAGTATTATCTGTTACATAAAGGGTGTGAGTTGTACAGTTGTAGGGAGTATTATCTGTACATAAGGGTGAGTTGTTGTGCAGTTGTAGGGAGTATTATCTGTTACATAAGGGTGAGTTGTTGTACAGTTGTAGGGAGTATTATCTGTTACATAAGGGTGAGTTGTTGTACAGTTGTAGGGAGTATTATCTGTTACATAAGGGTGAGTTGTTGTACAGTTGTAGGGAGTATTATCTGTTACATTGTAGGAGTTATTGTACATTTGAGTTGTTTCAGTTGTAGGAGTATTAGTTGTTTACAGTTAGGGAGTATTATCTGTTACATAAAGGTGAGTTGTTGTACAGTTGTAGGGAGTATTATCTGTTACATAAGGTGAGTTGTTGTACAGTTGTAGGGAGTTATTATCTGTTGAGTTGTACAGTTGTAGGGAGTATTATCTGTTACATAAGGGTGAGTTGTTGTACAGTTGTAGGGAGTATTATCTGTTACATAAGGGTGAGTTGTTGTACAG
Source organism: Boleophthalmus pectinirostris (assembly GCF_026225935.1). Taxonomy (NCBI): domain Eukaryota; kingdom Metazoa; phylum Chordata; class Actinopteri; order Gobiiformes; family Gobiidae; genus Boleophthalmus; species Boleophthalmus pectinirostris. Next base: position 2,955,167 of record NW_026571153.1, on the reverse strand, counting down.
TTGTAGGAGTATTATCTGTTGAGTTGTACAGTTGTAGGGAGTATTATCTGTTACATAAGGGTGAGTTGTTGTACAGTTGTAGGGAGTATTATCTGTTACATAAGGGTGAGTTGTTGTACAGTTGTAGGGAGTATTATCTGTTACATAAGGGTGAGTTTGTTGTACAGTTGTAGGGAGTATTATTATCTGTTTACATAAGGGTGAGTTGTTGTACAGTTGTAGGGAGTATTATCTGTTACATAAAGGTGAGTTGTTGTACAGTTGTAGGGAGTATTATCTGTTACATAAGGTGAGTTGTTGTACAGTTGTAGGGAGTATTATCTGTTACATAAGGTGAGTTGTTGTACAGTTGTAGGGAGTATTATCTGTTACATAAAGGTGAGTTGTTGTACAGTTGTAGGGAGTATTATCTATTACATAAGGGTGAGTACCAATCTATTTATGTCATCAAAACATTCGCAATGCAGCGGCGAGTTACGCAAGAAACACACCGACATCGTCACCGGTGCTGAGGAAAGTAAGTCCGGCGAGTCGGCTGGGGACAGTAAAATAAAGCGTTTTTCTTCTCAAAACAACATGTGTTCAAAAGAGTGATACGTTTGCGTCACAAAACCGTCGTCCTCGAAAAAGTCAGAGCTCGTAATCGCTCGGCGCTATTTTCTCTCTCCGTTCGTATCACTGCGCCAGTTTCACTTTGTTTACTGCTCGGAATGTTAGCGATAAACAACACGTCTGATCACGACAAAGACGATGAAAACTTCGCCTTTACCGCAAAACCAAGGGGAGATCTTTGTGAACCCGAATATACCGATGCCGAGTTTCACCAGATGGAGTTAGAACGAGCAGAGAGAGAAGAGACGAGAGACGGAGAAGTGGTACAAGTCGAAGCTGGAGCCACACGCGAGAGACCGAGTGAGCGACAATCACCATCACGTCATTTACAAACTCGTAAACAGCGAACGTAGCGCACACAGGCGAGTTTCATTGTTGACAAAAGCGTTGCATGCTGGGAATTATTTTGGTCGGCGGCAAGAAACACTAATTCAACACGACGGACGGAGCGTGAAAGCACGTAAAGGGTATTGATCCCGGTTATTTATCCACTCTAACGGCAGACGACCCAAGAAATTGGTCATAAACATCGACGAACTCGCCGGACGACTTTCATCAGCACCGAAAACGGCCAGTATCTCGACTCGCCGGACGCTGTCGGGGGTAAATCGGTGTTGATGCACGACGCTGCTCACGAATCCGTGTGTCATTCGTTCATTCATTTTTCAATATAAAACCGAAAATAAGAAAATGAAAAAAACAACTGTTTTCTTCATTATTTGTCTCCAAAACCAAAATGAAAAACAGATAACGATTAATTTTTTTTGTTTTCGATTTTGTGTTTAAATGAAAAATGGAGAAAACTGATAACGGCCGTTTCCCGTTTATGTGACTTCTGTGACTGTGATGTCAGACTTTTACACTGCATACAGACTAAACCAGGACTAAACCAGGACTAAACCAGGACTAAACCAGGAAACCAGGTCTAAACCAGGTCTAACCAGGTCTAAACCAGGTCTAAACCAGGACTAAACCAGGTCTAAACCAGGACCAGGTCTAAACCAGGTCTAAAACCACTAAACCAGGTCTAAACCAGGTCTAAACCAGGACTAAACCAGGACTAAACCAGGAGGTCTAAACCAGGTCTAAACCAGGTCTAAAACCAGGTCTAAACCAGGTCTAAACCAGGTCTAAACCAGGTCTAAACCAGGTCTAAAACCCAGGTCTAAACCAGGACTAAACCAGGACTAAAACCAGGACTAAAACCAGGTCTAAACCAGGTCTAAAACCAGGTCTAAACCAGGTCTAAAACCAGGACTAAACTAGGACTAAAGGGCCAGATTAAAGGTCTTGGAGGGCCGGATCTGGCCCCCGGGCCGCATGTTTGACACCTGCGTCTTAAATGAATCAAACACAGAGCTCGGGTTGGTTGAGCTGGACAGTGTGAAGAATAATTCCACCAGAGATGAAACTAAAACCAAGCAAATGTGTTAGTAAATCCTTAAATATACAGTAATGATGTTAATGTTGTTCTTTTCTCTCGTGTTGCAGCCGACATGAAAGAATGTAAATGTCATTTGTTCGCCGACAGCATGAACTGCTCCTGGATCCCAAACCCCAAACGTGCTCCTCTGTCGCTCTCCTACAGGTGAGATCACAGATATTATCATTTACTCTCTGGAATTTCACGCTTGTGTTGTTTTGTTTACGTGATCCGAGTCTGAACCGGTTTTTAAATCACTCCTTAAAAACGCACCTTTGTTTGTTCAGTGGAAGGAAACTCGTTTATGCGACACGTTTGACGTTTTCTCTGTTTTGGTGATTAAAATGTTTGTGTTTCATATGAATTTTTAGTATCACAGCCACGATTTAGACTTTATTTGATTGAACCGCATCGAATCGATTTGAAATATGTCGTAAGATCAGTGTATCGAGGTATGTATCGTATCGTAGTCTGTGTATCGAGGTATGTATCGTATCGTAGTCTGTGTATCGAGGTATGTATCGTGTCGTAGCCCGTGTATCGAGGTATGTATCGTATCGTAGTCTGTGTATCGAGGTATGTATCGTATCGTAGTCTGTGTATCGAGGTATGTATCGTGTCGTAGCCTGTGTATCGAGGTATGTATCGTATCGTAGTCTGTGTATCGAGGTATGTATCGTATCGTAGTCTGTGTATCGAAGTATGTATCGTATCTTATCGTATCGTAATTCTGACTTGCTTTGGTGAGATTGTAATCGGTATTGACATCGGCTATGATACGATACATACCTAGATACACAGATTACGATACGATACATACCTCGATACAAAGGCCATGATACGATACATACCTCGATACGAAGGCCACGATACGATACATACCTCGATACATAGGCCACGATACGATACATACGATAATAGGCCACGATACGATACATACCTCGATACATAGGCCACGATACGATACATACCTCGATACATAGGCCACGATACGATACATACCTCGATACACAGGCTACAATACAATACATACCTCGATACAAAGGCCACGATACGATACATACCTCGATACACAGGCTACGATACGATACAAAGGTCACGATACGATACATCGACTTATAGTCCGAAAAATACTGTATTTTTTCTTTTTCAAAATGCCTTTCAAAAGGTTCTGTCATAATCCAAACACCTAATGTTTAAAATGACTAAATAAACGAAACGGAGCAAAGGATCGTGGTCTATGTAGTTTTGTTTTTTGCCGCACCAACGCTGTTAATTTAAGCAAAGGTATCACAGCATTTCGTGCGTGCGGGGAATTTATTTGCATTGTATCTTTGCTAAGGGTTTCAGAATGTTTTTATACAATGTTTGCGATCGTGTCCTCTCAGTTTCGTCTTTTTGCATGCACTGTTCGTCTGTTTGCATAATGATGTTTGGGCGGTTCTTATCTCCCTTAGACAAATGGTGAGTTGGGTATTTGCATTCGAGTCGATTAAACTAAATATTATAGACGAGCATGTTCTCACGCGACGGCAAAAACATGTTGTTATCAGGAATTTATGTTGTTATGAGATTCTTTTTTCAGACCAAGAGTTTGTTTTTGTACATGACCGCTTTAAGTCGAAACTGTAAGGTATGAAAACAAACTCTTGGTACGTGCAACATAAATTATTGGAAAATCAAATAGATACTGAAGTTTTTTTTTTTGTGGTGGGAAAAATCAGCTGTTGACGAATCAGAACCGACAAGAAAAAACACAAATAATTTCACAAACTCGCTCCTAAAAGTCCTCGATTACTCAAATTCAACTCTCGTGAGCTTTTAGCCCGGTTTGAATCCATTTTTCAAAATAAAACCAAAAATAAGAAAATGAAAAAAACAACAATTTTCTTCATTATTTGTCTCCAAAACCAAAATTAAAAACCAGATAATGATTCTTTTTTTCAAGTTTTCAGATTTTTTGTTTAAATGAAAAATGGAAAAAATAACAGACTGAACCAGGACTAAAACAGGACTAAACTGGTCTCAGTCCTGGTCTGGTCCCGGTCTCAGTCCCGGTCTCAGCCCCAGTCTGGTCCTGGTCTCAATCACGGTCTGGTCCAGGCCTGGTCCCGGGGTCAGTCACAGTCTCAGTCATGGTCCTGGTCCTGGTCTGGTCCCAGTCTCAGTCCCGGTCTCAGTCCCGGTCTTAGTCCCGGTCTGAGTCCTGGTCTCAGTCCTGGTCCCGGTCTCTGTCCCGGTCTCTGTCCCAGTCTGGTCCCAGTCTGAGTCCTGGTCTCAGTCCTGGTCCCGGTCTCAATCACGGTCTGGTCCAGGCCTGGTCCCGGGGTCAGTCACAGTCTCAGTCATGGTCCTGGTCCTGGTCTGGTCCCAGTCTCAGTCCCGGTCTCAGTCCTGGTCTCAGTCCTGGTCCCGGTCTCTGTCCCAGTCTGGTCCCAGTCTGAGTCCTGGTCAGGTCCTGGTCTCAGTCTCAGTCCCGGTCTCAATCACAGTCTGGTCCCGGTCTCAGTCCCGGTCTCAGTCCTGGTCTCAGTCCTGGTCTCTGTCTTGGTCTCTGTCCTGGTCCTGTTCCTAGTCTCAGTCCTGGCCTCAGTTCTGGTCTCAGTTCTGGTCTGGCCCCAGTCTCAGTCCCGGTCTCAGTCCTGGTCCCGGTCTGGTCCTGGCCTCAATCACGGTCTCAACCCCCGGTCTCTGTCCTGGTCCTGTTCCCGGTCTCAGTTCCGGTCTTGTCCCGGGCCTGGTTCAGTCCTGGTTCAGTCCGTTATCCGTTTTTTTCCTTTTTTCATTTAAACACAAAATCGAAAACTGAAAAAAAGAATCATTATCTGTTTTTTCATTTTGGTTTTGGAGACAAATAATGAAGAAATGAAACGTTTTATTTTGAAAAACAAACGAACCCGTAGTCCATTTCCGAGTTTGACGTTTGTTCATATTTTCCGCTTTTGAACAGTTTCTTTTAGCGCCGTTTTTTACAATGTTTGACTTGTGCCTTTTCCTTGACGCAGGGAGTGTGGATCAACGCTGAAGCTCATTAAAATGAACTTCACCAAATGTCAGCGGACGAACCACATCGGACCCAAACGAGTGTGTCACCTGACAGGAAACTTCCTCCAGAAAGACCTGTGCATGGTCGCCGAGTCCCCCGACGCCCTCAGCACCTTCAGAGCCCCAAAAGGTACACCACGTTTTATAACATTCGTAAAAAAAACACTTATATACGATACAATCACGATACGATACAAACCTCGATACGAAGGCCACGATACGATACATACCTCGATACAAGCCACGATACGATACAAACTCGATACGAAGGCACGATACGATACAATACCTCGATACAAAGGCCACGATACGATACATACTCGATACAAGGCCACGATACATACCTCGATACAAAGGCCACGATACGATACATACCTCGATACAAGGCCACGATACGATACATACCTCGATACAAAGGCCACGATACGATACATACCTCGATACAAAGGCCATGATACGATACATACTCGATACATACGATACGATACATACCTCGATACATAGGCCACGATACGATACATACCTCGATACATAGGCCACGATACGATACATACCTCGATACAAAGGCCACGATACATACCCGATACGATACATACCTCGATAGGCCACGATACGATACATACGATACAAGGCCACGATACGATACATACCTCGATACGATACATATCATACATAGGCCACACGATACATACCTCGATACATACGAACGATACGACATACACGATACGATACATACCTCGATACAAAGGCCACGATACGATACATACCTCGATACAAAGGCCACGATACGATACATACGATACGAACGATACGATACCTCGATACAAACAATCGATACATACCTCGATACATAGGCCACGATACGATACATACGATACATACGCATACGATACAAAGGACGATACGATACGATACATAACGATACGATACATACGATACGATACATACGATACTACGATACATACGATACATACGATACACGATACATACGATACGATACATACGATACGATACGATACGATACTACATACATACGATACTACGATACATACGATACATACGATACGATACGATACGATATACGATACACACGATACGATACATAGGCCACGATAGATACATACGATACATACCACGATACGATACATACCTCGATACAGGAAGATACACGCCATACGATACATACGATACGATACATACCTCGATACATAGGCCACGATACGAACATACCTCGATCACGATACATACGATACATACGATCGATACATACGATCGATACCCATACAAGGCCACGATACGATACATACGATACCTACGATACATACCTCGATACAAAGGCCACGATACGATACATACCTCGATACATAGGCCACGATACGATACATACCTCGATACATAGGCCACGATACGATACATACGATACAAAGGCCACGATACGATACATACCTCGATACAAACGATACGATAGGCCGATACGATACATACGATACAAATACGATACGATACAAAGGCCACGATACGATACATACCTCGATCGATACGATAGGCACGATACGATACATACCTCGATACGATACATACCTCGATACAAAGGCCACGATACGATACATACCTCGATACAAAGGCCACGATACGATACATACCTCGATACAAAGGCCACGATACGATACATACCTCGATACATAGGCCACGATACGATACATACCTCGATACATAGGCCACGATACGATACATACCTCGATACAAAGGCCCGACGATACATACCTCGATACAGGCCATACGATACATACGATACATAGGCCACGATACGATACCTCGATACAAAGGCCACGATACGATACATACGATACCACGATACGATACATACCTCGATACATAGGCACATACGATACATACGATACATACTCGATACATAGGCCACGATACGATACATACGATACGATACGATACCTCGATACATAGGCCACGATACGATACATACCTCGATACACAGGCCACGATACGATACATACCTCGATACAATTAAATACTCGTCTGCTGCCCCCTGGTGGTCTGTCCATGGTTTTCAGTAAATAACAGAGGAGACATTTTCAAAACGGACTGCATTTGTGGGCGTGACTTTCTCTGTTTTTGGAGAAACAACTCCAACAACAACTCCGGGAAAAGGTTAAGTAAGAAAGTGTAAGAATCGCCTAAATATTGTTAGTGATTCTCCAATATGAACATTTACTTTCTTAGATTAATCTATGACGTCTTCATATTTTTCTTTTCACTTTGTAGAAAAATTGTTTGTATCAAATTTGATACAGCAGGTCTTTGTGTTTCTGTTCCTCATCATCACTATAATGTATTTTATGATGCAATCTGCAGAATTCATGTAATTCCATGCAAATAAACCACTGCACCTTTCATTTATATAGAGTCATGTGAAGATCAAAATTCCACCATTATGTAATAAACTGAAAATATATTTTTTAAGATGACATCTTAGTTATGAAATACTAAAAATTGTGTGGTGTTAAATTTGCATGGAATTGCATGAATTCTGCAGATTGCATCATCAAATGATGATTCATAACTAATCTTAAAAAATATATTTTCAGTTTATTGCATTATGGTGGAATTTTGATCTTCACATGACTCTATATAAATGAACGGTGCAGTGCTGTACATTAGGGGTGTTCAATACGTCGATCGTGATCTACCAGTCGATCGTCAAGGTCGTGTGTGTAGATCGCCGTGTCTCGTCTCGGACTCGCGTTTGGACTCGGTCTTGTCTCTCACTCGAGGTGTGACACTCGACAAGTGTGATCATATTTCATTCCGGCCGCTGCTGTTGGTAATAAACTTGTAGCGGGTGCAGGAGCGTGTGGGGCGTCTCAGTGCAGCCTGTGCGCTCATTTGAAACCCGCGGAGACTCTACGGCGCATCACAAACACACACGCTCCCTATGCACGGCTCGTCTGCGACAGCGTGTGCCCTCGTGTACCAGCGTGCATCACAGGGCAGGTTCAACTTCCTAAACATCCTACCTGTCCATCTGCCTCACGTCAGCACGCCGCCCCTCGCCTTTTCACGCTCTCGCTCCTTCCTGCGTACAGCCAACACAAGCCCCTCCCACAGTGCGGCTGATTAGAAGAGCAAGACCAAACGTGAAGCAAAAACCAGTCTAAATTTGTGTTCCAGTGTCGGCACAAAGCAGGTCTACAGCATAGAGCGGATCTACAGAACAGACCTACTGCCACATTTGGCTGAAGTTTGTCTAACAAAAGTGACAAATGCATCTGTGTTTGTCACGATGTGCGTTTGGTTTGGTAAACGTGCAGAGGCTGGTAAATATCACTGCAAAACCAGAAAAGAATGAAACTCCAGTTTGGAACTTTAAAAAACAGGTTTAAAAATCTTCCTTCACTTTTTTCACAGTTTTGTGTAAAGTGCCAGAGGAAGTTCTCTTAAAGAAGAGGTTCTCAAACTGTGGGGGAGGGTCCAAAAAAGGGGCACAGAGTGTTTCAGTGCAGTTTGTTTGGCTTTGTATTAGGTCAATCATTTTGACTTGGTCATTTTGTAAGTAGCTCACATGATGAAAAAGTGTGAACACCCCTGATGTAAACACAGTTTAGTCCTGGTTTTAGTCTTGGTTTAGTCCTGGTTTAATCCTGATTTTAATCCTGGTTTTAGTCCTGGTTTTAGTCCTGGTTTAGTCCTGGTTTTAGTCCTGGTTTAGTCCTGGTTTTGTCTTTCATTTGAGGCTCGGAAGAGGATTTTTATTCTCAATGAGACTTTTTCCTGGTTAAATAAAGGTTAAATAAAAATAAATAAAAAATACATCTGCTCTATTTGAACTACAAAAAAGAAAACGATAAACGCTGTTCCCTTTTAAATATAAATTCTAAACACACACTCGGGGCGTAATTCTGCAGTACTGCTCGAGGGAAGTACGGCTTTTAATTTCCTCATTTCATCATCAAATTCCGTTTTTGATGAAGAAACTATTGTTACATTGACCGGAAAATCGTGTAATTTAACTGTTGAAAGGATTTGTACGTTTCCTCAGAATGATTTAAGTTTCTTGTAAGATTCTGATGTGGTTTCGCAAGACCCTAAGGAAAGTTTACACATCAACGTTCACAGGAAATCCACTCCAACAGACTTTATATTCTGATTTATGAAATTCAAAACACTTTAACGCCACGAGTGAGAGGAGAAAAATGGATTAAAACCCCAAATGCGCGAGGATGCGACGATGTCCGAGCGTCACGGGCCGATATCGTCACCGTACGATCCTCGCCGTTCGATATTTATGAAGATATTTTGTCTGTGCAGGCTGCGAACAAAACTGTGAGTAGGACCGGGACCGAGACCGGGACTAGACCAGGACCAGACCATGATTGAGACCGGGACTGAGACCCGGGACTGAGACCCGGGACTGAGACCCGGGACTGAGACCCGGGACTGAGACCCGGGACTGAGACCGGGAACAGGACTGGGACTGAGACCGTGATTGAGACCAGGACCAGACCGTGACTGAGGCCGGGACTGAGACCGGGAACAGGACTGGGACTGAGGCCGGGACTGAGACCGTGATTGAGACCAGGACCAGACCAGGACCAGACCAGGACCAGACCGTGACTGAGGCCGGGACTGAGGTCGGGACTGAGGCCGGGACTGAGGCCGGGACTGAGGCCGGGACTGAGGCCGGGACTGAGGCCGGGACTGAGGCCAGGACCAGACCAGGACCAGTCCAGGACCAGAGCTTGATTGAGACCAAGACTGAGACCGGGAACAGGACCAGGACTGAGACCGGGGACTGAGACCGGGGACTGAGACCGGGACTGAGACCGGGAACAGGACTGGGAACAGGACTGGGAGTGAGGCCGGAACTGAGACCAGGACCAGACCAGGACTGAGGTCGGGACTGAGACCGAGAACAGGACCGGGACTGAGACCGTGATTGAGGCCAGGACCAGATCAGGACCAGACTGTGATTGAGGCCGGGACTGAGGCCAAGACTGAGGCCGGGACTGAGGCCGAGAACAGGACCAGGACTGAAAACGGTTCAGTCCTTGTTCAGTAAATGAGAAACGGTCGTTATCCTTTTTTTTTTTCAGTTTTTCATTTAAACACAAAATCGAAAACTGAAAAAACGAATCATTATCAGTTTTTTTCATTTTGGTTTTGGAGACAAATAATGAAGAAAATAGCTGATTTTTTTTCTTTTTCTTATTTTTGGTTTTATTTTGAAAAACAAATGAACGAACGACACACAGATTAGGACTAAACCGGACTGAACTAGAACTGAATCAGGACTAAACCAGGACTAAACCGTTTTCGGTCCTGGTCTGGTCCCGGTCTCAGTCCTGTTAATATGCGACTTTTTCCTCTTGACAAGACTTAACCCAAAAAAACTAAGAGTTAAAAGTGTTAGAACTGTTATTTCTTCTTGTCGTCTGCACTGAAATGGAGCAAAGGATCATGGTCTATGTAGTTCCCTCTGTGTTTTTTAATCTATTTCTGCACCAAAACTCTTCATTTAAACAAAGACACTTGTAATTCGATATATTTTGATGCTCCACGATATTATTGTGAGAACTTTGACGATACGATATCACGATATTTCAGGTTTTGATTTTGTGTTTAAATGAAAAATGGAAAAAACAAATAACGGACTAAACCAGAACTAAACCGGGTCTAAACCAGGACTAAACTGGGTCTAAATCAGGTCTAAACCAGGTCTAAACCAGAACTAAACCAGGACTGAACCAGGACCTAAACCAGGTCTAAACCAGGTCTAAACCAGGACTAGAACAGGTCTAAACCAGGTCTAAACCAGGACTAAACCAGGATCTAAACCAGGTCTAAACCAGGACTAAACCAGGACTAAACCAGGACTAAACCAGGTCTAAATCAGGACTAGGAACCAGGTCTAAACCAGGTCTAAACCAGGTCTAAACCAGGACTAAACCAGGACTAAACCAGGTCTAAACCAGGACTAAACCAGGACTGATCCAGGACTAAACCAGGTCTAAACCAGGACTAAAACAGGTCTAAACCAGGACTAAACCAGGACTAAACCAGGACTAAACCAGGTCTAAACCAGGTCTAAACCAAGACTGAACCAGGACTAAACCAGGTCTAAACCAGGACTAAACCAGGTCTAAACCAGGACTAAACCAGGTCTAAACCAGGTCTAAACCAGGACTAAACCAGGACTGAATCAGGACTAAACCAGGACTAGAACAAAGGTCTAAACCAGGACTAGAACAGGTCTAAAGCAGGACTAAACCAGGACTGAACCAGGACTAAACCAGGACTAAACCAGGACTGAACCCGGACTAAACCGGTCTCAATCCTGGTCTGGTCCCGGTCTCAGTCCTGTAAATATTCTACTTTTTCCTCTTAAAACACCTTGACAAGATTTTATCCAAAGAACTAAGACTTAAAAGTGTTAGAACTGTTATTTCTTCTTGTCGTCTGCGCTGAAATGGAGCAAAGGATCATGGTCTATGTAGTTCTCTGTTTTTTTTTATGTATTTCTGCACCATAACTCTTCATTTAAGCAAAGAGACTTGTAATTCGATATATTGTGACGGTCCACGATATTACTGTGAGAACTTTGACGATACGATATCACGAAGTCTTGGTTTCTTTCTTACAAGGTTTGATATTTAACAAAACTAATCTGCCGTGTCCCAGTTGGATTTGTTAAAATAAAGGCCAAAGTGTCATGAATAATTTTTGTTTTTTTGTTTTTTTGTAGCCGTGAAGCTTCCAGAAAAAATGGAAATATCGGAAGAGGGGTCCAACCTGGTCTTGAAACTGATGCCGTTAGACGTGGTGATACCCAGTTCTGTTTACTACATCTCTTATTCAATCTGCGACAAAAACTTGGTGAGTACACAGTAAACTTTTTTTTTAAATAAAAGAGACTTTGCACCGTCACGTGACCCCTATAGCAACGGTAACTACGCCGCCATGACCGCGGGCACGATATGTCATTGACTTCAGCAGCATCGGAGAAACATGGGCAGGTTTTGTTGTGTATTTGGTTGTTCTTGACCAGGGGTGTCAAACTCATTTTGTTCCGGGGGTCGTGTCCAACCGACTTTGATCCCAAAGTGTCTGGATCAGAAAACTCATGTCATATAAACCCCAAAAATAACAATAAGTTCAAATATTTGTGCAGAGAAACACAAATCTATTACAGAAATCTTTTTTAATTGATGAACTATTTCTTATTATAATATTATGAACAACCTGAAACCTTAAGAAAAATGCAATTTCAACACAATGTTTTAACATGAACTTGGATGCAAATAGGAATAAGTCAGTTTTTCACTCTGCGTTTACTTTTCTCATGTTGGACATTTTTCTGATGAGGGTGTCACGGTCAACAGTCAAAACGATCGTCCTTTAAGAGCGTTTGGAAAGAGACAAGTCTTCATTTGTGCTGCTCTGGTGGGAGGGGCCACGTACAGAGACGCTGGAGACCAAATTACCAATATTTAAATAGAAAATATAATCAAAATATTTTAGTAGAAAATCAGCCGAGGGCCAGATTAAAGGTCTTGGAGGGCCGGATCTGGCCCCCGGGCCTTATGTTTGACACCTGTGTTCTAGACGCTCTGAAACGGGTTAAAACGATTCATTTCTTCACTGTTCCTCTGGAAATGACTCATCAGGATCAAACAAGGGAATTATCGGAAAAAAAAAGAAAACAGGAATTATGTCTAGAGAACATAAACCGTGAAGAGATTTCCTATTGCACCATCAAGACACACCACGTCAGTTTCATCAAGGTATTTGCTATTTAAATAGTTTCATAGTTTATTTAATGAAAGAAGCACATTTACTGAACTAAAATGTCATTAATTTATCCAGGAAAACCTGCACTAGTTTACGATTCAACGAACCCACACTGGGCTCCTGTGATCAACACGACGCACGAGTCGAAGAGTCTGTGAGCCGAACCTCGAAAGAATCGACCATGAAAAGATCCTCGCGAACGTTAGAAAGATCCACTCACAAAAAACGATTAATTCTAGAAGACAAAGTTATGGTTAAGCAAAACAATGAGGAAAACATGATCCTACGACGAGTGACATGTTTATATGTGCTGGAAGAGACAGTTTCTACTGCCACTCACACTGCAAATGTTTTCTTTTTACATTTTAGTTCAGTAAATGTGCTTCTCTCATTAAATAAACTATGAAACTATTTAAATAACAAATACTTGATGAAAGTGACGTGAGTGTGTCTTGATGGGACCACAGGAAATCTCTTCACGGTTTATGTTTTCTAGACATAATCCGCGTCTTTTTTCCGATAATTCCCTTGTTTGATCCTGATGAGTCATTTCCAGAGGAACAGTGAAGAAACATTTTATCTTGTTGAGAGCGTCTAGACCAGAAGTGTCAAACTCATTTTGTTCCGGGGGCCGTATCCAACTTACTTTGATCCCAAAGTGTCCGGATCAGAAAACTCATGTCATATAAACCCCAAAAATAACAATAAGTTCAAATATTTGTGCAGAGAAACACAAAATCTATTACAGAAATCTTTTTTAACTGATGAACTCTTTCTTATTATAATATAATATATGAACAACCTGAAACTTTAAGAAAAATTCAATTTCAACACAATGTTTTAACATGAACTTGTATGTAAACAGGAATAAGTCAATTTTTGTTGTAAAATCCTGCACTCGGCTCCACTTTTCTCATGTTGGACATTTTTCTGATGAGGGTGTCACGGTCAACAGTCAAAACGATCGTCCTTTAAGAGCGTTTGGAAAGAGACAAGTCTTCATTTGTGCTGCTCTGGTGGGAGGGGCCACGTACAGAGACGCTGGAGACGCTGCTGTGATAAACACCACAGAAAATTAACAAGATTTTAATAGAAAATATAATTGAAAATATTTTAGTAGAAAATCAGTCGAGGGCCAGATTAAAGGTCTTGGAGGGCCGGATCTGGCCCCCGGGCCGTATGTTTGACACCCCTGGTCTAGAACAACCAAATACACAACAAAACCTGCCCATGTTTCTCCGATGCTGCTGAAGTCAATGACATAGTGTGCCCGGTGTCATGGCGGCGTAGTTACCGTTGCCATAGGGACATGTGACGGTGCAAAGCCTCGATGTGAACGTGTGATGCTCAGTGCGTGTGTCCGTTTGTGTAGGACATGGAGTATCCGATAGGAGATCAATCCAAAACAATACCGTATGATAAAAGCTGCCAGTACAAGTTCCGGTACCAGGCCCGCTTCACTCGCTACAGCTTACAGTTCTACAGTGACTGGAGTGAGGAGTTCGTCTACGGTGAGTCATTTTTGCACATCTCAGCTTTTCTTTTTTGGCTTTATAACTTTCAATTCCTGTTTTTAAAGGGAAACGGCGATTCCTGATCTGATTCCCTTTTCGCAAACCTCCGAAGCCAGTTTCTCGAGCCGTTTTCCGCTGTTAGGATCCGACAACCGCACAATTACGACGTCCGAATCTTCAAAACTAAAATATGACGATATCAGAACCAGGAACAAAGACTAAGTTTACACTGAAACGTATCGTCGTGTCGCCGCGTCGGAAACGACCTGCGTCCAGACACGTCGTTTCTGTGTCCGTAAGTCTTCCCTGTCCACGCAGCTTTGAGCACATTTGTTTACGTTTTACAGAGACGAAACTTCAAACCACATGGCTCATTTGCATAAACTTAGCGCTCAAAAAAACTCGCTCGCTCTTGTTTCCTGACGAGGTTCAGCTTCTGTCGGACTAAAGGACTCGGCTCGGTGGAGTATGAGTGTTCTTTCTGAATCCGTGTGTCATTCGTTCATTCGTTTTTCAATATAAAACCAAAAATAAGAAAACGAAAAAACAACAGTTTTCTTCATTATTTGTCTCCAAAACCAAAATGAAAAAACAGATAATGATTCGTTTTTTTTCACTTTTGGATTTTGTGTTTAAATGAAAAATGCAAAAAACGGATAACGACCGTTTCCCGTTTACGTGACTTCTGTGACTGCGACACCGAACTATTGCACCGCGTACGGACTGAACCAGGACTGATCCAGATCCAGGACCAGACCGGGACCAGAGCGGGACTAGGGCGGACTCCGAGCTTTGACTCCGAGCTTTGACTCCGAGCCTCAGCTTCGAGCTCCGGTCCTGCCGTGGGCTCTGGTCCCGGTCTGGTCCTGGTCTGGTCCCGGTCTGGTCCTGGTCTTGTCTCAGTCTCAGGCCCGCTCTGGTCCGCTCTGGTCCCGCTCTGGTCCCGGTCTGGTCCCAGTCTCAGTAGCACTCTGGTCCCGGTCTGGTCCTGGTCTGGTCCCGGTCTTGTCTCGGTCTCGGTCTCAGGCCCGCTCTGGTCCCGGTCTGGTCCCAGTCTTGTCTCGGTCTCGGTCTCAGGCCCGCTCTGGTCCCGGTCTGGTCCCAGTCTCAGTAGCACTCTGGTCCCTGGCTCTGGTTCCCGGTCTGGTCCCGGTCTGGTCCTGGTCTTGTCTCGGTCTCAGGCCCGCTCTGGTCCCGGTCTGGTCCCGGTCTGGTCCTGGTCTGGTCCCGGTCTGGTCCTGGTCTTGTCTCGGTCTCAGGCCCGCTCTGGTCCCGGTCTGGTCCCGGTCTGGTCCCGGTCTGGTCCCGGTCTGGTCCTGGTCTGGTCCCGGTCTGGTCCTGGTCTTGTCTCGGTCTCAGTAGCGCTCTGGTCCCGGTCTGGTCCCGGACCTGGTCCAATTGAACCAAAAGCTCTTAGTTCGGTTCATTTGTTGGATTCTTTGCACCGCCTCAGAACCAGCCGCGGTTCTTGAGCGCGGAGGACCTGAGCACCCGTCCGGACCTGTAGTCCACAGAACATTCTCACTTTCCCCACACAGAACCAGCGCGCAGACGATGACACGGAACCGCTCGGACCACTGGTCCATGTCAAAAGATCAGATATGTATCGGTTTCAGGAGCACAGATCCAAGTGTCCTGGGTCACATTTGAAAAAAACCGATCTGTGGTTCAGACGTCAATAAAAGATCAGATACAGGAACATAGAGGCCAAAAAATCGGATTCGGGTCACTTCAGGCTGCAGTCTGAACGCCGCCTTAGTGTTTTGGCGGTGAATTACTTGGCGGCGCACAGACCTACATCAGAGTATCAGCGTTTTCAGGCGTCCACACGGTGCCGGATCAGATCTGTACTCTGGCGGCACCAGATCGTTCCGTCTCTGGAGCCGTTTTCAGTCGGATTAACGAACACCGCATCCGCGACGAAAACCACTCGAATACGAACTAGTGTGGACGGGTTCAAAAGACTTTAAAAAAGATTGGCTTTGACAACGGACGCGTCCCACTGGGAAATCAAACGTGCTCACTTTTCCTTCCCAATCCGTTGCGCGATGACGGGAAGTCCGAATCTGGCGATGCACGTATTGGAAGTAGTCGATTCTGTTAAACATTTAGTTGTTGAACTGATCAGAACATCGTCGTTTAAAAAGCGCATACGTGAAATAAAATCAGTCTCAGATTAGATTAATTCGTCTCACACGGATGTTGACAAACGTTTTAACTTTCAGTAATATTTTCACATTTTACCTTTTGCAATATTGTCACTGGTAAGAAACTCTGCAAAGTCTGAGCAAACAACAAACTGCAGGTACTTGATAAGAAACCACATCATTATTGCAATATCGTTAAGAAACATTTGAGAATGTCGTCACCGTTGGCCAATCTTAGTCTTGTGTATGAGGTTTTTTCACAACCAAGCGCGACCACATCTAAAGAGACCGTGTGAAAACGGAAGAGTCTGGACCAGAGCGCTTTCTAGACCAACGTTTCACAAACTTTTTTTCCTTCGCGACCCAAGTCCATAGACATTATTCGTAAATCACAAACTAAAGGTGGATTATTGAACATTAAAGGTTGTATGGAGGATTTTTTTTTAGTTTCAAACTGTCAGTGAAAGATTAAAATACCATTACAGAGACGCAGCAGCTTTGTAATTATGATGACCAAAAAAAAAAAGAACTAAAATCTATCAACTGTGGACGTGTTGAGGCCAGATAAACATCAGCCAATAGAAAACGAGGCTCCCTCACTTTCTATTGGCTGTTGGGTTGTCAATCAAACTCCCTAGTGTAACTGACTCGTCGGAGCGCGGGGATTACGTGGTTTACGCAGCGGTTCTTAGAGAGGCTTTTTCGAACTGTCGCTTCCTCGCATTTCACACAAAGTTTGTCGCGACGGCGGACGAGAATCCACGACCGGTTCGCCGCGAAAGAAAGTCCGTTTTTGAGGTCGCTGAAAGAAGAAGAGAAGAGGAAAAGGAGCAAAGCCAAACTGAGGTGATTCTTGGAGATCTCGTCCAGCGA
Organism: Boleophthalmus pectinirostris; assembly: GCF_026225935.1. Lineage (NCBI taxonomy): Eukaryota > Metazoa > Chordata > Actinopteri > Gobiiformes > Gobiidae > Boleophthalmus > Boleophthalmus pectinirostris. The sequence goes on along the minus strand of NW_026571153.1, from coordinate 2,937,750 downwards.
TGGCGCGACCGAAGCAGACGAAGGGTCTAAAAACTGACGCGTCGGTCGCTGAATTACTTCTAGACGGGAAACTTCAACAGTAATTCTGAACGCGCACAAGGACTGTCGCTGTATTTCCCTTCCCTTAAAAAAATCCTCTATACAACCTTTAAAGAGGATATTTTATTGTTGACTGAGTGATCGAGTCTCTGAACAGTTAGAATTACTCACAATGAAAAACCAGCAATAAAAGGATCCAGAAGTCGTTCATTTATTTTTCAAAATAAAACCAAAAATAAGAAAACTAAAAAACAACGATTTTCTTCATTATTTGTCTCTAAAACCAAAATGAAAAAACAGTTAAAGATTTGTTTTTTTCTGTTTTCGATTTTGTGTTTAAATGAAAAATGGAAAAAAAAACAAAAACGGATAACGGACTGAACCAGGACTAAACCAGGACTGAACCAAGTCCAGGACCAGACCAGACCGGGACAGAGTCTAGAACCAGGACCGGGACTGAGACCGGGATCAGACCAGGACTGGACCAGGACTGAAACCAGGAGTGATAGCGGGAACAGGACCGGGACTGGGACCAGGACTGAGACCGTGAGCAGACCAGGACCGGACCAGGACTGAGGCCGGGACCAGACCAGGACCAGACCAGGACTAGACAGTGACTGAGACCGGGACCAGATTGGGGCCAGATCGGGACTGAGACCAGGACTGAGACCGGGACTGAGACCAGGACTGAGACCGGGACTGAGACTGGGACCAGAGTAGAACTGAGACCAGGATTGATAGCGGGAACAGGACCAGGACTAGGACCAGGACTGAGACTGTGAGCAGACCAGGACCGGACCAGGACTGAGGTCGGGACCAGACCGGGACCTTTACGACATATAAACATAACGACTCTAGATCCACATCAGCTGTTTGACATTATAATGTGTTTAATTCAGTTTTGTTCAAATCTCACAGAAACAAAACTTAAAACCGCATCACTAATTTACATAAACTAAGTGAAGATAAAACTCCAGCTCTTGTGTCGCTGATGTGGTTCAACTTGTGTTGGATTAAAAGACATGACTCAGGTGAATACAGGTCAGTGTGACCAGATTTGTGTTTGTCAAAACCAGGACAGCGTACGGGGGGAGGGGGGCGGGGCCTCGTCATCCACATTGAGCGACTCTCACCTGGAAAAACTTTTTCCCACTGGACACAGAAACATATGTGCTGCTTTATCCACTGTGCACATGGACTCACACTTGTCCCGACGCAACGGAAAGTGTGGAATTTCTTCTACAAATCCTGGTTAAATCCACATTTGTGCTTCGGTTCGTTACAGACTGACCCACTGTTTGTGTCTCGCTCCTTCTGATGCAGAGACACATGTACACACCTGTTTGGTCACGATACACACAGCAACATACATTCAGTTTGTCGATTTATAATTAACATGATTGATGAAATTCTTAATGATCAATTATCGATTAATCGACTAATCATGCCCATCCCTAGTCATAAGCATCGACGGACGCCAAATCACCCTTTTCAGCCCCGACAGAGCCTGGACCAAACCAAATTTCTGGTCAGAATCTCCAACTACCTGGACAAATATCCACAATGACTTGGTGGAAACTCCTGGGCCGTTCACAGCAGAAAAGATGAAAACCTCCAAGAGTCTCGATGTGTTGTTGAACTTGTTGGAGTCCACGGTTTGTTAGGATCTTCTACGTTTGCTCTGCGGATGTTTGAAAGTCGTTTAATTCACCGTTAGCGGTTCTTTTCACTCAGAACACGAAAAAGACATTTTCCTTCTTCCGTGCTTCTATTTGTGCGTCCGATAATGCAGCAGGAATTTACCATTATCAGGGAGAAATACACGAGGTTACGCACTGTGTTTGACGCTACCGTGTTTCTTGCCTCCGATGAAAATATTTCCCAGCAGCAACGCGGGCTTTTAATAACAATGACGTCAGCTGAAACTCGCTTATACAACCTTTAATTCCAGATCGTCAAACTTTGCGTTTTAAACGTTAAAACGTCTCACCATAAAAGTCAGTGAGTGTTTGGCAGTTACTTTAGAGGCACTTCAAGGTTCACTTCTAAAATATAAAACAGAACTCTGCCTTATAATTACTGAAACCACCGACTGTAAACCTGCTCTACTTGTTTTGTAAATATCCTTCTGAATCTGAATGGTTTGTGTGCGTCAGGTTCCACTGACAGGACCCTGACCGTGGTGGCCGTCGTGATCCCCATAATCGTCTCCGTCTGCGTCATTCTGTCCTGCGTCTGCTTCAGGAGGTAAGACTTTCGTACTTTCAAGCGCATTTTTTTACACTCTTTTATAATAAGCAGTTGGCACCAGGAAGTACTTTGCTTCTTTTCAACCAGCCTGTCTCAAATGTCTAATCTTTTAAGAATTTCGACGCCTAAGTTCTTAGAATCGTGTTGATAATTGAGACTAAGAACATTTTGTTTCCCAACTGGCAGCAGAAAGCATGAAACTCTTTAATTGGTCTGTCACAATAATTACTGTGTGAAATTATCATTTAGTTAATGATGGGTGGACGATCAGTTTAGACACTTGGTATTTATTGTGGTTACTTTTTTCTTTTTTTGTACTAGTTACTTCACCGAAAACTTACCTGCAGTTGTGTTTTGTTTCATTCACACATGTTTGAGTAACACTTTATTATTAGGGCCCAGTCCAGCAGAAGTAAACAACAAGGCCAAAAATTCAAGTTAATTCATCTGATATAAAAATGTATTGAACAGATACATATGTACTCGAGTTTATCAAACTGTTGACCTTTTTTCTGGACCATTTTTGGTTCTAAAGTTCCATATGTTTTAAACAGACCATGTATGAAACATGGAACAAAAATTATTTCCCAAATTTCAAAGACCCAAAAATCATGTAAATAAATGGATGTATTTCATCATATCTTGTGTTATTCCATCTGTTGATGAAGGGACATGATTTTTCAAAAAAAATAATATTTAAAATGATCAAAATTTGCTTGGAAGGACTGACATATTTTATAGAAATAGTTTCCTTTCATTTTGAAGTAATATTAAAGTTTTTCAGAAGAAAAAAGTGACAAATGATGTAAAATCCTGCACCTTCTACTTGTTTGTACAATTTTCCCTCCGTTACTTTTCCCTCCGTTACCATGAACTTTCTTAATAAAAAATCTCATGAGTCAAAAAAGTCAGAGGTTTTTCAACCTAATCTTGTACCATATGGTAGAAAACTATATGAAGCAAATATTCAAACCAGTTTGTTAAGGATATGTAAGTGAGAACCAAGAGTTATCACTGTTTGGATTTATTGCCCAAAAAAGTGCTGCATATTTCATTCCCTCCGTTACCGACATGAGTTTTTAAAAATTTTTTGTCAACAACTTGAAAGAATCTCACAGGTTTAACTTGACCCTGTTGGAGTGTAACTCTTTCCTACATTCTGATACTTTACTTATTTCAATAGTTCCTCTAGTTTCTGAATAAGAGACATTTGAATGTCAAAAATCTGCCCCTGTTTCCCTCCGTTACCACTCGACCGGACCCTGTGGTTACTTTTTTGTACTAGTTACTTCACTGAAAACATACCTGCAGTTGTGTTTTGTTTCATTCACACATGTTTGAGTAATTATTATTATAATTAGTCTACATCTGCAACACTCAAAATGTTCCACCGTGTCATGTCATGTAATATCAGTGGTGCAGCGTCAGGGCCTGTAAATTCTTCTCTGCTGAAAAGAAAATCTCTGAATCACAGACTGATGTTAATTATATTATTATAAATAAATGATTCCAAATGTCCTGTCCTCTTCCTTTCAGAGTTTTTTGGATATTTGTGCTGCTTCCACACATTTATTTTCATATTAAAGAGTTTGACCAATCACATTTCAGACGTCATCTGTTGCCGGGCAGAGTCAAAGTCACAGAGTCTGAGTCCTTCACAGTCCAATCTGCAGGAACTCGAACACTAAATAAATGTCATGAAACTGTCGCTTCAACCAATCAGATTTTGAGTTGGTGTCGTCAGGAACTTTAACAGAGAAAAACAACGACACCGAGTTCAGACCCGTGATCTAAACCAGGACTAAACCAGGACTAAACCAGGACTAAACCAGGACTAAACCAGGACTAAACCAGGACCAAACCAGGACTAAACAAGGACTAAACCAGGACCAAACCAGGACTAAAACTAACCAGGAGGACTAAACCAGGACCAAACCAGGACTAAACCAGGACTAAACAGGACTAAAAACCAAACCAGGACTAAACCAGGACTAAACCAGGGGACTGAAAACCAGGACTAAACCAGGACTAAACCAGGACTAAACCAGGACCAAACCAGGACCAAACCAGGACTAAACCAGGACTAAACCAGGACTAAACCAAACCAGGACCAAACCAGGACAAACCAGGACTAAACCAGGACTAAACAAACCAGGACTAAACCAGGACTAAACAAGGACTAAACCAGGACTAAACCAAACCAGGACCAAACCAGGACCAAACCAGGACCAAACCAGGACCAAAACCAGGACTAACCAGGACTAAACCAGGACTAAACCAGGACTAAAACCAGGACTAAACCAGGACTAAACCAGGACCAACCAGGACCAAACCAGGACCACCAAACCAGGACTAAACCAGGACCAAACCAGGACAAACCAGGACTAAACCAGGAACTAAACCAGGACTAAACAGGACTAAACCAGGACTAAACCAGGACCAAACCAGGACCAACCAGGACTAACCAGGACCCAAACCAGGACCAAGGACCAGGACTAAACAAGGACTAAACCAGGACCAAACCACCACCGATGCAAACCCAATCGAATTCCACACACTTTTGCGTCACCGTACACACACAGATTTCCTCCCGTAAACTCGTCTAAACGCGGAATAAAAAGTGAAGACGCGACGCCGCTTTTGCGTCTTCTGTTCAGACGTCATCATATAAACGTCGTCTGAACTCAGTAAAATTGGCAGTTCCAGATCTGAAATGATCAAAACACAGAGGAGCGCGTCACGTATCACCACACGACATCACAAGGTGGAACAGGGTGTTTTCAGTTTGGGAAAAGAACTCAAATTTGTGTGTCATTCGTTAATTCGTTTTTCAAAATAAAACCAAAAAAAAAAAGAAAAAAAAAAGGACTGAGCAGTTTAGTCCTGGTCGTCTGTTTCAGTCTGGTTCAGTCCTGTTTAGTGGTTTAGTCCTGGTTCAGTCTGGTTTAGTCCTGGTTTAGTCTGGTTCAGTCTGTTCAGTCCTGTTTTAGTTCTCGTTTAGTCCTGGTTCAGTCCTGTTTTAGTTCTCGTTCATCGTGGTTCAGTCCTGTTTTAGTCTGGTTTAGTCCTGGTTTAGTCCTGGTTTAGTCCTGGTTCAGTCCTGGTTTCAGTCCTGGTTCAGTCCTGGTTTAGTCCCTGGTTTAGTCCTGGTTTAGTCTGGTTTAGTCCTGGTTTAGTCCTGGTTCAGTCCTGGTTTAGTCCTGTTTAGTCCTGCTTTAGTCCTGGTTTAGTCCTGGTTTAGTCCTGGTTTAGTCCTGGTTTAGTCCTGGTTCAGTCCTGTTTTAGTTCTGGTTCAGTCCTGGTTCAGTCCTGATTTAGACCTGATTTAGACCTGATTTAGACCTGGTTTAGAACCTGTTTTTCCATTTAAACACAAAATCGAAAACTGAAAAAACAAATCATTATCTGCTTTTTCATTCATTCATTCATTCAAATTGTTGTTTTTTCATTTTCCTATTGTGAAAAACAACTGAAAGAACAACACACAGATGAACTATGTCTAAATATGCAGGGTTTGTTCGTTAAAGACGTGTAAATAAAACAAGTCAGGGTGTGTTTGTGATGAGGAATTGTCATGTTCATAATTATAATAATAACAGTGATAATAATAGGCGTGTATCGTGTAAATGATAGGTTTACTACCTTTGGTCATGATTACTTTCTCTAGTGGGGAGTGTTTTGTTTAACTGTGGCTCATTACAGAAATTAACTTAATACTGCTGATTCATTCTGCTCTTTATTGACTTTGTGTTGTTTTCATGTTGTGGCACGAAGTAGTTTTAATATTTCCATTGTGTCTATATTTATAGGCAAGGCAAGTGTATTTGTACAGCACAATTCGTACACAAAGTAATTCAAAGTGCTTTACGGAATAAGAAATACATTAAATCATAATAAAAACAAATCAAAACATAAATAATCATGAAGATTAAAATGAAAAAAAAGAGAGACATAAATTTATACAGGATATTGTACTTCAAAATCACTTTCACACCTACAGACTTTAACGGTCAATCAATCAATTAAACTTTATTTCTATTGCACCTTCCAACAGCCAAGGCCGACCAAAGTGCCGTACGACATTAAAACGAGATAAAAAAAAAACAATAAACATCGTACAAACGGGTCAACAAAGCACATTGCACCATTAAAATAGTAATAAAAAGAGTATTTCAGGTTTGCAATTATTACAAAATTCAGCAGCACGTGTCCTGACGAGGACCAGAGGGCGGGACCACATTACACCGGTTTTAAAAATCACTGCATTGGCTCCCTGTGTGTTTCAGGATCGATTTTAAAGTTCTTTTACTGGTTTTTAAATGTCTTAATGGTCTTGGGCCTTCTTATCTTTCAGAACTCCTTTTACCTTACGAACCCTCGCGGACCCTGCGCTCCTCCGGCAGCAGGCTCCTGGTCATTCCCAAAGTCAGGACCACACTCACGGAGAGGAGGCGTCTTTTCAGCACTATGGCCTCTCGTCTAATGGAACTGCCTGCCGGAGGAGCTCAGGGCTGCAGAGAACGTTCGTGTTTTTCAGAGCAGGCTCAAGACCCACCTTTTTAGCTTAGCTTTTGATTGAAATCTTATACTTTTACTTGTTTTTATTGTACACATTTTACTATATTTATTTATCTTAGGCATATTTTTTAGGATTTCCAGTGTTTCCTCTGTAGGAGCCTCTGCATCGGGAGTGGAGGTCAGCTGTGGCTGCTGGGTCTGTCCTGTGGGCTCCTGGTGGAGGGATGGTGCTTGGGCCTCAGGTGCCTGGGCTTCATCTCTCCCCTGGCTCCTGTGGTGGTTCCTGGTGGTGGTGGACGTCTCTCTGCTCCCGGTGCAGATGCTGCTTTTCTCAACTGGTTCGCCTGTATTCAGCCTCACATTTTATTGTGTCCGGTTATGTATTTTAGCGTGTGAGTGTGAGTGTGTGTGTGTGTGTGTGTGTGTGTGTGTGTGTGTGCATGTTTGTGTGTATGTGAGTGTGTGTTTGGGTTGTTTGACTATGTGGGTTGGGGGTGCGGGGTTGGGTGGTGGAATGCGGGACTGTTTTTAATCACTGTAAAGCACTTTGTGTTGCATTTTGTATGAAAAGTGCTTTATAAATAAAGTTTGATTTGATTTGATTTGATAAAAAAGAAAGTGTCACAGGACCATTTTGACTTCAGGGCTTTAACGCTCAATTCCGATTTTTTTGTGTGTGAAATCCGATGTTTTTTCGAGGTCGTTCACATTTCCAATTAAATGCGACTTGTGTGTGACTCCAGTGTGAACATTAAAAGTGTCCCACATGTGACACTGGAGACCGACGACGTCAACCGCAGCGAGCGTCTCTGTGTTTAAGAAGTTGTCCAAACATGGACGCAGCATCGAGCACCTGGAGATTTTAAGTTCCTCTCGTACCGGAGCCAGAACATGAACAACTTCTTTGTTTTAAGGAGGAGATTGAGAAGGAGAGGACGAGGTTTTTGGTCGTGGTGTTTTGTGGTGAGTGGAGATGTGCTTCACTTCAGTGACACGAGTTCATTAACAATTTTCTCCTCTTCAGCGCAGAATAGTGATGTTTGTGTCTTGTTGATAACGTGAGGTGGATGAATGCCTTTGGCCGTTCACACTGAAGTCACATTTCAAAAGATCAGATATGTATCAGTTTCAGGAGCACAGATCCAAGTGTCCTGGGTCACGTTTGTCGTTCAGACTGTCAATAAAAGATCCAGGTCACACAGGGGCCATAAAACTGGATTTGGGTCACGTCAGGCTGCAGTATAAACGCAGCCTAAGTGTTAAAAGCCATTCTAAATACCGTATTTTCCGGGTCATTAGAAGCGGTATAAGCCTCTAACCGCATCAAAAAACGACCGCGCCCCACAATCCAGAGCGCCCCGTACACGAATCCACTCGGGCGTCCCAGCACGACTTCAGTAAACTACAAACACACACGGAGCAGACAGCCTGCACGGCGAACACACCCACAGAACACTCTCGCTCCACGGACGAGGAACGGAACGGAGAACGAACACAAAAAAGTGAGCGCGACGTGCCGCTTCTAGACACGACACAACTGAGTCACCGCGAACACGCCGACAATCCGTTGGTCCCAACAACCTCCCTACACGCCACAAACTGAACAAAGCCCAGAGTCACGTGACGAACAAACAAACAAAAACCACTCACCCATCACATGTTGGGTTTCCTTTAAGTCTACTGACTTTATAAATCCAGAGCGACTAATTGTCCATAAAAATATGGTAAGTCTGTTTTAAGTTTGGCTCTGAACAGAGGCAGGTCAGGGATGGGCCGTAACTCAACAGGCAAAGAGTTCCAGAGTTTTGGACCGGCCACCGTAAAAGAACGGTCAATTACTTTAACGGCCATTATTAGGCTTTATTCGTACATGCCTTTTGGTCTTAATGCTGATGTTCCGTACCCTGATTCACTTTGTAGAAACTGTGTGACCTCGCAGCATTAGGATTCGTTCGCTCTACGGTAGGCGGGTACTTTTTTTAATTTAAGCAATCGCTGCTGTCTGGTCGCGACGTTTATAATGCGCCGCTAACGGAGAAAACTGGTATATTAAGCTTTTCCCAAATCCCGCAGGAAGAAAGACTATGAGTTCGTTTACATGCACATCAATAACCCGGTTATGATCGGGTTTTTTGAGTATCCCGGTTTCTTGATGGTGCATGTAAACGCAGTATCCCGGTTTCAGTATCCCGGTTATTAGAAACCGGGTTACTGTAGCTGGTTTATTCCGATAGTAACCGGGATACTTGTGGCATGTAAACGCAGTATCCCGGTTACTGCAACATAAAGTTGAGTCGCATGCGTCCAAAAGACACTTTCCAGTCTTTTCACCACAACAGTAGTGACATAAATAAATTGACCAACATAAATAAAGTGACCAAACGAGTGAAATGACTGTAAAATAAAGAGCTGCGCTAAACCTGCACACGTACAATCTGCACTCGTACGACCTGCACTCGTGTGACGCTGAAAAACTAAAACATGAACTATCTCCTGTACAACACACACAGAACACACTCACCATCATCAGCACCTCTTCTGTCACAAAAATAACACACATAATCCACAGAGTCGTGTCATTTAGTCCAAAAGAAACTGATCGCATCAGCGGCGCAAGGAGCGAGTTGTTTTTATCGCCGCTAACAGTTTATGCTAATTAGCCAAACGGTCTTAAGTTTCGTTTCTGTAAAACGTAAACAAATGTGATCACAGCTGAATTATCTGATCAAACGGGCTGATGTGTCTATAGTGTTTATGGTTTATATGTTGTAAAGTTGAGTTTATTTATGCAGAAGATTTTAATGAAGAATCTGCACAGTGGATTGTGGGAGATCTCGTAGCTCCTTAGCTTCTTATGCTAAAGGAGCTCACGGTTTGTATTTTTCCTGGTTTATGAAATTGATTTAAGTTAATTTTTGCGCTTGCGCATTTGTAAGATTATGTCAAGAAACCGGGATACTCCATTTGATCATGTACACGTGGATATGAGTGTCCCGGTTTCTCAGTGCGCATGTAAACACAGTAACACGAATACTGACATAACCGGGATATGGCTAATAACCGGGTTATTGATGTGCATGTAAACGCACTCAATAACGTCTTTCCCCTTGATGAAATTCACCAAACATTCTCTTTGTTTCGGCTTTAAATCCTCGATGTCGTGAATAAGTGTCAACACAGAATGTCTGACTCTTCGCTGATTGGCTGGTGCAAGAACTCGTGCTTCTGGAGTTTTTGTGAATCGTCTAGTGCAGGAGAGTCAAACTCATTTTGTTCCGGGGGTCGTGTCCAACTGACTTTGATCCAAAGTGCCGGATCAGAAAACTCATGTCATATAAACCCCAAAAATAACATAATTCAATATTTGTGCAGAAAACACAAATTATTACAGAATCTTTTTTAATTGATGAACTCTTTCTTATTATAATTTATAATATTATGAACAACCTGAAACTTTAAGAAAAATTCAATTTCAACACCATGTTTTAACATTAACTTGTTTGAAACAGGAATAAGTCCAATTTTTTGTTGTAAAATCCTGCACTCGGCTCACTTTTCTGTGTTGGACATTTTTCTGATGAGGGTGTCACGGTCAACAGTCAAAACGATCGTCCTTTAAGAGCGTTTGGAAAGAGACAAGTCTTCATTTGTGCTGCTCTGGTGGGAGGGGCCACGTACAGAGACGCTGGAGACGCTGCTGTGATAAACACCACAGAAAATTAACAAGATTTTAATAAAATATAATTAAAATATTTTAGTAGAAAATCACCCAAGGGCCAGATTAAAGGTCTTGGAGGGCCGGATCTGGCCCCCGGGCCTTATGTTTGACACCTGTGGTCTAGTGTTTTCCGATTCCTGATCTCGTCGCTGGAGAGAAATGAAATTGAGCGGAGGCACTTGGAGTCTGATCCAGGCTGCTGCTGCTGCTGAATGTGGGTTAACTGGTTTTGTGCAGAACAAGTGAAACATAAATCTGATAAGAACCTGGGCGTCGGCTCCCAGAAGCTCGTAACAAGTTTTTCAGAGAAGTGTGAGGCTAAAGTTCAGGTTCACTTGTTTTTATAGGTGTCGTGACCCAAAAACACAGATCAAAATGTATTTACAACGGGCACAGGAAGCAAAGATAAGGATGAAATCATTGTAGTACTTTTAGTTTTAGTTTTATAAGTTTTCTTGGTTTACACTGGGACACAGGACCAGGAGTAAAACTACAAAACAGGTAGTGTAGTAAATATTCCAAAATAGGAGAAGCTTGTGAAAACAAAAACTACAAAAAACATCAAAACAAACAAACAATAACAAAAAATATACAGGGGAAAAATGCTCAAACGTGACCCTTTTTCTCCGGCTAAATTTCTAAATTTTTCCATGACTTTTCCATGACCTAAAGTGA